>NW_024962280.1:1353234-1469425 GCF_019238085.1 Lagopus leucura | reverse complement strand
AGTTTAAATAATTACCCAAATTAGTTGTGTTATGCTGAAAACTTGAAGTTCAACATTTCTTGCTGTATCATGCTTTTTCTTGTCCTCTGTTCCACCTGCTTTTGGATACAGGGGATCTATCTCAATACAATTATTCCACAATTTCATAAGTGTTACAGTCCATTTTCATTCCCGAGTGCCTATTTTCATATTAAACAAGATGCATTTGTACTCTATCTTGTTTGGTAAAACATAGGATTCTTTACAGTAAAGTAAAAATTACTGCATCTGGAATATTTAACAGGAGAAGGCGAGTATTTTTCTGTTTGCTGCTACATAATATTACCATGCCACCCCTTTATTCCCATTCAGACTTCACCTTGGATGTGACCTTGCTGAGGCTGAAGTGCAGTGTGGCTGTAACGTGCAGCGTGAGCTCAGCCCAAGACGATTCTTAAATGCACTGCTGGTGAGAGTTTATGCCACAAATAAATGCAGTAGATTACCCTTAAACTCATACTTTAGAATGTTTATTACAGATGCAATTTCTGTCTTAACATAAATCAAAGTGCTTAAAGTGCCATATGATACCAAATGTTTAGTTTAACAGCATAAAATAGAGCAAAAACTGTATACAGTACTTTATAGATGCTATAAAATTCTTGTACTTGTGGCCTCACCTCTTTGCATTGCTCAGATCAATCAAGTTTGCTGAACGCTGTGGATAGTAAATACTCACGTGAACCAACGATTAGCTTTCAGAGTTTGGTTCTTCTAAGCTATTACTGTCTTCAGTAAAAATACTGACCAAATTACAAAGCGGGGACTGTATTCACCATGACTGAATTTACTTCACCATCGTTAGACTATTAGGCATGCTCTGAAAAAAGTTCTTCTGCTTTGCCCCAAACTTGTGTTAGCAACCTGTTATAAAAGATCTGTCACACACAGGCATATAAACACTTTAAAATCACTTTGTGCATTAAGGAATGTGTTATTACAAAGCTCCCTGTGTCCTGTGCTCTTCCTGCCTCACTCAAAAATTGTTGGACCCATGTACCATCTCCTTAAGTCATGTCTAATTTCTGTAAACTCTTTTACATCAGAGAAAGCTGAAAAAAGGCTGAGGAAGCATTTCTGAACCACAAGTCTATGGGAGACCAAAGATTTTGGCCTGAGAAACTTCCCAGAGTTCAACAAAACGACTCTGCCAAAGCAAACACCTCCTCCCTGTCAGCTGAGTCAGACCACAGAACCGCATGTTGCGCCTTTATTGCTCTTCTTTCTGAGTAAAAACATCAAGGAACGCTGCTCTCCATATTTCCCCAAATTATTTTAAGGCTCTAGATATCTCCTAAGGGAAGTGGATATCGAGCCGTCTCTCCAACAGCAAAATCTACTCAGGTAATATGTAAGAAAAATGCCTGCAGTGAGTGTGTAAGAACATGTAACTCATGATGTGCTGCTTCCTTCAGCACTTTCCATCAGCTTTTTTTAGCATTACTGTCTGGATTCTTTGACCTGGGAAGAACTCAAGATACAAAACAAAACAAAGAAGCTGTTGTATTAGAGACTGGTCGACAGCTTAGAGCCTGCAGACGGGCAGAATAACCGTGCACCAAGGCTGTCACCAAGGCCCAACCATTCGCTCTTTGGAAACACAGACAGGATGGGAGAAAGCAACTGCTTCCTGCTGACTCCATCGCAGGCCTTGCAGGCTGCCTCTCATAGCCTCATAAAAGTGTAATGCACACAGTTCACCCGCAGATATTCTGAAGCTGATGTCTGTTATTACCACCACCCAGCAATTTGCCTAGCAGGCTGTGACACGCACAAAGCCACCAGCAAGAACCTCTTCTTTCTAACTGCAGCGTCAATCCTCGTGGTTACCACACTTAGGTCTTTACTTTTCTCCCTCGTTAACTTATATTCCAAATGCAGACCTCCTTTCAAACTCCTTTCCCTTCCCCCACCAAGGGGGGGGGGGGGGGGGTATTTTATGAGTTTATGCACACCCAGCAGTTCCTCTTCAGGCACTTCCTCTGCCCTGAAGTAATTGAACTTTACTGGAGAGTTTCCAAGACAAGGGTAAGATGTTTGGGGTTTTTTCCTTCTCTCCTTAGACTGCAGCCCAGAGCTGAGCAGAACTTCCCAAGCAAACAGCTTTGCTCCACAGCACCGTTGTTTCCTGAGCTTTGGGATTCACTCCTTGGCTGAATGTCTGATCCTGGGACTTGTTTGGAACTCCTCTTCCACTGTGCAGCCTCCTACTTGGGATCTGTTCATCTACATACAGTGCTCTGCAGAGAAAGGGCTCTTTCCTGAGAACACCCCAATAAGTATTGCCCCACTTCACACACTCCTATCCAGCAATTGTTATTCTAGGAGACACACTGCTATCAATTTTTCACTTTCCTGACTGGTGGTCACTTCCCTTTTGTTCCAGAGCTCCAGTGTTTCCATGACTTCTTATTCCAACTGCAACACTTCTGGCAGGTGGCACAGCATCATTTGGTATTTTATCCACTCCAGGTGTTCCCAAAATTCAGTGTGTGTGCACAGACTGTTCACAGAGCCCAGCAAAGACAAGTGTGATGTGGTTACATTCAGTAGTTAAGTAAAGAAAGGAATATTCTATACCTGTAGCTGACAGCATGTGTTAAGTATTCATACTGGATTGAGGCCTTTCCAAAATAAAACCAGTAACATTCCAATAATTTTGAGTCCTTTCCACATACTCAGTTTTACCCCCTGAAAGCACAAAACTTTGCTCTGTCTCATGATCCCAGGAAAGAGGCATTGTGAGAAACGTTGCAAGAAGCGAGTAGGACATTCAGCAAAAAAAAGAGAAAAAAAGCAAAAAAAGCACACCTAATTGGCAGAGTTGCAAACCAGCAATTTATCTGTCTGAATACCTTGGAGAGGGAAGGAAAAAAATTCAGAAGCCAATAGTCAAGAATAAAATGAGGACCAAGCATTTGTTTAAGCGAGCAGCTGGAGGGGGGGCTGTAAAACACAGTTTTCTGCTTTACTTCCTTCAAAAAGTGAATGAAAAATTATTCTGTGCAGCAAGAAAACAACTTGTACTATAGTGCAGAAAATATATTGTTTCCTTTAAAAGCATCTTACTCAACACTTGATTTCACATTTTCATTCCAGAGAAATTACAATTCTGTGCATTTTTATATCTCTGAGTTCACCAGCTCACGGTTTCGAAGTATGAACAACTTCATAAATATTGCTCACAGCATTAGGAAAAAACCAGGCAGATTCATATTCTTCCACATAAGTACAGGTAGTATGGGTGACTAACTGAAATATCACAATCACACTTCCTGGCACTACGGAAACAACAGCACTGCTGTGCACAGAAGTAACTGATACTGAGTAAATGTATGTTAAAGTTGACATCATCCCAAAGCATCAATGGCCAAAGGCCAAAGTTTCAATGCAGAGTCATTCTGGCTTTGTTAGCTTTGAAAAATTTGATCTTAAGAGCTTTTGGTTCTCGTGACACCTACAGGATTTCCCGTCCTTCAAACTGTGTCGTGATGCCAGTGCACACCCCCAGCCAGGTGTCCTTCCCTGGCTCACAGAGGTAAGGGAAGTCATGCTGCACCTGTCACCCGTTTGCTAACTGATGTGACCTACCCGCAGCAAAGCACATTTCTTCCAGCTACAAAATGGGCTCTGGGTGGTTCCTTTGGAAGGAGGAACTGAGTAAAATCTTCTTGGAAAATGGCCTTGCTTGAGCACAAGCACACAGGTGAAACAAAAGTTCTGAATGCTTCTCGCTGGAAGTTATGCTTTGTTTGTATAACCTCACATTTTTGTCTTCATAGATGAACATCCGTTTAGGCAAAGCCTGAATCATGGCATCCTCTCAGCACCTCACAGCAGGGCAACACAGTGACACGAGAAGGCTGCAGCCTCACCTCACCCTGCTGCTTCATGAGGTTCCCAGCAACGTTAACCTTTACCATAACTGGGCACACTTACCATGTTTTCACTTGAATGAGTAAGACAGATCACACCGTCCTGTGCTGGCTTTGGGCCTTTTCTGTGGACTTCATACATCCTCCAAAGCTATAACGAATCATTTGCTTTATCTTTATCTTTCTTTAACAGAACCAAAGTCTCTGAAGAGAAAGAACTCAGGGAAGAGCTCACACCACCCAGCACCTGCACCTCTTTGTCTCTAGAACCATCCCAGTGGTTCCCATCAGCCCAGCCTGGTGATGCCTCCAAGCTGCTGGAGTACTTCCCTCTCAGGTGCTCCATATATGAATGACTGCATGCTCCAGCTTCACCTTCCTTTCCTTCTCTGCTTGTGCATTCCACACCCCGCACAGAGGCTGGGTGAAATCAAGCTCACTTAAGAGGCTCCCTTGAATATCCACTGCTTCCTTCAGTGTTTTGTTTTCCCCACCTGTTCCTCTGTCTCTACTTCTTATATTCCTCCCGTCTTCAGCACAAGAGCCTCACAGTTTGATAACATTATCTTGTTAATTCATCCAATTGAAGCTTCAGGAATGCTTAAATAAGTTTGGAGGTTATTAAATAGATTAACAGAATTCTAAATGCTCTTTCAGACACAGAGGAAATAAAGTTCTTCCCAGAAGAGAAACTTCTTGGAGTAATTCTATTGCAGCAAAACATGGGAAGGTTTTTTTAATGCTGTGTCCCACCACAAAAGGCTGGCAACGATAATGGGACATCCTGCAGCACTTAGTGAGAGCTTGTCTCAGGAATAGCAGTTTTGAACCAAATCCTGCTCACACAACACCATGAGAAACACGCTTTTACTATGATTGAGTCAAAAACCAAGGTTCTGCATCTGCACCATTAAGTGAAGCCATGGTCAAGAAGAAACTGAAAGGAAAAAATATGAAGTTTTCTTCTTTTCTCTTATCTGGAAAGCCATAGCAATTTAATTTTTGTCCTGGAAAACTTGAGAAGTCAGTTCATGTGACATATCTACAATGCAATCCACAACCACCAAGCATTCAAATAAAATACCACAATGCAGTGAACAGCCGTGACGCTTCTTTCAAATATCTGCCATCTAACAGCAAATGCCAAGTATACTGCTTTGTAAAATAATAGGGAACATAAAATGGAAAGAGAAAACTGAACTCAGGAAAAGGAACAGATAAAAATCCTGCTTTTGAGAATGAAGCCACGTAATAACATCCCACCCTGGCCCCCGTACAGGATCGGGAGAGGTTGCTTCCCTTGGCAAACTGAGAAATCACACTTCTTCCAGCTTCTAGTTACACTCTAAACAATGAGTGCTTTGGGGCAGACTTTGTTTTTGAGAGCTCAGATCAACTATCCTGACACTCGATTTACATACAACCCGCTGGTGAACAAGAACTGACCCTTAATGCATTTGGGGAACGTGTCCCTCGGAGTCCTTCCACGCACTGTTAATAACTGCAATTTTGGATGACTTTTCTCCACTGCATGAGAGTGTTTACATCACCAAAAAAGAGAAGAAACAAACAATTAGTGGTTTTATAAGTCTTACCATGATTTTTCTAGGAAATAAGAAAGCAAATAGATTCATCAGAGGTGAGTGGGGCCAAACAGACACTCTCACATCCAACCCTTGCTCTGCTATGTGATGTGGAGGAGGGCTGCGATCAGCAAACCCAAAGCATTCATGTTTCCTTCTCCCCCTCTTGCAGCCAAGCTGCAGACAGACACAAGGCTCGTCTCATCCTGGAGCCAGGATCGCATTTTTTCTCTTTAAAGAAGGAAGGAATATTTGCAATGACATTTTCTTCTGTGCCATTAAATTTCATAAAAGGTGGCACTGTCCCTGGCCACCCCTTGGCTGAAGGTGTAACTCAGTCACAAAAGGTGCCTTGATGTGACTCAGGGTGGAGGTATTTTCCCCCTAGAATCTACACTTGCAAGTTCTCCCCTTAAAGGCAGCCTGTTACTATGCCTTGCTCCACTCCTCTCAGAGAGCAGCAATCAGATTGTTTGCAGTGCATTAGCATACTCGAATAGATCTGTCATGGTTATTAAAAATATTACAGAGGCCAAATACTTTGACTGAAAAAGCAAAAAAGACATTGCCAGCATCCCGAGATCCCTATCTGCTGTAAGCTTTGTGATGAACTGGCACAAAATAAAATTACATTGGTGGTCATTACCACTAGCAGGCTGGCACTTTGGTAATTCCACAGCAAGGAAAGGTGAGGAGGAGGCTCACCAGCCCAGAGCCATGGCTTTGAACATCCCTGGGTAAGTGAAGGGACAGAAGGCAGATCCACAGGCAGCAGTGATGCTTTAAGCAAGACATGCATGGAAAAGCTCTTGGGTACAGTATGGACATTGAGAACTGAGCATTAGTTGTGTGGTTTTGCAAATCACTTTGTCCCACAGAAAAAAAAAAACAAAGCCAGGAATCTAAAACTGCTGATAATAATCTAGAGTTTGCAGAAGAGGTTTTGAGCATACGGTGGAGCAGAAAACACAAACTCCAGGTGTGAGTGTAACAGCAGAAGAAAACCCCTCAATACAAGCTTGCTCTCAAGTGACTCTTTGTATAGATCTGCCAAAAATGACCGTCCTGCCTCTATCCCCAACTCTCTCAGCATCATTTCTGGTTCTGCTCAATGTCCTCCCAGACCTGGTGCCCTTTTTACTGCATTTTCTCTGCCCAATAGGCAGACCAAAGTTTCTTACAAGTTTACTGTGTCAAAACCTGAAAGAGCAGTGCTCTGCTCAGCGCATTGCCGGCCTTTATTCCCTGGGAATCTTTCCTACAGATGGCCGCACACCCACTGCCCTCCTCACAGAAGTGACAGCACTGTGGATCTGAAGCCTTAGAATTTTCAGGCAGATAACACTGCCAAGGTTACACCCAGGAGATAACAACTCAGTCGCCAGCAGCAGAGCGCAGCCCGGCAACCTGCCCCAAACACCACTTTTGCCTTCAGGAAACGGGACTGAAACAAGCTTTCACAGCTCCCACGGGACTGGGAAGAACTGGAGGATGAATGAATCACTGCTCACAATCCCAGTCTTCAAGGCAGTCGACAGTGAAATCAACAGGGCCATAAATCATAGAATCATTAAGGTTGGAAAAGATCTTGGGGACCACCGAGCCCAAGCATCACCACCTGGCTCCTCGTGCCGAAGCCTGCAGCACGTTTCAGCCTCCACCACACTGCCTGGACCTTGGTGCATGCAGCAACGTGGTGGGAGGGCAGAGACTGGATCCAGCAGCAAACAGGCCTGCTGACACAGATGGTTTGTTGAAAACGTTGGTGCTGTTGCAATGCTTTCTTCATTTGTGCGTGCAATCAGCAAATACAGATTTAGCAACCAGGCATTGTTAAACTACGATACGCTCTTCCTTCAAGATTTGTTTTGTATACTCACAATTAATAATCTGCCCTGGCACTCCTGCAGTTTCTCGGAGTTCGCACTCAATATTGGCTGCAAAGTGACAATTTGCTGTTGACACTGTTGCCTTAGGCTAAGCCACAGAGCCTGACAAACACTGCTCACATCTCTAGTAACAAAACTGAACCAAGTACTCACAATTTTAGCACAGCAACTAGGAAAAAGGGCTAAATGAGGAAATATTATTCTTCAAATCAAAGCTGAGACATCTGAGAAAGGGGATGATTTCAAGAGGGGGCACTGTGCATAGCCATACTCAGCATGTTCCCAAAACTGAGGCTGGGAAACTGTTTTAAAGCTTTAAGTGTGCCTTAAATTACCAGCTTATTTTCTGGGACACAAAGGGTTCATTTAGTGGTTTCCTGGAGTTTTCTTTAGTTGTTTCCTTTAGCTTTAGGTCCTGCCGGCTTCAGGGCTGCAGCCATGCCCTCCTATACACCAAGTTATGAATGTGTATTTGATGCATTTAATACACAATTACTGCAGGCCCTGACCCTGCAGAAGGCAGCTGAGCTGGTATTCCTAACAAGCACATGGGTGAAATATAAATCACTCAGCTGTAAGATCAGACACTAAATCACAAGCCTCAAGTTTTATAATGTTTACCCTGACAAAACTATGGCTTTTCCTGTGATAAACAAACTGCTTTGTTTTCAGGAGGTCAATCGGTCAGCGATGGGCTACCTGACCTCCCTAGGTCTGCTCATCCCCATGTTTGTGATCCTTGGTTCCTGTGATCTTCTACCACCTCCTATTTTGCTCCTAGAAGAGCAAATTTCTGTGCTGTCCTCTGGCTCGTTTCAAATTTTCTTTAATTTCAATGATTTAGCTTACATGGACTGATCTAATTGGGCCTTCTTTGGATCTGTTTTCATAAGGGAAATATTACTGTTGAAGACTCCTCCAATGCAGGGAGCTTAATTACTGCAGTTAATTGCCTCATTCCTAAAAAGCAAGTTTTCAAGCCAAGGTCAAATTTCCTCTGCTCCTTCTAAAGTGCTGCCTGCACTACAAATACCCAAAGTTGCATACTAGGATCCAGAAGGCTAGAAAAAAAACAATCATTAAAAAGAAATGCCTAAATCATAGCAGCTGCAAAATCTCAACATAAGCTAGCCTATTCCAATAGGTTTTGGTTCTTTTACAACTACAATGTTGTGTACAGAAAAATATTTGTCTTCACCAGGAGTTAGTTAAGTGTGTCTGCTTTGCAAGACTATTTCCTCCTACCTTTGTATGCGCTGCGTTTCCCTGCCCTGTTATTCCTAACTCCTCAGTTACAGTCAGCCACGTGCAGATCTGAGCATTCACTGTTCTGCTACAATCAGGTGTGCTGAGCAGTGCTGCTGTCTCAATGAGGCGCTTTCACAACTGACACTTTTTCAAACAAGGTCACACTTCATGGATTCCATGTTACAAAATCACAGAATGACATGGGGCTCCATCTAGAAGGCTGCATGAAAGCCCTGCATGAGTTACACGAGGCGAAATCTGCAGCCTTCTGCGCTGACAAATGTTCAGAACATAAAGCAGGGATTACACTTATGCCCATGGGGAACTGCGGTTAAAACATACCATCCTCCCTGCTTTTGCTGTCTCCAGTGATGTATTACTAGGCAAAACTAAATTGCTCTCACAAGTGCTTTATAAAACCCTTTACATTTTCCTCTGTCCATTAACGCGTTGTGCTTTGCCTGCGTTTTATCTGCACAGATTTGCAATTGCAACGTGCACAGGGCTGAGTGCTGACTGCCCAAAGCACCCAGCTGCTGTGGGACTGCTCCATTTTTCTTCATCTCTGTCTGCAGTTTGTGCATTATGGCAAAGTTATAACAGTTAAAAACACATTTGACATTCCAAAGACAGCCTGCAGAATCACGCACAGCAGAATGTATCAAAACAAGAGCAACGAAGGAACTGGCATTCAGCAGTTCCATTTAAATCAAGGCTGTGCCACGTCAAATCACTTTGGGAGATACCTTAACAGTCAGGATAAAAGCCAAGCTATTAAAATTAAAGTTGACTTATTATTGTATAGAAGCCAAAAGCACACAAACTGCTTGAAACCTGATCTTCCATTTCCCAAAAACGTGAAGAGGAAAAATGCAGGAAGCATACATACTATCAGCAATGGTTCCCTTCTACGTGAGCGTTATCCATCAAGCATTCTTTAGAAATTCAGCTGGAAGATATTACTGAGACAAATCTCCTATTTAAGACAGCCCATGTTTATTAAACAGTAACTTACGTATGCACTAAAAGAACGTCCTGCTGTGCTGAGGTATCCTTGTACCCTTAAGCTGACATCACTAAAGTATATACACTAGTATATAGTAGTGCTAAAAATTACCTTACTGAAGGGGCTCACAGAAGAGTCCAGGTGTGCAGGGACAGAGACGAGCCCCAGGTTTTGCTGGAGGAAGGAAAAGGACTCAGTGGAAATAGGAGGTCCTCAGTGCTTCCCAATGTTGTGCTTTCAATGCACCCAGTGTTGGCTCTCACGCTGCTGTTTTTCACGTTCACCTTTGGAAGCAAGGTCAGTCGGGGCTGTTTAAGAAAAGTCAGAACAAGATTTCAATATGAGCTTGAGCCGTCGCATGGAAAACTGCAATAATAGTCACATCTTATAAGTGAGAAACTAAAAGTTCTCCCTTGCTTTTGTTTACTGGATAATTTTCTTTAAATGGTTCAGGAGATCTGTTTGGACACAGCCAAGCGTGGCATACACTCAGTTAAAAACTGTTGGCATGGGCAGATGGGATCAGGGATTCTGGCAGGAAATCTTAATCGCAGTACATACACCAGTGCTTCAGGGACACCTTACACCTCCATCAATACACACAGCTTGACGTCATACGCATGTAACAAGCTGTTCTGCTCACAAATGTGTTACATATCTGATGCCCAGACCTGCTCTCACCTAACAGACTTGCTGCTGATTTCTAGTGGCACTGGGCTGCTAAAATTCTCTGAGATGTTGATACAAACACTTCGGCACATTATCAGAACCCCTAACACAAATTACATCAAAAAAAAAACAATAAATACCACCACTGTGAATTGCACCTCCTCCTGGGAATGCTAACAAAAGCCTCCTGAGTGTACTTTTGACAGTGGAACCCCAAACCCACATCTCATGTTTAGCACTGATCCAGGACGGACACCGACAAAAGCAACCACCCCCACCAAAGGAGGGTTTGTTATGCATTGCATATAACCCGATGAGAACGTGCCTCTTCCCAGGCTTTCATTGCTAATGTGTAAGTGTCAGCAGGAAAACCAGAGGCCTTCCAACAGAAAATGTCAAATTTGCATCTGAGATATAAAATATTAATTTGGTTTCTGCCAGAAATTACATTTTCTTTAAGTCTTGGGAGGGTATCAAACCCAAATCCCTGAGATTTCATTTTGATTTAGTGAAACAGCAGAATAACTTCCCAGATCACGTTATATTCCCATTGGAAGGAGCACAGCTCATGAACGAGATGCTTTTAGTCAGAGGTAACAAGCACAGTGCTTGGAAGGCTGTCGTTCATCAGATGAAAATGATGTGTTCTACAAATCGCTGCAGAGAACTGCAGTGTCTGCTCACTGCCATCATGTCTCAGGTCCAGGTATGCAAAGGAAGAGCACAACGTGCTTCACAATCACTTTGCTTGTATGTAAGATGACAGAACCACTGCAGCTCTGAGGTTTGTCCTGCAGCTGGACATACATCTCTCTTGATCCGTACCAGCGTGCCAATCATTACCAGGAACACCAATTCGATATCTCAGTTCTCATCAAGAAAGTATCAGGAAAATTATAAGGGCTTGACCTCAAAATCTGCTGATGTGTAAATACAGAATTCTGAAACAGTCTGATAAAACATACTGGACACCTGAATGTACCAGCCCATAGCAATGGGGACATTCACCTCGTGGCCTCTCCAGCTGGAATGAACATCTCCGAAAATTACAGGATAGTGCTCCTCTACAGCTCTCACATACGCTGCGTGTAAGATTTTCATTGATCCTTGAGCAGTTGAAAGTCTTTTATTTGGTCTTATTATGGGATCAAAGCTGCAGCTGAGATCACAGCTTTCAATTGTTGCTTGGATTTTTTTCAGTATAACTGGTGTTTCAGTGACTGCAAGGCTCATGAGAAGTATCACACTGACCACTCTCAAGTCTGTGCTCTGTAAGCAATGTTGTTTCTCTGTATTTTCTTTAATCCTGAAACCTAAGTGCTGTTAGGTCCCTAAACCCACCATCATGCTTCTGATTAAACCCAACTGCATGACGTGCAGAAATAAACACAACAGTTCTTACATGGATACGCAAGGAAACACGCATTTCAAAACAGAATGAGTAATCCAAAAAAAAGATCACTTTCTCAGAAGTTCTGGGAACATACAGTGATGCAGGAGAGAACAAAGAAGGAATTATTTCTGATCAGAACAAAGAAAATGAGATTATCACTAGATGAAGCAATGACAAGAAAACCACCAGAAAGAATAAGCCAGTACGCCAAGGAGGCAACATACCTGAGTTGCTCAAAGAACTAGAGACAAGTGCTCCAATGTTTGTATTCTACAATTCTCTAATGCTCAGAGTAAAAATGTTTTACAGTTTATTTTTTTAAGTGGCATAAATAGGCTGTGATAATCAGGTATGTGCCTCCACATGAAAAAAAATAAATCACAGTATTGTGAGATGACCTCAGAAAGTGCTGATAAGTCACCTGCCCTTATTGCCACTGAGGTGGTCACTCCCCTCAAGACTGAGTCACCTGGTGTTACAGGAAATGCAGTGGGAAGAGTGACAGCAGGAAAGGGCACATTGTCACCATTTTGTAGGCAAGAGCTGAAAATTGGGTGATATGTTTAATAACATAAGTATGGAATACTTAATTTAGGGAATATTTAATCTGTGCACTCTGTCTTTGGTCTGGGAGATATCATGAATCCTAGGAAAGGAGGAAAAAAAAAAAAAAAAAAACAGAAATGGGATATTCTTTTTGTCTGCCCAGATCTGTCTGTTCTGGATCATCACAGAATGGCCTGCGTTGAAAAGGAGCACAATGCTCATCCAGTTCCAAGCCCCTGCTGTGTACAGGTCACCAACCAGCAGCCCAGGCTGCCCAGAGCCACATCCAGCCTGGCCTTGAATGCCTGCAGGGATGGGGCATCCACAGCCTCCTTGAGCAACCTGTAACAGTGCCTCACCACCCTCTGGGTGAAAAACTTCCTCCTGATATCCAACCTAAACCTCTCCTGTGACTGCTTCTGTCCCCAGCTGTGCTGCTCACCTTGCCTTTCCATCACGCAGATGTTGGACCTTCAGCATCCACTGCGCCTTGTGGGAGTGGAGTCCTGGGAATGCTCCCTGCACAGAGAACAGCGGTCACAAACGTGAGTACAAAAGGGAGGATGCTGTGAGCAAGACAGGAAAAATGTGTTTCCTCACAGCTCCTACCTCTGCTGGACCTTTGCAAACACGTCACCTTGCAAGGAAGACAGTTTGTGATACAGTGTTACAGAATGCAGAGTAAGAATTCAACCATTTGTCCCCACCTTATTTAAAACACTGAGAAGTTGCTCCCTTTTTGTGCAAACATTTACTGCCTTGGTTAAACATTGTGCAACCGAATAATTCAAAAATTATTGTTCTGTTGCAATGCTTATTTAACAGTGACATAAGTTGAATCTCTAAAAATAAAGTGTCACAAATACCAGTGTTTCAAGGTGATTTTTACTGCTGTCAGCTACAAGGCAAACGTTAACCTCAAACAAAATGAAATACTTTGTTGGTGTAGCAAGGGGTCACGACTGAGCATCAATCCAGAGCTGCAGGGGGGAATTCCATCTGAACTGTGCTCTCAAAGCCTTCATTTTAGACCCCACCTTTCAGAGATCCTGGGCACAGTCTGAACATCACTGCTGAGGCAGCATGGCTCTAAGGACTGCACACAGGAAAGGCACACCAGCCCAACATCCCAGCTCTGCCCAGCCGTTCGGAGCTCCTTCCATCACGGCCATCTGTGCTACTAAATACTCAATTATATTCCTATTCAATGTTTAAATAGCTGCCTTAATTTCCATGCATTTTTAAACAGGCCTGAACATGTGCCCAAGATCCATTTAGTTTTCAGAGTTGTGATTAAGCAGTATAGTTCATTGTTCATGCTTGTGCTTGACCACCTAGTGACTGTCTCACTGAGCACGTCAGGGATTTGTTTGCTGGGGCCAGTCAGCAAAGGGAGATTTCTCCAAAAGATATCACTACAGAAATCACAGAGTCATTCAGGTTGGAAAAGAGCTCAAAGATCACCAACCCCAACCCACCCTCACCATGGCCACTGAGCCACGTCCCTCAGTGCCACATCTCCATGGTTCTGGAGCACTCCAGAGATGGTGCCCCAGCACTGCCTGTGCCAGACTGGCCTGTGCCAATGCCTTGCAATTCTTTCATGAAGAAATTCCCTACTGTCCCATCTGAACCTCCCCCAGCACAACTTGAGGCCATTACTTCTTGTCCTATTAACACCACGCACATTCCATAATCAAAAGAAAACAACATAAGTAGATTAACAAAATGTTTGGTACAAATTAACAGTCTGCAACGATTTACACTCCCTTGTTGGAACATACGGCCATCTTAAACCTAGCCATCCGTCCACTGCAAGCTCGTTTCCTTTCTCAATTATAGCTTGGGTGACTGAGAAATTCCATGTTCTTCTGTTTCACTATGCTCAGAAAGTTTGTTTCTACACTTAAACGTTTGATGGTATCAAAAAGGACTAAAAAAAAAAAAAAAAGAGAGACTACAAGTCCTTCTTTACTGACACAGACACCATAATCCCTTACACTTCAAGAGCTGTCCCTGTACTGCCCCAAACAACTCGTATTTCAGTGATGAATAGTTTTCAAGTTCTTCCCGTTTTTGTCATTTCCTGGCTTCAACAGTTCTGGTCTGAACTAATCCCATAAATCTAATGGGAAACCATGTTAGAGTCCTTGAAGCCAATGAATATTCACTGAGACATAAATTACCTTCAACTGCTTTCTCTCTTCTTGTTTACTTTTCTTTTAGTTCCCAACAGAACTATTACAGCAATCCTCCCCGTAGTCCAACCAACACTTAAGATACACAGGTTTTTAGAAAGCTTTTCTATTATATGCTCAATCAAAATATAGAAGACATCACTTTGGCTTTAACATTGCCTCTCCTTTCGCAAAACTGCAACACACGTCAGACATTCTGAGCATCTGCAGGAAAACACAGCCTGGGCTGAGGCAAGGCACAAAATCCATTGGGAAAACTCTGCTACCTGGATGTGCAAGAATGGAAACTGTTGCTGGTGATGCTGAATACATATGCTCAACTTAAAAAAAAATCTTATAACAAGAAAGTACCAGGCATGGTCAGAAACCTTCAAAACCAAATTTCCCTGAAAAAAGACATCCGTATTTTAAAGTCACAGCTTAACCATTGGCAACACCAGCCCAGAAATGCACTAAAAGATCAACTGTTCAAGGCTTTGTTTATCCAGGGGAAAACAGAACAAAAGAAAACAAAAACAAAACAAGAGGCAAATTACAGAGACAATAAGCTTTTGTGATTAATTACTGAGAATAAAATTCAAGCTGTAGTTACTGATGGAGGAAAACGGTACGTCCAATTCATTTAAAATCAAGTTACAGAAAAAATAAAGAGCTTGTTTTTAACTCCACCGAGACGTTGAAGTTAGAACTGGAAAAGTTGCAAAACAAAATGCACTGAATTTTGTCCAAATTCCGTGTATTACATTACAGTCATCTGCTAGTGATTAGGAGCCAGTGAGGTCTGCTGCAAAATGCTTACAAAGGATATAGAAATAGTCTTAAAATCTGAAACAAATTAGCAATAACTGGCCTCTAAGCATTTGATGAATGAGAAAAGATGGTAAGAAAATGAAAACCTCAGAATGCTTTTGAGATCAGCTGCCCTAAACAACCCTCACTTCAATTTCTAAAAGATCCAAATCAGCTGTGGCATTAGTGTGATGTAAACCACGGCACGACGTTAACACTGGGAAACTTGCCTTGTTGGTTAAAGGACAGTGAGAAGGGTTATTAACGTGTTACTTACCTCACCATCATCCTCTTTAATCTGGACCAAGTGATCTGGAATGAGAGGTGTAAAGGTGGTAGTGAGATCAACCTGCACCACTTTCTAGATAACTAGGAAATGTCACTTCAAGCTGGATCACTTGCTTCTGTTCTTTCTGTTCAGGTATTACATACTTCAGAGCTTCACTTTTACCTTCCCTAAAAAGCCTGAAACAAAAAGGCAGCGCAGAACTCGAGGCCTGGCTCTTACAGCCTTAAAGAGTCCCACAAGAACAAGACTTAAACACTACTTCTAAATTTTGTGGAAGCAGTGAATGCCAGCGTTTGTTGGGTTTAAGAATGCATCCCCGACCCCAAAACCATTTGAGCTTTTATTTTTCCAAGCAAAACGTTTATAAATTGGAGTCACGTTAGATCAACAGCATATCATAGCAACGTAATCTCTACAGCAATTTAGGAAATTGCCCTGGAAGCTGCCTTTTGTCCCCGCTTTGTGCTACAGGCTTTCTGTCCCCACACTGAACTTCAGTTCCCGTTATTCACATTGCCTTTGTTACGCTCTGCAGAAAGGAAACAAGCGTAGCGGTGACAGCAGCACTGACAGAGAGCAGGAAAAGGAGGAGAACATTCGAGGGCAAAGGGAGCTCAAAGGAAGCGAAGGACAGGGCCAGAGCCTCACAGCTCAGCACCGACACATCAGGGGCTTGCAGGCTGTGCCAGCTTAACAGCCAGAATCCATAAAAGGTATCTTAAGCCCTTAGCTCTTCTTTAAGGCCCTGACCTACCACAGAACCTCAGTCACCAACACGAAAAGTGCTCGTGTGCTTTGAATGGAGGCAGTGTCACTGCAGGTACACCGAGTCACCACGCTGTGAGACCAGGAGGAAACCCGAACCTACTGTGGGGCAGGTGAGAACTTCTGCCCCTGGTACAGGGAGAGTCATTTTTCTGCGTAAAGCACCTAACCTTTTGCTCAAAGGCAAACCCAAATGCCGTCATCTCTGGCCCGCAAACCCCTTGCCCCCCCCCGCCGGCAGGTGGGAGGGCTGAGGGAAGGGCAGGACCCGAGCGAGGAGTTCCCCGTAGCGCTTCCCGGGCGGGGAAGGGAGGGCCGTGTCCCCGCTATTAGTACCGTCCCGCCCGGATCCCGCCTCACAGCGCTCCGCCAGCACCATGCCGGGGCTCCGCGCCGCGCTGCCCGCCGCCCTCCTCCTCCTCAGCTCCTTCCCGCCCGCCGCGGCCGAGCAGCCGCCGTGGCCGTGGGCTCCGGGCGTGATGCACGCGCTGAACCCCAGCGACCGCCAGGCCTCCAGGGCGGCGCGGACAGCGCTGCACTACAGCAACTACTACGGGGCGTCCCCCAGGCTGCTGCGGGCTCTGCGGCAGGTGCTGAAGGCTACCGCCAAGGTAGGAGGGGCGACGGGCGGCGGGGCAGGGGAGAGGAGCTGCCCTCAGGGCTGAGGGACGCTGAGCGAAGCGTTTCCCGCCTTCCCCACGCAGCAGCTGCACGGGGCGCCCGGCAGCCCCACACCGCTCCGAAGCGCTGCGGACGCGCTGTTTCGGTCCTCAAGTCTTCCCCAGGGATCCCAGTGGCTTCAGACTGGGATCTCTATGAAAGATCGACGCCGACCGGCACACGTTTCACACATCAGAGAAATAACTTCCGATCAAATTTGACATAGCTACTGCATACCGTTCAGACTTTGCGCACGGCCTCCCGTCGCACGGCAAGCAGCGCCTGGAGCCCCAGCGCACAGCTGCACGGCTCACACCGCCGCACGCGCTCTGTGGATGCAGCTGAGGGTGGCTGTGCTGGACGGGGCATTTCATTCTCCCTCTGGAACTCTGGCAGAAATCGATGACAAAAACGAACATTTGATACTTCTCACAAAGCACGCAGGTGCCCCTTTTGTACTTACTGGGCAGCGTGCACATGTAATATGGTGGAGGATAGGTCTCTATATTGCTGTGCCTGGCCAAGAAGGCTGGTTGCACCCTGGCTTGTATCAACAGTAGTGCAGCCGGCATCCATCCCTCCATACTCTTCTCCCAAACAACAGTCAGCCTGCCCAGGGAGCATTGGGGTCACCGTCCCTGAAGGTGTTCAGACCCTAAGATGCGGCACTGAGGGATGTGCTCAGTGGGCATGGTGGGGATCTCAGATTCTGGGTCTTTTCCAGCCCTCATGATTCTATGGCACAGCTCCCTGGAGCAGCGCGTGTGATGGAAGCAGTGCAGGCATAACCCCACAGCTAGCGGGAGTTGAGGGGTTGGCGCAGACCTTTCCAACCTGTAACTGAATATCTGCAAGATGGAGTAAGGAAAAGGGATTTTCTCCACCCACCATTGCCCACGTGCCTTTCAAAACAGGAAAGAAGAAATTGGCTCCTGGAGAAATGAAATGCCTCATTATTTCCTCATGATACTCGATGCTGTGCAGCACTCTGTAACCACTTTCTGCAGGTTATTTCCCCTTTTTCTTTGCATGCTCTGTAAAAACAAGAGGAGAAGCACAGCAGACATGGTCACTTCCTCCTTTCCTGTCCTTCCCTGTAAAAAATGAAAAGAATTTCCTGGAAGGAATGCACTATCTAATGCGAATATAAGTTACAGTTTTTGAGTTTTTTTTTAAGAAGGCAGTTTTCCTATTAGTCCATTGTTGGATCAAGCAAAAATAGAATAGCTTTATCAGGGAATTTAATCATGAGCATTGTATTTAAAAACTGAGATTATCATCCCACTAAACATTTAAATGGTGCCAATAAGAAACAGGACTGGAAAAAGCCTCCAGTACAGTAACTGTTAGATGAGGATTTTTCAAGCTCTGGTAAAATGAGCCTTCAGTGGCTCCTTCTTCCAGCAACCAGTAGTAGGCACATAGCAAACACTGGCTGCAGTTCTGTTTTCTCATCGATTTTAGTTTAGCTTTTTAATTAAGTTTAGTTTTTTAATTTCAGTGAGTATCTTCCAGGAAACAGCAGCATGCATCTCATGGGATTGTTGACAGTTGCACTTTAAAATATGTATTTGAGAAGTGAAGCTGAAGAGCCTGGAATTCCAGAGAGAAACTCCCATATTGCTGAGCAGCTAGGCAGGTGGATCAGCAGGGAAGCACAGAGGTAAAGCTAGTTGATCTATCGACTGAACTACAACAGTTTCTAGAATTGGGGTACCAAACGCTATTTTATGGCTGGAGATCTCTCTACACAAGCTCATCTTAACACACAACAGTGCCACGTCAGGACTATGGTACTGATATTAAAATAAGTCAATTAAAAGTTATCTATGAGTTTCTAACAGTCAGGTACTCAAGTCAGAGTGGGAAGGTAAGATCAGTTGCAGGGTAGCTTTATTATCTAGGGCACAAAAAGCAGCCGACTTTGCTGGCTTTTCCCTCCACAGCAGCCAGGGTAAAGCTGCCTGGGCTGGCTGGCAGGGATGTGTGGACCCCACACCTCTCCCTGTGTATACAAATATTTACTTTTCTTCTTGGATGCTATCTTTTGACTACTTTCAGTCAGCCAGTGTTGTTTGATATCAAATATGCCTCAGCTCTTATTCGATTCACAGTGTGTGATGGTTTACAGGAATGCATTGTGGAGTAATAGTGAAAATAATAGTGGAAATCAAAGCAGTTTCTTCCATAGGACAAAGCCCCTGACGTTGTAACCAGCAGGCAGGCTGCTGTGCTGGGCTACTTGAGGAAGAGGTTCAGCTGGAAAGCCCACCATTACCTTCAGTTACATCAGACAGCCAAGCTTCACCAGCTCCAGCAGTCCAACTGTTTCAGTGTCTCTCATCTGTAGTACTGATGACAAGACAAGGAATAAGCCTAGGTTGCTGTGCTTCAAACACCAATACTTCATCAAACGAAGAATGCTAGAGATAGTAGCTCTAATAACAACATCACTTTACAATAATTAGAAACTTAGGCTTAACTGCAGTGATCATGAGCAATTAAAACCTTCTGTCAGTGTCCCCAAATTATTGATTCTTTCATAAACCTGCACTTCAGAAAGTTAGTTTTTACCAGTTTGCTACAGTAAGAGTAGAATGTAAAGCAGTAACACGTAATAATCTGTCATTTTGATTTAAGACTAAGTAGATCAGAAGGACATTTTGGCTAGTGCAGAAAATGGGGGCAGGAGAGAATAGCAGAGAGAAGATTGCAAAGGTCTGAACTCATCCTCTCTGTTCCTTCATTACACTCTTGGTATAATGTGGGCCCAACTCCAGACTTGGCTCTTTGTAAAGATTTCATGAAGGTAAAAATAAGAAGTGACTAAAGCAATCTGTCATCAGCAGTACCTAACTGCAGATGTACCAAAGACAGGAGCTGGGCTCACGGCCTTTGCTCTGTCAGTGCTGACACGATGCTGTTGATGCTTTATGAAGGTATGGTGGGAACACAAAAGAACACATTTAGATAAGTAAGACACACACAGGTGCTTTGGATTCTAACCTTCAACGCCGTGCAAATGTCCAGATGCCCCTCCTGTTTACCTGAAGTGTACTGTGGTCAGAAAACAAACAGACTACCAAACAGCGCTGCTTCTGAACTGCAGTAATTTGACTTCAGTGTACACTGTATAGCTTGCACTCTCCAGTAAAATGCATTTTCTACACACTGCATCACACACCTCACAGAGGAAAACCTTGTTAACACTGTCCTACACCAGTAGTGTGGAAAAAAAAGCTAGAGGTTTTCAAGGGAGAATACCTCTTACTAAAACAACTAATCTATGCAAAACAAACCAGCTTTCAGATACAGAAACAATGCAGCTTATGTGTCAGAAAGCTCATCTAGTAAATCACAGTGCAGCATACAAAAATACATACTTCACTCTTGACTGATTTCATCAAAGAGAGGCTTAGAAATATAACCATCAGCTAAACAACACAAAATGGCATTCTGCAAGCAAATAGTTAATAAAGCTTTCCTTACTGTTTGCCACTCAGACTGCTCACTGGTCAGAAAATAACGGCTACAGTAATGAAGTAGAGAGTATTTGGTACAAAGGCAGCCTTGCCTTCCCCCACAGTGCTAGTGGCACAGTCCAGAGAGCCACAAGGCTGCACTGCAAGCTGAATCCTCCTCTCTTTCAGATCATTCCAGGAGTTGGTGTGAAGTATTACCTGCAGTTTACTACTGAAGACTACATAAATGGGGTAAGTTTACCATCCCACACATCTTAGAGTCTGTTAAACTCTAACACCTTCAAAGCGGTACATTTAAGTGTTTTTGCAAATGGGCCTTTCACAACGTAAGGACCTACTGTAAGGCTTTCACCTGTCCAGCATGAAGCACAGTTTGCTCTTAGTAACACCTGAGTATCTCATCTATCAGCTCTTCTCCTCTGCAAGGGTCCAACTGCAGTTTCCTGCTTTGCTTGCTGTCTTAGTAAGTCACATCAGGCAACAAAGCTTCTGAGTCAGACTTTGCAGTGGTCCAAACTCAGTGTTACACTGTGGTCCTCACCCAGCTGTAGCTCCTGCAGTGTCCACACACCACAATGAAAGCAGACATATAGCTGATTTTTTTTTTAAATACAACCATCTCTCCATTTGTTGTTACAGCTGTCACTAGCAATTTTACCACAAGCGTCTGTTCTTCTATTGCACACTTATAATATTCAAATTACTTCCAGAATTTAATCTAAAGCATTAGATAACTTTTCTTTCAAGGCAGAAATATCAGACAATGAAAGTCCCATTATCAGCATTATTGCTTGAGAACCTGCAGACATTTCTAAGATGGCTCGGTACATTTCTGTTACATCTTGATTCAAAAGTTTTGTTAAATCACTTTCACCTTGTGGTTTAAATTTCTTTAACTTTCTGGAGAAAAAAATAATGTTATGTTATGTACATCCTTTAAAGGTTTTTTGGATCTTTGCACAGCTTCCTACAAAGCACCCCATGTTCCTTCTCCAAACGCATGCTTCACTTATCTCTACAAAGAGCTTTTTAAGAATGCGTTGCTGGTAAATGAAGCGTTGATTAATGGTCACAGTCTGTAATTCTGCCTTTACAGGAAAATGCTGGGAGCTGCCTTGCTACAGTCTTGTACCTACAGAAGTCTCCGCCTGAAGTCAATATCAAGTGTGCTCACACTCAGGATAAGAAAGAAATCCAAGAAGAGGACAACAGATTTTACCAGTATCTTCAGCATCGAACGAAACCAATAATTGCAAATGATATTCCAGGTACTCCTCCAAACAATCAACTGCACTTCATTTTATATCAAAGAGTTTGCACACAAGTGAAGGAACGTGCAATTCAAAAAGCACAAACCCAAAGTAGCACCCTAAAGCTGTAGGGCTAACTAGCAGAACAACTCACCTCACCACAAATTCTTGGGGAGACAAATCCAACCGTGTTTCACAGCACAGTGGCAGTCAATCCAATGTTGTGAACGTGTTCTGGTTTTAAAAAACAGACTGCAGTTTTACAGTCAAGTAAATGCAAAATATTCTGAAATAGCAGCAATTGCCCGAAGCCACAAACCTTCCACAGCTGTGGACAGGAATTCACAAGGGATGGGAAACAGAATTCTTCCATCCTGGAAATGGAGCACCCAGATACCTCTTTTCCTCCTGGTTAAGTAATGACCTCCACTATTGTGGATATTGGGTTTCCCACCTCATTGAGGGGAACTGGTGATTAACATCTCTTGGTAATTTCACTTCCATCATGCTGGCATACTTCTGCAGTCACAGTAAATTTAGGATCGATTCATTCTCCTCCCAGTTCACGACTGCAGTAAGAGCCAGCTCCCAGGCATAGTGCCATGCCACGCAGCAATGCTCTGTGGTTTATCCTGTTTCTGATGAACAGCCAGAATTCATCATCTTTATACGACTCTCTTTCAGACAGCCATGGAAATATTGACCATGCCCATCTTCCACTGTGGGGCTTGGCTATTGCTGGTAGCAGTTACATCATGTTGGAGAAGTCAACAGAGAACTTGGGTTACTTCATGGCACAAGTCAAGGCTGTGAAGCAGCGGGTAAGCAAATGGAAATTACACATCTGCCTTACAGGTGACAGCCTATAGAGTGGCAAAGAATAAAACAGCTGCCAACATCTCACACTCTCTGTAATGGCAGTGGTTCGTCCAGAAGTGGATCTGTTGGCTTCTGCAAGTTTAATCAGGAGATTTGAACGTAAGATCCTGCTGTTCCTCAGCCCCACACCACGTGCTCTTTGCCCCCCTACCCAAACTTCAGGGTAGCACCAGTCCAATATGCATTCTGGTGAATGTACCTTACACCTACAGCCTACAGAATAGGAGTTCCCAAACTTTCTCTTACTCATCTGTGCGTTCATTTTTCACTCCCAAGTTACATAGAACAGCGTTTCTCTGAAGGAGAGTTTAATAGACAAGATTACCACATTTATTTGAGGATTAACTGAATGAATTATTACCTGTGTAAGCCTAGTTTCATGCCAGGGTACAGACATACACTGTAGTTACTGTCTTTGAAGTTTTATGCTGTAAGTGCTCCTGATTCCCCCTCTGTTTGTGTGCAAAAACCTGTCTTACTCCAGCCAGATATCACAGCCATCTTAAGCCCTATTCATCTCACTTTCTATGCAAGCTAAGCACATCAAGTAAATCAGGGTAGATTCTAAACTTCAGCAGTGTAACTTGTGTTCTTATTTGTCTTCCTTTGATGCATGACCAGATAAGGAAGGACAGTGCTGTTGAGTTTGAATTCATGATCTTGCTCCACGAAACTCCAACGCAGGTAAGAAAGCATATTCACACAGTACCTACCTCCATCAAGAGAGAAACGGTATAAAGATCACAAAAGACAATTACTGTAAAATCTCTTCTCCAGAAAATAGATCTCTGTCACATGCACCTCATTTGGACACTCGGTCACCCTCTGAAGGTGAAATACATCTGCACTTCAGATAACCATCGGCTCGAAGATGGCTCAGGACAGGACTACGGATCAGCTGCTGGGATGTTCCATGAAAAGGAAGGGAATTTTTAAAAGCGACTGTTAGCTTGATGCACACATTAAATGGGAAACCTCTGTGTAACAGGCCTGAAGTTGTGATCATTTTTCAAATCCAAGCCTCATTACAGTAAATTTGAATCATCAGTTCTTTCATCTGTTTGTTCCAGAATGAACCTCTGTAATTTCTCTAAATTAATGCTCTAGGGATCTACCTAAAAACTTTGCTACTATACATACACAGATAAATATACACAAGTTGATTATGTCATCCTTGAACAAAATTAATATATCAGATAAAAATCTTGAGAAAAGTATTAATCTGTCACTAAGAGATATTTGCTGGTTTTTTTGAGATAGCTACCTGCTGATTTTTAAATAACCTCCAATAAAATAAATACCATTAGACAGAGTGGAAGTTGGATTTTCTTTCACGATGCTGTTAGACCCCAACTTTCCATCTTCTCCTGGTACTTGACCTTTAAAAAGGCTGTGAATGAGCAGCAAAATCTTTCCCCACAAAGCCCTGCAGAAGCCAGTAAGCAGCACCTGCACTGTCCCAGTCCTGCTGACGTGCTTTCAGGGGTCTGTAATCAGCTATGAGGATTCAGGTATTTAATGTGAAGGTTTATCTGGGGTTATTTAGGCTGGGTGATCTGATATCCTCCCAGATTTAGGCATTTTACACAAGTTTATTAGAGTGATGTAATGTTACCGACTGCAGGTTTTTATGTCAGCACATAACAGACATTACAATAAATTCAGTGAAGCAGTATCTTACGTACGTTTTGTGTTGGCAAGACATTTCTCAACAAAAGCACGAAGTCAGAGCTTTCAATGGCAACATTTCTTCAGTTAAAAAAGAAAAAAGGTGATGAAAATATTTTTAGAATTACAGCAAGCACATGCTGTGCACTCTGAGGCTCTATTTTAGCAGTGCACTTAACTGCAAGTTTGGTTCCCTTACTCCATTTTTGCCACAGCTCTCCGTATCCAGAAGAGAAGTACTTCCAGATCAGTGTCAGGCAATGCAATGTTAAGACAGTTAAGCAACTGCACAACTGTAGCTTCCGGACAAGTAGCAACCCTACTGGAATCCAAAGGCAAAATTTCCACCAACTTCTTCAGGGCCAAAACTTCATTTGACCAACCACAGCCTGAAATGGTAGGTTTTTACTCAAGCAAAATTACTGGTGAGGCCAATGCAGTCGTGATCTGAGCTGAGGCTCAGACTGGTTCATAGTGAACTCTTCACATTAAGAAAAACTTACATAGCGTGCCTCTGTGTTGTAAGGGGCTGCGTACAGACAAGAGAAGACCAAGAGCTCTCTTCCATTTTTACAGAATCACCACGGTTGGAAAAGACCTACAAGATCATCCAGTGCAACCATCCACCCATCACCAACAGGTCTCACTAAACCATGTCCCTCAACACAACGTCCAAATGTTCCTTGAACACCTCCAGGCTCAGTGACTCCTCCACCTCCCTGGGCAGCCCATTCCACTGCCTGACCACTCTTTCAGAAAAGCAGTATTTCCAATGTCCAGCCTAAATCTCCCCAGGTGCAGCTTGAAGCCATTCCCTCTCGTCCTATCCCCAGTTACACGAGAGAAGAGGCCAACCCCCAGCTCACTGCAACCTCCCTTCAGGTAGTTATGGAGAGCAGTAAGGTCTCTCCTGAGCCTCCTCTTCTCCACGCTCAACAATCCCAGCTCCTTCAGTTGCTCCTCATCAGGCTGTGCTCCAGACCCCTCACCAGCTTTGTTGCCCTTCTTTGAACCCACTCCAGAGCCTCAATGTCTTTCTTGCAGTGAGGGACTCAAAACTGGACACAATACTCGAGGTGCAGCCTCACCAGAGCTGAGTACAGGGAACTTTTTGCTGCTAGGAAGAGCTCAACTAAGTCAAAATCATACACACACAAAATCTAAGGCACTCCAAAACAAAGCTCATACTTCTTTCCTTCCTTGCATCCACTGTCCCCACCTATTCACTACTCCCCCAACCTGTAGATCTTTCACCCTTGTATTTAAGTCCAGTAGAGCCCACTGTGCCTCAGTTGTCCCTACAGAGTGCCACTCTGATCATGTGCTAGCTTTATGGAGAACCAGCACACATCTGGCAGAACCTATTAGCCAAGAATTCCCATTGTGACTGGCCTCTACTAAGCACAGTGTAAAGGCATAACGTAAATATAACTAAAAATGATAAGCACCCCATCTCTCTTTACACTGCATTCACATCACATGCATAAAACATCCTTGAACTCTGATGAACGGGCTATAACATTCCCTTATTTTTAAAACTCTCCAAATGTCAGAGTACCCGCAGGGCTTTTTCTTGGAACTACTTCCAGCTGGACATTTTCACAAGAACAAAAGCTACGGATGTGAGGGAATCACCAAAGATGTAGCCCAAAGCAACAACATGCTTCTATACGACACCATACCTGCACCTCGTTACCATTCACATGCCCCTGACAAATCTCTGACACTGTTCTCATTCCAAGTTTAAAAGAAGTCATTTCCACTGCATGTCTGTGAATGCTGAAGAAAAGAAGCCCAGCCACGGCGGTACTGTCTGCATCTGGTAAACATCAACCACGATCCTGTGCCAGGAGCGTAGCTGGTTTTGAACTGGAACTTCCTCCTCTGCTTACTGGAAAATCTGTTTATCTGCAAAAATGCTGCTAAACTGAGTAAGTCAGGAAAAGAGAGCGTGCAACCAAAATCCAGAGCAGATCTGGTAATAATCAAATGAAAATTGATGATTATATCTTCTCTTTCTCACCTAATTGTCACATCCTTGTTTGAGCTCTCCTGTACAAGATCTATCCAGCTGATCCCCAAGCTAAATAGCAGCAGCAGCAGCACGCTCTCCTGACTCCAGGGTTCTAAAAAATAAAATAATCCCTTCACTTTCTAAATAAATGCCAAGAAAGTAAGAACATACAATAAAAACCAACTGCTCCCAGTTTTGAAGAGAGTTAACTTCTACGGCCATTCCTGTCAGCTCTTTTCAAATGCCTTGAACAGAGTGATAAGCAGGCTGCTGGTAAGTTAACTGCACTGACAGATGACCTCGACCATTTCATTATGGCTTTGTTGTTTCTGAAGAAAGCATTCATTCTGCAGACTGTACGCTGTCAGTGAACTGCAGGAACAAAAGGATCTGAGCTTGGAGCACTAGCAGTAAGATCAGCAGCACAATACGATTCATTTCCCACGTCTATCCAGAGCTTCTGTTCAATCTCCTAAATGAAAGCCTTCAAACAGTAATTAGCCTACTGACAAAATAATTATTTATCAAGTAAAAAAAAAATAATTATTTTAATACAAAAGAATTAAGACACATTTCAGGACAAATTCTTATCAATGTTATAGCATTTCTGTATTTTGTCAGTGAGCAGCATTTACATCTGAACAATTCAGCTGTCATCTCCCAGTGACTGCTGAGAACACCCCGAAGGAAGGATATTAGGATGGAATTGTAAGTCTGAGTCCCACTGCAGCCTGCACAACTTCCAGCCAGGCTCAACTGCTTGTATGACTGAGCAACCAAGCTCTCCCAGAAGGCTGTGAAAACTGTTCCACGTACTCAAGAGGAAAAGTCAGCTTTTAGCTTTGCCCTTTTTTGCAGGAAGTCGTCCTGTTGCTTCGAGGTATTTGTTAATTATTTCTTCTTGAGTACTGGGCAAACATGGTTGATACTTACTGTATTCCATTGTATATTCACCTTTACCCTGAAGAGTTGGAGAAAGAACAGTCAGAGTTAGGGTGCTAAGCAAGGAACCTTCCTTAGCTGTAGGCCATGCTCCAATCTGTGACCTAACGTGCACAAATAGCTTGCAGTGAAGCACACCAACACTGTACTGAGGCACGTAGATGGAGACACAAAGATAAACAGGATCTGAACGTTGTTTGAGACAAGACTGTAAGGCTGTCTGCAGTAATAAAGCTCCATTTGAATGCTCAAGAGAATACAGGTATTTGTGTATCATACAGGTAGAGCAGAAACTTTTAATTAACACACAAAGAAAACAATCTCAACAGATTCAAATGTGTTCAATGAGCATCTAACTGAGGGTATATGTTAAAAAAGGAACTTATTAACGTGAGCACTGCTGTCTGAAGTCTCACCTCCTTGCAGAAATCAGTAACTTAAGGAGCATGGCTACACTTTTCCAGACTCTCAGTGTAATACCTCTACTGATTATTATAATACTCTGTATTATTTGCAACTTTGAATCTCTTCTCTCTCCAAAGTATGAGAGAATTTTTTGCCACATGAGGCCAGCAATAGCTATGTCAATTAAACACCAGTTAAAGTAACGATAATTAAGGTTATCTTCCTATTATCATTAACAGTACTGTGATTTGTATCACTTTTACTGATGCATATACTGTGCTAACAATGATGCAAATTAGCACATTTGATTTACATAAGTATCTTTAGCAAAAAGCACTGAGAATACTTACTTCTGTGCAAGACCGCAGCTCAGTGGCATATCCAAACATATCATTCAGTGGCACCTAAAATCAAAGCACATCATTCTTATAAGATATTTCTTCATCTACCAATGGATGTCACTCAATTAATCTCAATTATGATATAAAGAGTTGAAAAATCCCCCGTAACTCTCTGCATCAGCACTGCTGCACAGATTTCACTCTAAGGCAGCACAGCCAGCCTCAACAAAACCGTGCTCCCTCCTCTGCCACCATATGGTCCTAGGTTAAGAAGTTGGCTTCTCCAAAGCAGAACAGATTTATAACAGGTAGCAGGTTTACTAATGTTGCACAATGCGCTTCCACAGATGGAAAATTAAATTCATGCTTGTCCACCGAATAACTCGGCTAACACAACTGCAGCCAACCAGACAAACAGCAACAGAGTCAAAAGAAAAGAGAGAGGCACCAGGGAAGCACACACCTCCGCATACAGAGTGAAGTACCCTTCAGTGCCATCTTGCCCCGTGATGACGCCGTGACGGCGATTAATGCCAGCTATCACTGCTCCTTGGAACTCAGTGGGTGCCATCACCTCCACGGCCATCACGGGCTCAAGCAGACGCACAGCAGCACTTTCCATAGCTGGAGGAAAGAAATTAATTAAATGTACTCTTATGCAAGTCTACCTAAATCATAGACATTAAACAATTCTTAACTTGGCCTTGCAAGAAGCCTCCCAAAGCTGCCTCAGTGATGAGGCCAGGAGTGACAACTTAGACAACATTTCCTATGACAACAAGAGTGAGCAGAAACATGAAGCTGTGTTTAGCAAGACTGCATAAATTAACCTCCAGCTACATTCACACGCAGCTACAACAGCAAAGGAACAAGCCTGGTTTCACTCAAGATAACCCTTTGCATAGCAAAGAACTGTTTTACAGTTAATGCTGAATGCTTCTTAAACAAACAAGGAAAACACTACTGACTATTTGGAGTTCCAGCTCCCCCAGCCTTTATTCCCAAGATGCAATACTGGCAGGCACACGGTTTGGCAAAATGGTTGTTGTGTTTTGTTGTTACCTCTGGAAAGATGAAGCTGTTGGTGTCTCTTTACTCTGCTCTAGGAAAAAGGATTTCCTTCTGACAACCCTAAGATGAACCTGCCTTCTAGCACACCTTATTTGCTATGGAACCAGCCAAAATGCAAATGCACGTATAGATGCACCAGGTAATTGAAAGAAATGAGGACGTTACATTTTGCTCCAGTGATGAAGAAGCCAGTAGGAGCACACATTCACACTACTTGGCTTTATACCTTGCTTTAGGGCTCCTTCTCCTGCTCTGATGAAAGAGAATTCATTGGAGTCCACCATGTGATGTGCACCATCTTCTAAGACAAATCGGATTCCAGATATCTTGTGCCCTGACACTGGACCTTTTTCACATGCATCTCGGAATCCCTGTCAAACAACACCTCAAAATCAGCACGTTGCAGATTGAAATTAAGCTTTAAAAAAAAAACCTCAAACACCAAAATCCACCCAGAACTACCAAAAAAATCCCTTTCACAATTTCTAGCAGCACTCCCATAACAAGCCAATGCACTTTCCTGCTTGTTAAGAAGATGGAAAAAAACCATAATGGAGTGGGGAAAACTTCTTACTCCAAAATGTTTGAAAACTTTTTACTGTCATTCTTTGGTACCTTAATTTAGTACTACCTTAGAAGAGAAATCACACAACACACCAGAACGCAAGAAAAAGGAACGTATTCAGGATTTTCTTCGTTAAGGGACTGTATAATCAAAAACTGAATGAATGCTTTAACTATTTGACTGAAGAGGAAGCCTTTTCTCAGAACACTCCCTTCTCAGACCATCTGTTTTTTCCAAGACTCAGGAAAAATCAAATTTGATGAAGGAATGCAAAGCTCATGCTAAGATGGATACACAAACAAGTGAGAAACCATACAGTTACACAGAGGAAGCAAACATGAGTGGTAAAACAGGCAGACTATTAGGTAACTCATACATCAAATGAAGTTGCAGTTTTCGATGCATCTGGTCTCAGAGAAATCACAAAGAAATATGTAATCATCAGGGATGAGAATTACATTGCTACAATTAAAAGCAGAAAATGGAAATCAAAAAGCAAGCTCATCAGAAGGAGGTTTGTTTCAGTGTCCAAAAGGAAAGCCTGCCTTTTTTTTTTTACTGCAGCACTGCTATGGAAACAGAGCAAGCACACGTTACCAAAGAAAACAAACAGCAGGTTCTAAATTAAGTGGAAAAGCTAGGAATGCAAGATATTAAGCAAAAGCATGGAAATTTGATTCGGCTTCCTCTGAAGTAATGGGAAAAATCTCCTTGCCTGGGGCAAGACAGAAGTAAATGGTAACAGAATAGGAAGAAAAAACAAGAATCAGTATCTCTTGTATCACACACAAATTGCTTTGTACCTTTTCAACAGCGGGCACAAATTGCTTCGGAATATTTGTGCCAATGGTTCTGTCTTCAAATTCTATTTTTGTGTAGTCCTCAGGGTCCAGGGGCTCGAGGACTCCTATAACTTTGCCATACTGCCCTGCTCCACCAGTCTGCTTCTTGTGCGTGTACTCAAAACTAAGAGCAAACAGACAAAACCCCACACGATGTTATTCATTACACCAACTATGCTCTAACCATGGCTTTAAAAGGAAAAAGCTCCCATTCTGCATTTTATTTCATCTGGCTGTTGTATAAATGACTGAAACAGCAGCTGAGAGCATTCAGACGTTCCAGGAATAACACAAATGTCTATGCTGCAAGCTGGAGCCTAAAGACAGCAATGACTTGGTCTCAGGAAACCATCACTCCTGTACATGGTAAGCAACACCAGAATCATAGAACAGTCTGTGTTGGAAGGGACCCTTAGCGGCCATCAGTCCCACTCCATGCAGTGCACAGGGACACGCAGAGCCCCATCACTGCAATCCTGACTGCCTTCAGGCTTGCTCACTTGTGCAAGACCGGACATATTTCCACACGTGCCAACAGCTCCCTCCCACAGAGCACTGTGGTAACAGCTCCTTCCCTCAGGAACAGGAGGAGGAGGAGAGGAAGGCCGCAGCTCCGCTCCTCCCCAGCCCAACCCCAGCAGGCGGGAGCTGCCGCCCTGCTTCCTGCTGCCGCTCTGCTTCCTGCTGCCGGCACCCGGCCCACGGCCTTCCTGCACCATGGCGGAGCTGCCGCCGGCCCATGGCCCTGCTAACCGAGCAGCAGCCCTGGCCGCGGCCTGCATCAGCCACCGCCACGGGAGCCCTGGGCACGGCTGGGTGCTGCGGGCCGTGCGCCGTGCCCACAGGGAGGTAAGGCTGCCTGCAGGTAAGGGGAAAGGCTGCGGAGGAGCACAGAGGCCCTGCACTGCAGAACTGCTCCTGCTTCGCCCGTGAGCCCGTTAGTAGGTGGCTTACAGCACAGATAAGCTGGTTGTTTCGTTACAGTGGGTATTCTGTGCTGGAAAAAAGGCATAGAACAACTCTTAATAAAGCACAAAATGAAGTCAAGGTACAGAGCCCGAGGGAGTCCCTGCACACTGCATCAGACAGACTGCTCAGCAGGGTGTGTGGGCACAGAGCAAGGGGAAACGGCCTCAGGCTGAAAGGGGGCAGAGACTGCGGTCAGACAGAAGGGAAAAGCCTCTCACAGGAGGTGCTGAGGCGCTGCACAGGGTGCCTCATGATGTGCTGCATGCCCTGCACTCAGAGCTTGTTGAGGCTGCATAAGGCCCTGTGCAAGCAGATGGAGCTGCGGTGTCCCTGAGCAGTGCAGGGGAGCTGGACTAGATGGCCTTCAGAGGTCCCTTCCAACCCTGACCCTGGGAGCCCACAGATGGCAATGAAGCGGTGTGCCAGACAAGGAGCTACTAACTAGGTGTCACTCCAGGCGCACAGCAAGTGAGCAATCTTTCAGCAGAAGCAAGCAAAGAGAAGCTGAGCTCTATGTGTGACACGGAGTGATGCTGCTGGAGCCCATCTTACAATAATGAAAGCCTTCTCCAGGATGCCAAGTAATGCAGCATTTTACAAAATAAATATTCTTATTGTTCTCCCTGCTTAGGATATTGATGGCATCGGGCACAAATACCACCTGGAATTCGTGTTAGAAGACATATTTGAGAAAGTGAGTTCAGATTTATTTTGTTAACACATTGTGTGGGCAGAAGTTGACACTACTGATGTGTAACACGATAAGGAGATTCCAACATCATTCAATTTCAAGTTGAAGTTATGTGAATCTATGACTCCAACTGAAGAACACAATAACACTCTGTGTCCTACACATGGAGTTTTAGATCTCTGCAAAAGCAAAAGTACCTTTAAAGTATATACAGAGGTGCTATGAATGTAGCTTTGTTTTACACAATCACAAATCTCTATGGGCCACACTGAGGGAAAAAAATACATTGTAGAGATGTAAATTACCAATATTACACATCTATTTAATCAAATATTAACACGTTTAATTAACTCTGTAACAGGACAGTACTGTTAACTGCACTGCTGAGGTTCTTTACCATCTGGGCAACAAAAAGAATGCTCCAGATGTGCAATTTACAATTGAAGGAGAACTTAAGAACACAGACGAAGCAGATAACACATTCTACAATCGAATCAAGAGCCTGAAAAAAGAGCTCGAAGCAGAGAACGTACCAGGTACAAAGAAGGGACGTGGGCAAGAAAGAAGTGAGAGAATGCGTTCCGTGGCCAGAAGCAAAACTGAACTGAATTGGTGGAGGTGATCTTATGGGAGACCACAGAATACGAGGCAGGACAGAGGGAGATCAGGCTGCTGGCCCTGCTCTGAATACACACCTCTTTCCTTTCTCTTTGCTAAGTGATACGTCAGTCACAACACGGCCAAAACCATTGATCCACTCTAAAATCCAGAAGTGATACACAATTTGTCCTCCAGCACTTTAACTCTGTCACTGTTGTGCTGCCTGTAACTGTTCCTAGTGCTGTACATTAGATACCCCAGCGAAGACTTTACAGAACACGTGTTAAGGGGAAGAAATGGGAGGGGAAACAGACACAGGAGTGATATAGCAGCTATTCCAAGATGCTAACACAAGGCTTGTGACACAGCAGGAACACCAGCCAGATCCCCCAAGTTTTAGCACCAGACCCAACGCACTACACTGTAAGATCCTATGAATGCCCATGACTCGGTGGATCTCACTTAACACGTACCTGTTTTGTTTCTCAGACAGCTGTGGCAACGTGTCCCCAGAAATGCAGCCCATCAGAGCGCTTGCCTGGGCTGCCTCTGGCTACGTGATATGGCAGAACTCAACTGAGAATACCAACTACCAACTTGCCCAGATTAAACATGTGAAGCAAGTGGTGAGTTACCATCAATGCACTGCAAGGAAGATTCCCTAATATTCAGGAGCTAAACAATGGAGGCATTGTACCAACCTACAGCTGACAAAGTTCTTAAGCAAGAAATCTCATCTGTGTCTGAACTTCACAGCCTGGTTCATTTTAAAAGCAGTGCTTAAGGTTTCTGTACCACCCACCCCTTTCCTCTAGGGAGTCACAAATGCTTTCACTGATGGCCTGGGTGTTTATTTAGATCATTTCTTCTCCTCATAAATTTTGCTTATAGAAACTGTCTCTTTGCAAGAGCAGTATTCGATGCTCAGTTAGAAAAATTGACTTTTCCACTTAGGGGTCATCCCTTTGATTACAGTTTTATATTGCTTTCCTGCCTTCCATTTATAACGCAGGCTGAGCTGACAGTATTCTTGCACCTGCATAACACATATTGGAATATTCTCTTTCATCTCTTGATTTACATCCTGATCTGGCAATCAGTCACCATAACACTGCTTGACATCTCCGCAATGCTCAAGTCTAGACAAATAGCAATGGCTGCCATCTCAACTTCAATAAAATACAATCTACATTGCTTTTTGTCTGCAGCATTCCACTTTCCATCCGTTTGGCAGCTCACCTCAAATGCTAATCAAGAAAGAAAATAATGATTCAATTCCAACTTTAACATGAACTTCTCTCACTTCATTCTTCCCAAACTTACTCTTAGTAATGCTGGGTTTTATTCTGGGAGAAAGAAATATTTTAGCTGAAATATTTGTATCTCAGAATTGCTTTCTAATTTTTTTTTTTAATGACTCATTAATCCATTTCTACAGAACTTCAGGGTTAGCTTCCTACCTGATCTTTAAAGTTCAGTCAATTACAGCAGTGCCTCTAGATTTACATCAGCTTCGTGAGTTTATGGTAAGGAAATTGAGTTCAGGAAAACACATGGCCAGAGTGCAGGGGAACAGAACATGCAGGAAAAGGTACTTTCTATTGTCACTGATTTTGAGTGATTAGAAGTACTGTGTTTACCCTGAGCAGCTAAGCTCACGAATAAATGACCACCAAATCTCAATATTCAAACTAGCAGTCTATAGCTGCCATCATCAACAGGCCTTGAAGGCTTTTGACCTGAAACAGGCAACTTGCTTCCAGGGAAATACTCAGTTTTAATTTCATAGAATTCTGTAGATTCTCTCAGTTCTTCTATTTGGAAAAAATACGCCGTGAATTAAGAGTAACTCCTAAAGCAAGGGGGACTTCAACCTCAAGGAAACGGAGTGTGTAAGCCAGAAGGGAGAAAGAGGACCTCCTGTTTAGAAAACCCAACACATCAGAAATCTTCAGAAAGGACTTTCACTGCCCAGTGAACCGACTGGCTACTTTTAAGATGGGGAAAGTCCCAAGTTCAGCCCTTTTCATCTTCTCTTTCCAGAAAAGAACTGATGAATACCTGGAATTTGACTACATGATTCTACTTCACGAAAATGTGTCCCAGGTAAAAAAAATATCCTCTTTCTAAAAAGGCTTTCCTACGGTTACACTGCCAGCTGTATGACTTGGAACTTGGACACAAAGCTGGGAGGTGTTCAAAGATCTGCTGCCTGGAGGTCAGCAACTGAAACGGGTGAGGTGAGGGCAATGATCACCCCTGTGCCTCAGCAACATCTGCGCCTGTCCCTGTGCAAGCAGGACACAGCAGCTCTCCAGTTTGTACCAAGAAAGTAATTTTCAGCTGATTTCCAGGCACTTCTTGTGAACAGCAGAGCTTCTGGATACTGGTCCCATTTACAGCTCTCTCCTCGTGGGAGACAGTGTCACCAAACTGATCAGCACAAGGGGAAGAAGCTGCAGTTGAGAACTGTTCAAAGAAAATACCTTCTCACATCTTAACATTTTTACTTCCTACCCACAGGACATTATCCCATGGCAGATGACAGTTCTCTGGCACCCGCAGCACGGCGTTGAAGTAACACAGAACAGCCGTCAGCCAAAGCATGCACTGGACTGATGGAGCATCCAACATTGCAATGCAAGAGGCACAGATGGTGCTGTAACCATTTCAGGAGGGGCACATAAGGTGATTTGTGAACACAGTGGATGTAGGAAGAATCATTGCTCAAAGAAACTTTGTTTCCTGTACGCAGTGCTTCAATCTGATAATTGACAGGCACTGCCTCTACCACGTAATCAAATTCTGCATCAAAACAATCAGAACAAACTCTGTTGCTAGAAGGAATACTCACTGCACAGGTGCGGAGATGTTCTCTCTGAAGGCAACTTTTGGCTTTCCCATGGTGCAAGGGCAACTATATTCTCTTTCCATTCGCTGCAGGAAAGAAAGCGGGATGAAATTTGGAGTTGTTGCTATACTTGAGCAATAACTTTATTACAGATCTTCTTGCAATGAGAAACGTGATAAAGGTTAACTGTTTTTTGGGGTTGTGGTTGGGCTGAATTGGGTTTTTCTGGTGTTTTTGTTTTCTCTCCTTCAAGAAAACCATGTTAAAAATAAGGTGCTGTCATTCCGCAGTCATTCTTGTATTGGGGTTGTAGCTCCAGATACAGGAAAAGGAAAACATCTCATTATCTCATTAAAGCTTAGGTTTTCCAAAACAAAAGCCATCTTTTCTTCATTCTTTCAGTATTTCAAACGTACCTGTTTTATTAGACTAAAATAAAAAACCTCCAAAGGATTCTGTAAACTTGGTAACACCTGAGGCACCCAGGTAGAAAACCAGGCCTAAACACTGCCATCAATTAGGCCCCCTGCACACAGATTTTTGTACAGCAACGCAACAGAAAGGAGGAATTCTTGGTTGGCAAAAGTCAATAGCAAGGTCTATAGATTCTGCTTTCCAAATTACCTGGGAATAGATTTCTAAGTGCAGTTCTCCCATTCCAGAAACAATGGTCTCTTTGCTCTCCTCATCAAAGTGGACTCTAAAAGTGGGATCTTCCCTTGTAAAGCGACTCAAGCCCTTGGAAAATTTATCGAAGTCATTCTGAAAATCAGTTACACATGCAGAGAAAGCATTAATTCAACATACAGAAGGCAACCAAGCCTCACGTTTTCCTGTCAGTTATCATTTCTACTCCCACGATTTTATTTTCTGAAGCAGTCACACATTTACAGCTGTATTTATTTCTCCAGTTACCTCGAGTCCATGATAAATGCAGATCAAAGTCACACATCTCGTGTTTAGTTACCTACCACCACCTGACACATTGTTCAGGTAACACATGAATATATTCTTAGGTCCTTCCAACAGAATACTTTAAAACAACACTCACTTAGTCAATAGATATTGTATTTCCCTGCAAACCAGGCCATAAAGGCAGCAGTAAAGGTAATTCAGCCACAAAATGTTGGTCCACAGGCTCCTACCTTGTTGGAAGGCTTCATAGCCACTGAAATGACAGGATCAGGGACGTGTATTGATTCCTGCAGGTCATAAAGGAAGAGACCAAACAGTCAAGTTTTGCTCTACTTGTGACTTCTCCAAAAAACATCAGCCACAAGAATTCTGGCCCACAAACAGATGACTGCTGCTCTTATCACATTTATATTTAATACAGTGCCAGGGCACCAGAACTGTGTAATTCTCCCCAGGATTATCAGAGGGCTCTATGTAACATATGCCAACCACGATATCTCCAGTACCAACTCAGATGCAAGGTGATCTCTGGGTTTCACAGTACTCAGAAAAATCTGCTTCCCATCAGGTTTTGTAAACGTATTCCTAAATAAAAGTGATCTATGCTAACATGTTCACAGATGCACAGTTCAGCAGTTCTGGGGTAACAACACCCCTTCAGTATCCAGCAGCCCGTGGTCAGCAGATGATGCAGGAATGCTTCCAACAGTTTGCTAACACTAACCTTCAGCATTTGATGTCAAGTGTAGCAAACGAATGTGTATCTCTGACACAGTTCTACGCATACAGGATTCCTGAGGTGTATCACAACAATTACCTGCACTTGTGTATATATATATCATAAAAAACATTGCCTGGACAAAGTATTAAGAACTTTTACAACAAAATGAGGCACAAGGAGGAGGAGGCACATGGAGGAGGAGGCACACTTACCATGGAAATGTCAGTGCTGGTTTTATCTGTGAACGTATCCCCACTGGCACAGTCAATTCCAAACAGTGCACATATGTCTCCTGCATAAACTTCATTTACATCCTTAAGAAAGGAAAGTGTACTATTTAGAGAACACTGAGAGACAACAGAGTACTGCAAACTACATTTGGTTTTAAGCAGAGATATAAATACTGGGTTTAAAGTTAAGCTCCTTTTTCTTCAAGGCAAACGCCTGAAAAGCATCCCTCAGCTCGAGGGCAAGGATGCAGAGCAAACAAGAGAACGCTGCACAGGCAGACCTGACCCAGCTGTAGAGCTCAGGAATTTTCAGCAGGAAAGGGTGGAACTCGCAGCAGTTTGAGAACCAATTTTCAGTTTAAGAATAACATTCAACAGTCACATGAAAGGAAACATCGCTGTATGTTTTACCAATCCTGTTTCCCCTCTCCCACAAGTACAGACCGTGGCCAGACACAGCCAGCTTGCTTTAGCTATCATCTCAAAGCCTTTTTAAACGCTTCTTGGGCAAAGACTCTTTCCCTTCAGTGGAAATAATACACTGAGGATCATTTTCACTTCCTTTAGAGTTCTATTCAGTGCTGCAGAAAATACACGTCAACAACAGCAGAAATGTGATATATCACATCATAGCTGGAAAGGAAGAAGGCAGTGCAGTGAGGTGACTCAAAATGCAAACCGTGTGCCCGGCTGCACCTCTCACTCACCTCCATGTTGTCTGAGTGCATACGGACAAGTCTTTGCACACGCACTCTCTTCCCAGTCCTCGTGTTATAAATGTAATCAGATTTCTTCAGCATCCCCTGATAAACTCGAATATAAGTTAACTGCCCAAAACGGCCAGCCTGAAATCAAAGTCACCACAAATGAGACAAAGTCCTCCTTGGAGTCAAGCCAGTTCCTTTTTGATGTATAATCTGCACTGACTGAGCAAATGATTGCTTTCAATTTATACACCACACATGTATGCAAAGCTTTGTTTAACATAGTCTCAGCTTTCACCTGGCTCTGGAAGTGAACTTGACACTTACTGGCAATTTTCCTTACTTCACCAATTTTACTACTCCTAAGCCTTCACGACAGAGGCATATATTAACTCCAATTGGGGCAGCCACTTCCCAAATGAAAATCTGAACCACCCCAACAGCTTTCAGAGGAAACTCTCTGCTTCTTTGCTGCATTAAGCAGCAAAGTTTTTGCTGCATTAAGCATGAGACAGCTTACCTCCAGCTTAAAAGCAAGGCCCACAAAAGGCTGCGAGGTGTCTCGAGCAGAGTTCAACAGGAACTTAGCTTTGTCCTCAGAATCTCTTTAAAACAAACACACACAGGGATGGACAGTGAGTTTATGTTACAAAGAAAACATGCCAGTTTCCTCAAATCGTGAGTTGCCTTGGGAAGTGCTGAGGGCCCTCAGGTCTGTAATTGATACTTAGAAGATGCTCACACACGTAACTGACACGTGGTGAGAAAAAGATCTCAGGAAAACTTCAGCAGATCCCAAAAAGGAGGTTTGAATTATGATATTTACCACTGGCACTTATCAGAAGTCTGTTATGAGTATAAACAGCTAGCCTCAAATGAAAAGTGAGCCTTCTCAGCATTAGAATGAAGTACAAAATTAAAATTGCATTGTGCAATTGGTAAATGACCACGTTACTGAGTTTCCCGTTGCACAGCACACAGTTCCAAGACCAAAGCACTTACCCCTGGTTAAGAATGGCATAGTTCTCCACCTCTGAAGGGTTTGGGAGGTATTCTAGGACAGCATCCAGCAATGGCTGCACTCCTTTGTTCTTTAAAGCACTTCCCACAAGCACTGGGGTAAAGGATTTCTTCAAAGTTGCTCTTCTGATTGCAAGCTGGAAAAATATCAGAGCATTACTATCCTGCAGCAGCTCCAGGAGTCCAAAGCTGCACCAGCCATGCAGTGTTTCAGAGGTTCTCATCTTTGCTGGCTGCAAAGGAGCTGCTCTCACAGCCTCCTGGACAAGCCCTCACACACGAGCCTCCCAGGACAACGTGCCCTTTCTAGGAACGTGGGACTTTTAGAAAGAGAAATGCAGCTATTTGAGGATGTCTGGGTAAGCTCAGTGCATCCATCGTGTTCTGATGAAGAGTGCTTTAACATCACACGAGAGGAACACAGTGACACTGATCTGCAGAGCTGCTGAGGTCGTGATGCCTTGGGAATCCTTCCAGGATGTCCCAGCAGGCTCAGCCTTGTGCCTGTTCAGTGCCTTTCACTCAAGCACCACATGACACTGCAGAGCACCAACAGCTTCCACAGTGATTATCACTGCTGCCTCCTGTGCAGGTGTAGAAAGGCAGGCAGAAGCTAACTGCTCCTCAAGCCAAGACAGATTGCGACCTCGGCCTCACCTCTCCCTGCCACTAGAGGATGCCACCTCCCCGTGTTGACCTACAGAGGCTCTCACTCCAACTGAAAGCAGCTCTGGTTTTCTGGGATAAAGCTAAAAGAAATGTATTCTCACCTAATCCATGCGTTTAATTTAGAGTTTAGAAACTATCTTTACAATTAACAGAGAGCAATCTGGACTACCAGAGCCAAAGAAAAGAGACAAGGAAGAAAATAAAATAAGATTTTTGACAGAGGGAATCGTTATAATGGAAGAATATTCTTCTTCAGTTTCAGGAGGTGTTTTTCCTCCAATTTGTTGGTTTAATGAATTCACAAAAGTGCAGCCTTATGGATAGCAGCAGATCAGGTCGTGTTTAGGCAGATGATCTTCAGGCAGCATCATGTGCTCGGGCTGTGATGGCCAGGAGCAACACTTAGCATCGTTTCTGTCAAAAGACATTTTCACTGGAGACTTGGCTGCTCGCCACTGAAAGAAAATCCATCTTCAGGGACACATTAGTAAAAATTAACCCAGGGCTATAGCCATTATATCCGTAATTAATTTGCTTTCTGAAGTGGGAAGCAGAGGCACACTGAACAGACAAATTCATTTTTGCAACAGATTCTCCTCTCAGCCATCAAAAGCAGTCTCTCACCTCTCCCAGTGATCAGCATTCACTTCTCTACTATTCCCTCTCCAGGTGGAAGAGAAATCCCTACAGGGCTCTGAAATTGCTCTTCTGTCTCTGCCTTTACCTAAGAGGGAAGGTCTGCTTTGAACAGCTCAGGCCTCATAAAACTGCATTGAACTACTGGAATAGCTAAATGCTCAGTTATGTCAACAAGAGCCACATTTTTTTTTTTCTATTTCTGAAAAAAGACAAAAAAAGAAACAAACAAAAGCCTTGTGCTTCCATGTCTCAAATTGGAATATATGCACTTGCAAACAAATAAAATAAAATAAAATAAAAAAACCAACCAAACTCGAGGTCTGTAACAAATTTAGAAGTGATCAAAGTTCTGTGGGGCCCTGAAGATTCAAAGCAAACCTCAGGGGGAATTGCAATGCCCATCAGCTTTGAGCAGCTGCCAGAGCTCTACATCCCAACAGATAGAGTGTGCAGCTTCCAGGAAAGCAAGCAGTGCAGACCTTACCAGGAAAAGTGAGTGCCACACAAAGGCACCCACGCATTGCTAAGGAGCCAAACACTCCTAAGAGGACTTCAACGTCAAGCTCTGCTTAGAGCATGAGCTGACTGATCACGTCTGCCTTGAGCCCAGCTGGCTGCACGCACAGAAATAGCTCCTGCATGCAACACTTAGGTCTCAGCTCGGCTTCACTCCCAACTGAAGGCCCAGCTGTGAGCAGAGAGAAGCAAAAGCAGGTGGCAAGTGCCCTATCAGGCAAACTTCACCCCCAGCCCCCTTCCCCTCAATACCACTGCTCACAGAAACCAGCTTAAACTTCAACAGCAGCTCCTAAAAAATGCAGTCTGCCTGTAACAGACTCTTCAGACACTGTTTTGTTACTTTTGTTTTGTTTTTTCCCCTCAGTTTTTGATTCATCACATTAAGCAACTGGTCCCTGCGGCAGTTTCAGCCTTTGATGGATTTATTACTATTAACAGCAGACATTAGAAGATTAATTGCTCAAGTTAACTTCCGACAGTAGCAAGAGGTGTTGGCAAATAGCAAACCAGACCTCAGAAATACTTGCACCAGGCGTAAGGAATCCATATAGAACCACAGAATGGCACGGGGTTGGAACAGACCTCACAAATTATCTAATTCCAACCCCTCAGCCATGGGTTGGCTGCCCCAAGTTGCTCAGTACCCCCTCCAGCTTGCCTCTGAGCACCTCCAAGGATGGGACACCCACAGCTCTCTGAGCAGCCTGTGCCAGTGCCTCACAGCCCCGTACGGCCATAAAGCAGCTAACAGGAGAAAAACAAACAAGCTGGAGTCATGCCTACAAAGCAGACAGCCCTCCCTCATGCTGCCAGCTGTCACAACACAAAGCCCAACAGCTCACTGTGTGTCAGCAGCTGCACACGGACTTGGCTTTTCACCTGCTGCACGGGGCTCGATGGTCAATGCCAGCTTGCAGAGCACTGCTGTGAGGTGAGTGTCCTCAGGGTACCTCGCTCTCACAGCACCGTCTGTCTGTCCCAACTAAAGCTAACATCACAGTCATCTATCATCCTTGGAGGAGAGACTGCACTCCCATCCACTGACTTGATTTTCCAATCATAAACCAAATCTGAAATGAGTACCCAATGGGAACCCACCTGTAGGAGGTGAACCATTCTACAGAACTCGAGCAAAGAAAAAGCATTTTCAGAAGAGAAAGAGTGGTGCTACATTAAGAAGAAATACATAACGTTACCTTTATATCAGCAACTGTAGGGATCTTCTCTTCCAAAAACAGCTCCCCAAGGCGATCATCTGAATTAGCAACACATTCAATCAGTTCCGAGCGCCGCTCTGCAGCCTCAGCTCTAAACTCAGCTGGAATTTCATCGTAGCGAACCGTCTGGCTAAACACACAAACAACATAAGGGCTCTAAAGGAACAGCACATGGATCAGCCTCCCAGTCATTGTGATGACTGGCCTGACTGAGAAAAACTCACTGGTGATACGGATGTACAAAAAAGCATGCAAGAATATCAAATTGCTGTTTCTTATGCCTAGCAGGCAAGGGTTCTTCCTGCTCACGGTTGGAGTTTGTGAGGTTGCAGGGTAAGCTGTTCAGCTGCACCACGCTGTATCATCATCCCAGGAAGTTCAGGCCAAACGCAAGCTGTCAGGTCCCACTGTGCAGCAGGTCTCCCAGCTCCCCATGTGCTGAGGACTGCCACCACCCACCGCAGCCACAGAACCATTCCTGCTACAGCCACCACTCACTAAACCTGACTGCACCACCACTGTGCCAGAGAGACACACCTCAGCCCTACCACAAGCTGCATCCCTAACCTTCACAGCAGCAGGCTGCTTCATCTCTGAAGGGAAGCTATGGTTTCCCTTGGTGCCATTACCAATGCAAAGAGTAACTTCAGTAGAAGAAGCACACAAGTTTTAAACCTTACCCAAACGTGCCATCAAAATATATAGCTCTTTCTTCTATTAGATCTATAACTCCTTTGAAGTTTCCTTCCAGCCCCATTGGAATCTGGACAAAAGCTGCATTGTGTTTTAACTTGGACCTGAAAAATTGAGCAAACATTGATTAAGAAAAAAAAGTCATTTCCATACATGTGTCCCAGATGTTTTTTTAAGCAAGATCCTATTCTTACACAGCATCGTACTTTGTTATGATGACAAATGCCTGCTTGCATTTTAACCTGAGTGACTGCCAGACTTCTATATTCCAACCGAGAGCGAGCAACTTCCATGGGAAATAAAAGGCAGTGCAACCTACTTTCAGATCAATTACTTGATGGGAGTTCCTTCTCCCTTATTGACTATTATCATACATGTCTCACAGATGAGATTAGGCACAGGAAGGTGGCACATACAGGTGGGGCTCCAGGCAGGTGAACCAGAAACTGCCAACCTCGAGTCGTGGCCCTGCTGTGAACTTCAGCGCATCTGCCACCAGCATCCAGGAAAAATCAAAAGGCTGGTTTTGAAGTGGCTCCACATACAGTTCCAGCATCAAAACAAACATCAAAAAGCCAACACTGAGACACTGTAAGTCTAGGCTGATGCTAACTATTGTTTCGCTCCCTTTTTCTTGACAAAAGGGAGAGTCTTTGGAGGTCAGAGTAAGATTTAACCCAAAGTCATGCATTACCTCCCAAAACGCACCTACAAAATCCAAAAGAGAACATTTTTCAACATTATCAGCATTAATCTGCTACAGGAACTGTTCAGAACTAGCTGACAGGTAAGTTGAAGTGATAAATACCTCATTTGTTGCACTGCTCTGGATGGACTGGAGCCCATCCTGTCCAGCTTATTGATGAATGTTAAGAACGGCACATTGTAACGTTTCATTTGCCTGTTCACAGTTATGGTCTGGCACTGAACTCCTCCAACAGCACAGAGAACTAGAATAGCTCCATCGAGAACCCTCAGAGATCTCTCCACTTCAATGGTGAAGTCCACGTGCCCTAAGTAACAATAAGAATGCAAAAGTTATTCATAGATGATAAAAAATAACAAGTAATTGTTTCCTCGTGGCTGCAGTGGCAGTGCAATCAATCTCCAGCCATAAGGAACACACCACAGTGGCACAGCATCAGCCCCTCAGCAGCACAGTGAGGGCACCACGCTCCCCATTCACACAAAGGAATGGCAGCTTCACAGCATCAGAGCTGCTGCTACCTGGCGTGTCTATGATGTTGATGTTGGTGTCCTTCCACATGGTGTACGTGGCCGCAGACTGGATGGTGATTCCACGCTGTCGTTCGAGCTCCATTGAATCCATGACAGCTCCGACTCCATCCTTACCTCTCACCTTAGCAAAAAAAAAGAAAAAAATGTCAGTCCTAGAGAGTTTACTGGGAATCTGCCATGGGTGATGCTTCATCTGGTGAATATCATCTTTCTGGCAGCGATGAAAAGGAGACGTTAGAGAATCGCTTACAGCTCTTGAAATGCAAACAAACCTGATTTTTTTGTAGCATCATTTACTCTGATAGTGGAACTAGATGGCCCTACGGGCCTTTCCTAACCTTAACAGTTCTCTGACTCTATCCTTAAACGTCCTTTGCTCCCCCGAGGATCAGCCACAAAAGAGATCATCGACAACTGGCAGCCAATTACACTTCGCTGTGAACTCCATAAGCTAACGTACCTGGACCCAGAAATACTTCCCTGGATTCTCTCTGTTTCTCACAGCTGCCTTCGGCTGAATCAGAAGCAGCTCACACCTCCTGCAGCATATTTACCAGAGACACGAGCACAGAACTAGGGGATGGAAGAGACCTCTGGGCATCCCCAGCCCAACCCTCTAATGCAGCACGAAAGCACACAGGTGGGTTTGTGTATCTGCACAGAAGGAGACCGCGCCACCCCACGGTAAGGGAGCCCTTCCTCACACAGAAGGAGGTCCGGGAATCCCAGCGACGCCCACCTCGTGCATCTGCGCGATCCTGCCGGTGTAGAAAAGGACACGCTCGGTCAGCGTGGTCTTCCCCGAGTCGATGTGTGCCGAGATGCCGATGTTGCGGATCCGCTCGTTGGGAAGGACGGCCGAGGAGCAGCGCCGGCAGGCATTGAGGAGGAACTGAGCAGAGAAAGCCGGTTCGCTGCGGAGCCCCGCCCCTTCTGCCACCCCCCCCCCCCCCCAAGCCCGCTGCCCGGCCTTCCCCTTCTCTCGCTCCCCGTTCACACCACGAAGTCCCTCCCGCCCACCTCAGCGAGCCCTCAGGACGCCCCGTAGGCGGGTTCCTCCCTCCCGGTCCGCCGTGCCCGAGTTGCCTTCACACCGTGCCCCGCCGCCGCCCCACGCACGGCACCACCCGCTACCTGCCGCTACCTGCCGCCGCCCGCGGCCCCGCGCCGCCCGCACCGCCCGCAGCATGGCCGCTCCCTGCTGCCCCGCAAGGTCGGGACGCCGCTTCCGGGGTCACCGCGCATGCGAGGTCAGACCGGAAGTAGGTCCGACCGGAAGTGGGTGTGCGCCGCGCCAACGCGGAGCCCGAAGAACGGGGCGCAATGGGCGGAGTGGGGCTGTGATAGCGCTGCGCCGCAGCAGTGCTGTAAATAAAGGGAGGAGCGGCGGGTTTTACAAAGCACAACGCCTGCACTGCCGAACGCGCGGTCACAGCAACAAGGCAAGATCGTGTCAGACATCGACTGCACGGCACAGCTCTGCAAGGGGGAAAACGGATCTCCATGGTCAGCTGGGACAGACGCGCCTCTGGCTGCACGTTGAAGGCTTCAGCTGAAACCTGCCCTTCTAAAAAGTCAGCACTGCCCGACTTCTTAGATCTGATAGATCAGATATTGCCACAATATCCAAACATCCCAACATAAACCAGGAGGTGGGTCTGATGCAGTTATTCTGCAGTTATCCCTCATTTAGCACCAAGTGAGAGCACATGAATAACAGCTGTTAGGTTACTCTCTGCTGCTCATATCGTGGAATCGCTCAGGTTGGAAAAGACCTTCCAGATCATCAAGTCCAACCACAACCTAACCATACGACCCCAACTCTAACAGCCCTCTGCTAAGTCATGTCCCTGAGCACCACATCCAAACGGTTGTTAAACAAATCTGGGGGCAGTGACTCCACCACCTCCCCGGGCAGCCCATTGCAGTGCTTAACAGCCCTTTCTGTAAAGAAGTTTCTCCTGATATCCAACCTAAACCTCCCCTCACACCTCTCTATGAAGCTGTATAACATTTTGCATTTAAAGATTTGAAAAAGTAGGTGCTATGATTACACCAGGAAGTGTCAGTCCTTGATACAAGAGCTGTTCTGAAAATTAAAACACCTCAGTCTCACCCCTGGCTGCTTCCTTACAGCAACGTTCCTTCCTGTGCAGTAACTGCTCTGCTCCTGGAAACATTCCTCTACTCCACTACTGAGCCATATGGAGGAGTGCTCTGAAGAAACCCTAAACTAAGTAAAGCACAAATCAGTTAGGGCGTTCAGTAATCCAAACACTAAGCATAAACAATAAATAGCTCTTTATTAAAGAATTAAAGTTTCAGGTGTTCCTATGTAGAACAATTTCTTGCATAACATTTTCACATTGCTGTGCATGACAAAGTGACCCACCACGTTTGCCTCTTCCCAATGTAATTTCACAACCAGTGCTGTTCTCTCTGTATGTTCAACCATCCCAGGAGCACAGGCAAGAACGTAAGTGGTCAGATGATGGACAGATGAATGCTCTGTGAATTAGAAGCACCCCTCAAATCAAAGATTTCTGCTTAAGTGACAGCATGGTAATGTTTTCTGTTGTTTATCACTGGGAAATTCTTGCCATGGCAGTGACAACTGCCCTTCAGGTTTGTTGGTTTTTTTGCATGTTAGTAAAGTACACCTTTTTATAGATTCCTCAGAGAGACTTATTTCCTTTTTAGCTGTATGAATATTAAACTATTTTTCTTTTATCATACAAATTGTCTTTTTTGAAGGCTACGCTGTCTTAGCCTTCAGTTCATAGCATTTACACTACGGCATATATGCTACAGCCTACAGAAATTATTTCCTCTACAACATGAGATCAATTCTGAATAAGACAGCACACAAACTCAACACTTGTAATACAAAGACATTTCCAGTTCTCAGTCACAGTTTGCTTTCCTCATGAACACCAGACTCTTCCACCAAACAATAATGACAGAAGTACCGAGGGAAACCAAGTGTTAGCTTTCAGGATCCTCCTAGCTCTACTAATCGGGGCAGAAAACATCACAGAGCTCACCTCAGCTGAGGCAGAAAATGGCTTCCTGTACAGAGGGATATTTTAGCTTTCTGGAACAGAAGAAATGGTGCAGCCATTATCCAGTTGAACTGCTGTCTGCTGAACCATTTCTCCAATGAAGTAATAGTTCCATCTGAGTATTATCACAGGATAATTGAAAAATACTACAGATGGCCTTCAGGAATGAAAAATAATGCGCCATCTCCAAAAGAAACAAAGGATCAGAAATATGAGAATAACAGCCTAGGGGCAGAGAACGAGGGATGCGAGCACCATTTATGAACATAAGAATGTCAATTAAGTAACACATAAAGAAGCATTTGCTATTTTAGTATTCTTCTCACTCTTCTTTGTTTTAAAATCAAGATGAATTTGGGAATTCTGTACCAATTTACCGTATGATTTTAAATCTGTATATGCAGTGCCTGTAGTGTACTGTAATTCCTACTGATTGCTTCGTCATCAAAACAATTATTAATTGTGGCCACACCAAATAGGAGAATTTACTTTCTGTGCGAGTTATACAGTGTGGAGGGGAAAAGGTGGTTTCACTGGGGTTAACAAAGAGTCTGAGAATGGTGCAACTGTGGTGGAAAAAACGACTTTGCTACCAAAGCAGATGTTTTACATCAGAATTGGTGATAAACCATTAAAGTGCTTTTAAGTGGACAGGGCTTTTTGTTGTTGTTTTTTTTTTGCTTGCTTCTTGTCTTTCCTTTTAATATGACTTAACCTAAGATCCAAAGGTTTATACAACATTCAGTAGTCAAAAGATTAGAGTAGCAAGGCACACTAACACTAAAACAAAAGACAGATTGGTCATATGTACGTGTATACTTATATTAACATGAGCAGTGCAGCACCATTTTTTCTGAACAAACTGCATCCCAATGGACTACTTCTTGCTGCTTTTGATGGGAACGTGTGTTCCTTTCACACTGAGGTTGTTCTCCATGGAAGCTCTCGGTCCCCTGAAGCCCACAGATGCGAGTGGTTTCTCTCTAAAACAAAAAACAACAAGAATAACAACCACCATAAGATACAGGGACAGGGAAATAAACATGTATGCATGTTTTTCATTACTCATGTGGAGGTCTAGTTATTCTGTTTGTAAAGCAGATTTCACCTTCCCTCCAGAACTACACCACAGAGTTGAACTGCTTTCTCCTCTTGCACAGCTGATGAAAACAACAAAACAGCTCAGTTTGAAAAAGGAACTTGAAGGTAAAATTACATATATAGTAAACCTCCAGGACTGAAAAGGTGCCAGAGGAAACATGCTGTGTCAGTTACCTAAGAGGAGTATTTCCCTTTTGCAACCTGTTAAAGGCAGTGCACCTTCTACTGAAATGAAGTCAGTAAGATGGGGGGAAAAAATCTGAAGTGTGGTGGATAGCAAGCTATGCAGAGCTGGGTCCTGAGTTTAGAAACAAAGGGAACACCTCTGTGCAAACTCTTCTGATTAGAAGAGGCCTCATTTGAAATTTAACTCAGAAGAGGGGAGCATGCCTTCATTTTTACCAAAGAGAACAATCAACTTAGTCCTCAATAAGCATTTTACCTCAACACAACTAATCCAGTTACATTACAAAGAGGAGAGAGCATTAACATTACGTGTAATCAGGCTAAGAGCACTGGCATGCATCTCTAGGGAAAAAACCAAACACTCCTAACATTTTGGCCTGGTCAATCACAAAGTAATATTTGCACAGTCAAAATAATGACTTCTTCAAAGTTTAGTTCATAAAATACTGCCTTGTTATTCCTTACAGTGTCACAGAAATGCAGGAGTAAAACACGCTATTCCTCCCTGCACTGCCACTAAGCACTGTTTGCTCATCAACAGATTACTTGTTACTTCAGAACTGTATTTCTATTCTGCTGCTAACACTGCCATGATACAACACTATTTTTACCTTCCTAGTCCATCTTCCTTATGTGTGTGTTGAATGCTGCTGTACCTTGAAGCATCTAAATTGCACCTGCTTCTCGATGGCCTGAACTTGGAAATCTCCTTCTGCCACTCCTCATCAAAAGACTGAGCCTCATCTGAAAGAGAGGGAAAGTTCCATTTGAAATAGATGCAAACAGAACAGGAAAAAAAAAAACCATTCAATGAATATCAGGGTTTTGAACAGTGTTCTTTTAGACTTGTGGCCTGCAAGTCTTTACATAACCTGCAGACCATCTCTATGGTATCTGCAAGAGACAACTAAAGCTTGTCACAGGTAGGCTTAAATTCAGAAGATTACAATGAAAGTCAGTGTGCTGCGTGGTTAAAACAGGCATCTGGTTTTACATCTCTTAAATACATGATTTTTATTACCAGTGTAAGCAGGACAGCCACATAACACACAGAAAATAGAACTGTTCTGATAAATACTTGTTGAAAAACATAAATCATTTAAGGTACCTTCAAATATGGAATAAATATTATAATTTGTACTGTTTTCTTGTATAGCACACCATTTAAGTTTAACTGGCTACTTCAGCCTCAGATTAGATTTTTATTGACTAAAAAAAGCCCAGTTTGCAGGCTTAGCACTTTCTGAGACATGAGAAAAGGGATTGGTTTTCAAGCTAGAATTTCAAGACTGGTATGGGAACCATTAGTGTAACAACATGGGAAATGCATAAGGGACACACTTTCATCCAAGTTGATGAACTCTTGGTTCATTTCTTCATCACCAGTCTTCCTGTTCTTTGATTTTTTCACAACGTGGGCACGATCACGGATATGATGACCAATAGCCATTTTTTCCACTCCACTTTCAGAATCCTTCAGTGCTTTTCTTGTTTCCTTAACCTGTACAAAAAAAAAAAAGAAAAGAAATCAACAACCTTCGAAAAACAACAATAAAAAAGAAGGTAAGATAAGAAATATTAGTTTTCTCCTCCTTCTTTGAAAAAGCTACTTGCTACACACTTTTCCAACTCCCTCATTTCTTCTATTGGCAGAAAAGACAGCTCAGATCAAGTCTATTTTCTTCCTGCCAGCAAAGATTAAACAAAAACATCCCAAACTCCATAAGCAGCACACATGCTGGATATTAACTGCTGGGAAAAAAAAGTCTAGTCTAAATATACTACACACAGACACGTCTTCAACACTCCCCTTGACAACAGAATGAATAATAGCTGATGCCAATACTCTCAGCATGAAGGGACAACTAATTGCTAGGCTGGCACGTTGACCCAGCAACCACTTATCTCTGTGTTCATAAGTATATTATTAGAACCTTTTTGATAACCGAGTGTCTGCTTGAGCATGAACACATCCCACAGCCAAGCATGCTCCACGGCCTTTACTGCTCACATATAGTCTTTCATGAACCTTGCTTCAGGGTTCAAATTCAAATTCAGATTTCTTAGCAGAATTAGATGCAACAGCTGCAATGAAGTCAATGAAAGGGCATCTTCATCTGAAGCACTACACAAGCATTTAGAAGGATTTGAGGAAAGGGTATGATTTGAAGCCATGTTCTACACGAATGGACTGCCTTTTGTTATCTTCTACTGTAGACACACTTTTAACTGCACAAATGGTGAATTAATTACAGCAAAGAGGAAAACACTGGAAACCACCATGAGAAATAAGCAGTTTGGCACTCAGTTTTTCCAGCTTTTGCTAGGCCTGCTATTTGTGTAGATGCATACTTCAGAGAAGTACAAATGACAAGGACGAAAGCAGCACGTATTCACACAGACACGTATTTTTCTAAATTATAGGAGTACCTGTCTGCTGCAGAAATAAGCAGAGAAACCATAGAAGACCTTGCTCTGCAATAATGACATACCACCTTCCTGCTGCATCTCAAGCCTACTTACACCTCCCGGAGCCGTGCGCGTCTGAGCTGCAGCTTGGAAAACTCTGGGAGGTTCATCGCCCACTTTGGAGTATGTCATCACAGAGGAGGAGCTGAAGGTGTGTGCATCTGGGTGGACAGACAGGTCATCCTGCGAGCAACGGAGACTTCTTTTAGTAAGTTAAAGTCTGTGGATAATGCGCCTCTTACTTCTACAATTACCAACAAGAGAACAAAGAGCCCTCTGAGAAATCAACTCCCAGCCCTGGCACCACGTTATGGCTGCTCAGAGCAGCCCCAGCACCAGACAGGCCCTCACTCTTGCCCTGGCACTGTCTGGGCACAGGTCTCCTCAAACTGCTCACAGGCTTGCTCTGGCATAGCTCACTTTAGTAGAGAACAGAACCTCTAAGACCAGATCTCCCATGCACAGCACGTAACAAGTTGTAGGAAGTTGCAATCTTCTTCTTGGCAAGATTTTGAGTAATGTTTTAAACAACTCTCATTCTCCAACACAGTTTTAAAATAAATGTAAAATAAACTTACAAATTTTCTCTGCATCTCCAGCATGCTGTTTCTCATATTTGACATCATTCTGTCCATTGCAAAAAAAGGATCCCCAAAATCTGCATCTTGCTGAAAGAAAAACAGTTAAAATTATAACAAAGTTTGCTAATTCTTCAATTTGAGGCTGGATTTTGACATGCATTTATTTTTTCTGCAAATCAAGACATCAGTAGGGCTTTCATAGTCTGCAGTTCATAACCATAGACAAGCCAAAATTAGTCTTTTTGACTGAAAAACTGAAAGCTAGCATAAGGAACTTGATTGTTAAGTTGGAGATACTGGAAAGATAGAAGTAAAAGATTTCTAATACTCAAATGTCAGAGTAAGCTCATATTGAGGCCACTTTGCATGAGCTACTGTTACCTACACACTAGCCTGACAAGTTTCTGCAGTAAGAAGTAATGTGTGACCCTCCCTACTTTACATACCTGCTGAAGATCACATTATCTTTGTCATGCAAATCCCTTAATGCATATGGAAGCCTGCAAACCCAGCTCAGATGACACAGTCGTTCCTTTGCAGAAGCAAGTGGTTGTTCAAGTAACACACGGGCAACCAGGAAAAGCCAGGGAATCATAACTTGGGATTCTAATGGCAGCTTAATTACCCAAGGCAATAGATATGTCCAATAAAACATCCATTATTTTTATGTAAGCGGAAGGTCCAGTTTTACATAAGCAATGTTAAGCCAGGTTTACATGCAGAATTTTATTAGTACAGCTTGCAACTGATGGCATGTACTGCCTGTACAGATGAAAGCTACCTTTGGTGGAAAACAAGCCTAAAAATACCAAAGAGAGAGACTGAAAAACAAAGCAGAGAAAGGGCAAACTATCCTAAGCGGCCATCTGGGAAGATAGCAGCACAGTCCCAAAGCAGCATCCTCCTCTGGGCTCCTCTCCAGCACAGCAGGTGGGGATGATTTTCACCATGCCTTCTCCCTCCTTCTGTGAACTTTCACTTGGGAGCTGCCTGCTTTCTGACACCAGCAGCTCTGGTTGAAGCGTGCTAATCAGGTGCAAACACAGCACAGGGGTTTTTCAGTTTCAGCAAGAAGCTGCAGAGCTGGGAAGGAAAGGCAGGCTGCAGGGCTGCACGCAGCAGGCCCTTAGCATTACAAGGTGCTACGAAATGCAAGCATGCTTATTACAGGGGCACGAAGCTCGCATTCCTCCAACTACTGCATATGTGAATCATTAGATTCAAACTGCTCATTTAAGCAAGCATTTATTTAAACACCAAGGATCTGCAATAAATAAATACCCAGTACCAACAAGAGTAGGTTGCACACATGCCAAAACTAGCCTTTGTCCATGCTCTAGTTATGCAGACAGTACACGTTTTAGCAAGAGTTGCACAAACTGTTTCTCCTGGGATACCAACCACTCTCCCAAAGCCTGAAAAGGGCAGGAGGGAATAGCTTGTTGCCTGGAAAAAACATTAAAAAGGATTCACATCTTTTAGTTATTGTATGTAGCACGGGACAAAGCAGCAATACCTACTGCACCGCCACGTGCGGCGTGTGATATTACAACTCTCCTGATCAAATAAAGACCTTGATGGAGGTCTTGGTGACTTCCAGTGTGCTACAACAACACAGCATGAAGCAACCGGGGTATACAGCAGCAAAATATTTAAGACTAATTATAATTTAAGTGTCATGACAGCTAATGCTCTCTAAGTCACGTTCATAGATGGGTACTGGAAGACCTTGGAGGGGGCTTGTATGACATAACAACCTGAGTGCTGAAATTATCTAAGATAAGGTACAGCAATTCAGTGTCACCCACTTCTCTGGAAACACTTCATTCTATTCATGCAGTAGTGCCCCATCACTGGAACTTGATTAAAAACAACAAATCAACAGCTCTGCTTTATGTAAATTTATGTAATTAAATTTCAGAAGGCTGGTCATTTTTTAAGCACTAAAACTCTAAATGATGCAGATGACCTGTTCACGAGAGCTCTCTGTGTGTTAAGAGAGTGATATAAATATAAAAGGTTTCTCTAAAATATCCATACATCCCTTACAACAAAATGAAATGCAATTTGTCAGCAGTTTCAAAGGTCATTGCAAAGAAGATCCAAGTCAATCTATCATCATGCGTAGAGCCACCCGAAGACAAGTTCCCCCCTTCAGCATGTTATACTCTTCTGCAGCTGTATAAATAGATGTAGCTATAAACACCAACAAATACAGTTCCTGTTTGTCCAGCTGATATTGAATAACCCCATACGGCAGGGTAATTAAATGCTGGAAAACAAATCAGTGTTTCTAGGAAGCTAAGGTTGGAGAGTTACATAACAGCTTACCTAAAGAAGGTCTGGTCAGATGGAGTACAAGACACTTCACCAGAGCTTTAAGCACAGAAGCAAGGAATTATCTGATCCCTGAATAACTTTATCAGCTCTCCTAGATTGTGGTGCTACCATGTAGTGACAGAAAACAGCGTGATGGTATCGAGTACAAAAGGATATACTCAGAAATAAAATTAGTATGATAACAAGTTTCCAAAGTCCTTATTTTACAATGCACACTAAAAGCTGTTAGGCACCAATGTTACGTATGCCCATGAGACATCCTACTGACCAAGCTTCTGTTGAACTGCAGTTCCCCACCACGTTGATTAAAACTAAGACTGCCACAGAAGTGCAGGGCAAGCTCTCTCAAGACATCCCACCCATTCCTCCTGCTCACATCCCTTCCTTCTCCTTCCCTCTCTCTCCAAGTGACTCTGTAGTAACACTGGAAACCTGTGTGAGAAATGAAAAGCCTTTTCAAGTTTGAATGATACAGTCAAAGCTACCATGCACGCTAAGTTGTAACAATGAACCACGTGCCTTGGAAGGCAGTTTTCAGCAGCTACAGTTTACTCGAAGGAATCTGTAGGGGAAACTGCAACACGTTGTACTTTACATGGCAGTAAAGACCTCCATTTTTTCCTACGTAAAAATCAGTTTGTTTATTCTTAAGTGTTGGAATCATTTCTGAAGAGACACCAGTAAAAGCAGTTCATTGACAACCATAAGGCTCAAGTAATCAGCGTGGAGTTTTCTGTGACATCTTACACCTCTCAGGTGAAAGATGAGGAACATTAAAAGATACTGAAAACATTTTTGCACGTGTGGGATTCTTTTGTGCTTATCAAAACAACACAGTGCTCCTGTACCTTTAACTCCCTTCTGTAACCACAGGTAGAAGTATTCTTTACCTTATTGCTTTGTTGCCAACAGTAAAGCATAAGCTGTCCTAGGATATTAAGGAAAAGAGACCTGCTGCTTTCCAGCATCTCTTGAACTAAGGCCTAACAGCTTCAGCAGACAAAAAGATCATGCTCTGATTAGATCCAACAACATCTATATTTGAAACTAACTGGCCCCATATGAGCACAGAGGAAGGAATCTGGCAGTTACTCTTTGACATGCAGGCGACACTGTGTTTCAGCTATGCTTATCAAGCTCTTAACACCTAGGTTTGAATAACAACAACCAAACCCAGTTCACTTCCACAATTCCCTCTGATGTTTTGTCTTCCAACTGCTCTTTGGAATCAGGCGCTCTATGTTGTAGCAGAGACTGTTCAAAGTATTTCAGCTGGGGGAAAGAAAGGAGCCAACAGATGTACATCCTTTCTAAATACAGATAAAGCTTAGCTGCAGAAGTAAAAGCTGTACTTGTCCTGCATGCCCAGCCTGCTGTAAAGGTACCTTATGTAAAACAGATTGTTACCAACTTCTCATTTGCAGATAGTAGCTTAGAGAAATACCAGGTTCCTTGAAATGGCCCAACTCTTTAATTAGTGTATCCAGAGAAAACTTACTAAGAATCAGACCAGACACAGAACAAGAAGCCTCATCTGCACCAAAGAAACTGAAGCAGGGCTTACAGTAGCTGTGCAGGTACTGCCAAGTGGCCGAAACACCATATTGTGTTTCAATCCACTTTTAACAGTGTCCAGAGAAGGCTCTGCCTCTGGACACTTAAAACCTTCCTGCAGTAGCAATATTTAATAATGTTCATTTTAACAGGCATTTGATAAATACTTGTACTTCTTGCTCATTTCATTAAACGTTGTATATTCAATGTTTAACACGAACATTTGTTTCTGTTAGAACTAAAAGCACAATGTGTTTATTGCTTAGCACTGACAAACGCTTAAACAATGAGCCAGTGAGGAATAAAGAGAGAGATTCACATCTCACTGTTACGAAACAAGCTGACCAAGGCCACAGCAGCTGAGCCAGGCTCCATTTCCACTGGACCAACTCAGTGGGAGTGGGAACACGAAGCCAGCTCTGTTACCAGTAAATGCAAACCGTGCGTAGCGGTGCTCAGAGATCAAGAAGTGACTTACTCTGCGATTTCCTCTCAGAGCAACCTGAGAATCCTGGCGTGCTCTTCGATCCGCCGTTCTCTCCCTGCCATCTGTTATACTGAGAAATGGATCTCGGCCAAAAGGATCAGAAAAGCTCCTCATCATCTGCCGCATGTATTCATGGTGTGCGGCAAAAGGGTCGCTGAAAGAGACATTCCACACACACAGAGTTAGGGGGGCTATTCCAGCTGACGTAAAATAGCTCTGAAATTCTTAAACCCCTTTTTAAAATCATTCTATATGATTTCTGTGTTCTTTATTTTAATGGGACCCAACTGTGCAGTCATTTTTACCCTTTTGCTCCTCCTTCCCACCCCTCTGGTTGGGTGATTTAGCTCCTTCAGATGCCTTCCTTGCTCTCCTGTGTTCTTGACCGTCTGTCCACCCTGGATTTTCTCTTTCCTCAGCTGTTCTAAATTCTCCATCACTGGCAGCCACATTTGGCTTTCTATCTGCCAAGAGCTACAGAACCAACCTATACTTTATCACTTTTTAATATTCAAATATCAGGGATTGGAGGTAAAAGAAGACCACTTTCCATCCTCCCTGGCCCCACGTCCATCAAAGCACAGTGCTCTAAATTCAATCCAACTCCATCACCTTTATTTTAATTCCCCACCACTGCTCCTTTTTGCCCTCCCATTCCTACACCTTCACAAATTACATTCTCACATCCCTTCTCACCACTTTGGAAGAATCCTTACCACCTCTTTGCTTTCCTGTTAGTCTCCCCATTCCTCTCTGCTTTCTAACCACTCAACATCTGTCTCCAAAACAGAACTCCACCAATAATCCCAATGCTTGGCTTGGCATGCAGGTAAGTAATAAGAGAGCAACACTAGCAATGTCTTAATTCTTTGCTTTCTTTAATTTGTCCTAGAACTAGAAAGTTCAAACAGAGGCCAGAAAAGGAGTAAAGCATAAGATCTTATGACTTATGATGTTACATGAATTGCACTGCTGCCTCTGGCCCAAACACCAGAAACGACTACTTCATATAGAAAACATTTCATTTCCTCCCTTCATATCCAGACTAATTTTCCCCTTTGCTGCTCCACCAAAAGCCTCTTTATTAACATCACCAGTCACTTCCCAGCTATGTTTACTTAGACTTCGTAGCACCTCATCTCCCTTCCTACCAATTTCCTGCCATTTCCCAGATGTCTCACGCCCTCCTTCTCTCCAGGACTTTGCTGTGACATCGCTGCCTCCACAAAGGAAATTTCCAGGCTGTTCCTCCAACTCCACAGTGCCCATCACCTCCTGAAGCTGCTTTCCTCTTGCTCACCCCTCACCCCCATCCCACACCCATCACCTCCTGGCAACTCTGATCTCTTTGCCCTTTACAGCCTCCTCTTTCTACACTGCAGCATCTAACTTAGTTTTCCCATTTAAGTTAAACAAACGAACAAACAAACAAAAAAACATCAACAGAGATTCAGTTAGAAATGCAAAGCTAATTCATTTTCAAACAAGATTCCTAATCCAACAGCATCCCTTCAAGCTGTGCTCTTGCTCACTCCAGTGCAGTCAGACCGTTACAGCTCCACAGGAGCAGTTTTTCCACTGCCATAAGCAGACCCTAATCTGCCCCACTCACATGACTGCCAGCTTTAACTTCAATCCCAAGGCGATAAGCAGCTCGCATACAGTGAGCTTGCTGCTCACAGGATGAAGAACAGATGCAAACAAGTCACTGCACAGGCCAACATGAGGGAAGCACGCAGGCCCTATCACAGCACAGGCATATTTCCACACAGTCTCAACACCACAAACTTGAGAAGGGTGTGGTTACCAGGATAAAGATGGGTGAACTGTATCCCATCAACAGCTTAAACGTGAGATTTCTCCCCAGCCTGTCCCAGTTCAGAAGTAGTCACACAATTACACAAGTGAAACAAGACTCCATGGGCTTCATTTAGATTAAAAAGAATTCTGTTGCTTTTAGTGTGCATAACACATAATAATGTGTCACCTAACACAGTCATACCTTCTCAAATTCTTTTTGTCTTACTTCACTCTGGTCCTCTCGGCCATTCACCTTCTACTACACACTGCTACGCTCATGAATGCATCCTAACTTAGGGATTTTTGCACCTTTCAAAGAAAGTTCTATGAAACAATTTAGCAGCACAGCTCCTTACCACCACAGACAAGGAAGTAGGATCCAAACCGTGCCGCGACTGATTTGGGAACTGAGCTCCCATCTCTCCAGGGACATTGTGGAGCCAGCTGTAAGAAGGCTCAGTGTTGCCAGGCATCCAAAGCAGCAGTACTGAGCATACAGAAGCAGGGCAAAACCAATGCTAAGTCAGCAGAGAATCTCCCTGCAAGCTAAGGCTTCTAAAAGGGTTAAACGTATCCTCTTGATGTCACCGATGACCCAAACTCAAACCATAACTGCGAAAGGAGTATGACACCCTTATAAAATATAAGCATCTATATATCAGAAAAAGGAAAAGAAAAAAGGCAAAATCTCTTTAATAACCCCAACAGAGGATAGAAGATCTTCAGTCCTTTGTTCCAATCACACTCTACAACACGTATAGAGTAACCTTGTTTAGTTACCACTGGTCACCTGGTATTCCATCTGAATTTTTTAGGGAGAAATAAAAGATACTTCTGATGAGGCTGACATGACTTCTGCACACTTCGCACTGCTGCATTACAGAGGTGACGGTGGAAAAGGAAAGCAGTTCTGGAAGGATTTCACATGCTCAATCTGCGCCCTTCACATGTTAAACACCATAAATTTATCTTCCAAATTAAGTGCAGAACAGAACTAATTAGTACATTTGTCATTGCATGACTGCAGTAACAGAACCTGCACTTTTGTCTAGTACAAATATCACCTGACCTTCACTTGGCATTCAGGTGTCTGAAGGGATCAACACAGGAAACCAAAAGCAGAGCCTCTGAGGGCACTGATGTCTCAAATAAGCATGCTGATATGAAGAAATAGATATTAAAAACGTGACAGTGGATGCTGCTAGCACATGTGCTAGTGAGCATCTCCCCAAGATGCATCTCTCTGGGTAAGTTCTTCAGTGACCACGTTTAAGGATCCACGTTTCAGCTGAAGGGTGCCATACTAAAAGCACAATTGCTGCTTCTTACATCAGCACATGCTCCTGTTTGGCTGAAATTCAGTATCCTAAAGCAATAAATTCACTTTGGGATTTTTGAAAACTGGGCTTTGCATTCAATACTTTTTTGTTTTAAGTAGGGTGGTACATAGGACTGAAGTTGCAGAACCACCCTGAAGATGGGGCCTGAAGCAGTAAGACAAAGGCTGTGCACTGAGAAGTGAAATACACTTAAACACACTTGGCAGGAGAGCTGCAGCTCCTGCACCTGTCTGAGCCATCAGACACAGCCCTGCTGGTGCCTGGTGGGCACTTCCAGGACAGCTGCTCCAGATGGAGATGTTCCCTCTCAGATGCTATTTCCAGATCAGCAGTCAAAACCTCTCCTTGTGAGGCAGCAGAAGCCTATTATTACACTACCTTGGAAGCTCATCTTATCTGAGGTAATAAACTGATTTCCTTAACTATATGTAAAGCAGATCAATGACAACGGTGCCAAGGAAATGAACCTCAATATCAACCTCTTATCTCTTTCACATACACTCCCTTCCCCTATCTCCTACCATCTATTTTCCTCCAATTTTAACTTCATCGGGAAGTTTAAACAGCTACAATAAAACGATGGAATTGAATAAACAAGAAGGCAATTGTTGTTCCAGAGGATTACAAAAGCACACTGCAAATTACTACAAATGAGACAATTTCCATCGTTATTCCCATTTCAACCAGAGGATCTGCACAGTCTTTAGCCCGGTGTATCCTGGAACGAGTTGCTCTAGCTACATATTTGTGTACTAACCAGTGCCAGGAAGGTGCTGCTGCAGCCGAGCTGGTTCCCTTTAAGAGGCACAGCCTCCAAGGGGCACAGCCTCAGCTCAGACACCCCGTAACTATGGGATGCAGTCAACAAACCCACATCACAGGGCTCCTATGTTACCCTTCCTCGTCCACCCACCCACATCACCCTGAGCTTTCCTTATGATTAAGCTCCACGTAGGAAGCACCGCACGCTAAAATGGCTTTATATATAAATATATGTAATAATCTGTGCTCCTCTGAGTTCTCATATTGCATTTTGACTCCCTCCCCTTGCAGACCAGGCAGGTTTCTGGCACTAACACACCTCACACAGGTTTATTTTATCACAAGAACACCTGGAATTGCCTTTAATACACGCACTGACAACAGGAGCTGAGGAACAGCCCGTGGTTAAATACAGATATCTTAAAGAGCCCAAGAAACCGAGAACACCCAGCATGGCTCCCCGCGTCCAACAAGCTTACGTTCAAAAATAAAACACAAAAATCAACCCCCGCGACATTTAGACCCAGGAGCAGACGGTTTCTCCTCAGCAGACGCCACGTCTCATTACCACGAAGTTCCTCAGGCGCCGCGAGGCACTGGAAGCGAACAGCACCGCCCAAGCGCCGCTCCGGCCTTCAACCCCACCGCTGCCAACCGCGCTCCGCACGCCCGTCCGCCTCCCACGGCACGACCCTCAGAGACCCACCGGACGGGCAAGCCCAAGCCCCAGCCCCAGCCCCAGCCCCAGCCCCGGAGCCCGCGGCGGCCCCACGCTCACCGGAAGAACGGATCCTCCTCGAAGCAGCGCCCCAGAGCCCCGAACATGGCTACGGCCCCGCGCCCTGTGAGCGCCCACCACCCCGCCGATCCCTCACGGCGGCGCCCTCTCGCCCACGTGACGCGTCCTAGCGCCGCTATTGGCCGCGACAGGGCGGCGGGGTGGGGCTCCCGCTGCCGTGGCAACCGCCGCTCGCGCGCGGGTCCGCTGCGGACGGTGCGGGGCTGAGGGCGGTGGGAGTGCGCGCCAAGCTGCGCCTCGGGGCGGGCGGTGCAGCCGACAGAACGGGGCTGCGGGAGCCCGGGGTGTCCCGGAGCCGGAGCGGGAGGGAGCGCTTTAGGAATAGTTTTACTTTTTTTCCACTAGATGGCGGTAAAATAAAGTCCCTGCGTTGCGAGGGAACGCCGCGTCCTCCCAAGCGTTCCTGTGAACGCGGGGCTCAGCTTGCCGCGCGGACAGCGACGATCCCCAGTAAAAAGCATCGCGTTAACAGAAGCCATAAATAACGCGGCACCGCGAGCGACTGAGTCCGAGAGCCATCCGTCGGGGGCTCTGAAGGCGCGCTGAGGGGCGGTGACGTCACGGCCCTCACACAACGACCCCACAGCGCGGGGCTCTGAGAGGAAAACCGGCACAAGGCGCGGGTGAGCGGAGCCGCCTTGTGAGAGTCGACCGGCAGGTGAGCTCCGGCCCGAAGCTCCTGTGAGGTGAGAGGGCATTCGTGCCAGGAACCTGCAGAGACCAGGTCCTGGACGGTTCGTCCACTAATCCCTTGTCGGTATATTTTGATTCATTGAGAGCTGCCCTGGATCCGTTCGGCGTTTATTGCATTTCATATTATTGCAGTTCGTAATATATGTGTCACAGAATCACAGAATGGCCTGGATTGAAAAGGAGCACAGTGCTCAACCGGTTCCAACCCCCTGCTGTGTGCAGGGTCACCAGCCCAGGCTGCCCAGAGCCATATCCAGCCTGGCCTCGAATGCCTGCAGGGATGGGGCTCCCACAGCCTCCTTGGGCACCCTGCTCAGTTCCACACCTATTCTGCAGTTCATAATATTCATTAGTATCCATGACATGCTGTGCTACGTTATATATTACACACTCCAAACCAGCAAGGCAAGTTTCCATGAACACGACTAGCGCGTGGTTAACTTGTTTGCAGTTTGCCACCAAAACCTAACCAAACATATATTTTTGCCAGCATTTATTGCTGTTTCTGAGCACGGTACAACCCAGGCTGCACGCTCAGTGTATGCAGTATAGCCTTTGTATGAATTCTGCCTTGTAATAACAAACCCATTACTTCTGTACAGTGACAAAGAGGCAATATGGAGCCTTCCAACAGCTGCTGAGAGCACATCCTATCATCTGCAGTTTGTCACTTAACTTTCTATGGAGTCAGGCTCCAGGAGACAAGATTTTGTTCTCAGAGTCAGAGCAGCCCCAGAGACGGATTACCGTGCAGATAACTAAGCAAAATGAGTTCCAGTTACTGTTAATTTTTTGGCTGCTGGTAGGAAGATGGGCCCTGTTAGAAGCGAGCTCATTATGAGAGGCTCACTAACACGATAAAGTCAGTACTCTATTTGCACAGAGTGATACCTCTAATTGCTCAGGCCTTCTTACGGTTTGTCTGCTTGAGTTAGATTTCTTTTGTGTAGATAAAAAGACTTCTGTAAGAAATCACCTCAGTGCTACAGCACTGTCAGTCTGGAGGGCATCTCCAATGAGATTAATGATGTCTGCCTTAATATAAGAAAACTTTGCATAAATGAGATTATGGTTTCTGCTGAAACCTGCCAACTCTTATTCATTTGCTGTAAATATTATCTTTAATTAAAAGTTTTAAGGTATCTTGTTCCTGAGCTAATGAGATCTACAGTGATTTCCCTTAGGAATTAATTTACCTTCTTAATTCTTATTCATTTTGGTGATATGACTATTTAAATCTGATTCAAACTTCAGAGCTTTGTTGAACATATTCATCTAGAACAAAAGGTCATTTTGCCATCGTGACGTTGAGTTGGTATTTGTAATTCTCTTTTCGCTCTCAGTTCCATAGGTATTTGTTTAGGTTCCTGCCCCAAACATTTCCCACTAACACTTCTGTTTGTCTTAGCTGCTCGTGCTGCGTGGCTCTTTCTGCAGTGTTTCACTTTGGCTTCTGCTTTCTCTTCCACCTAGAGTAAAATCGATTACAGTGAGGCTGAAAAAAAGATCCTGATTGTGATCAACTTATTTGGAATTGCAGAGTTATGTAAGATATGTGTGCAATTAGTGGGAAATAAGAAATATTTGACACTCTATCCACGTAGTCATCAGCTCCTGTTTTTGTACAAGGATATGTCTGACCACTGGGTATGCTCAGCACTTGGAGATGAAAACTGCACTACTGCATGCATGTCTAAATAAGCAAAGTGCCAACCAGCACCTGGTTTGTGAGAATGTGAACCAGAACCACATGAGGACTGCACACCAAAGGGCAGGGTTGCTGGCTGGATTTAAGACACTTACCATTGTGATAGAAAACATTTATGTACACAGCCTGACTCTCCTTGTGTTCTGTACTTAATTAGGAAATACCCTTTAGAGCTATCGTTTGAAAGGGGATAAAAACACAGAGTGCTTTACACAGCCTGTTGTGGAAACCCATTGCTTGCTCTGTTCCTGAACTGCTGCTGGGCAAGGCACGCGTTTTGTGGCACCAACTGAGTGAGTGTGGGGCTGTGCTATGTATAGGACCATCACTGACTCCTGCAAGTTGTTGATGGCCTTCCATTTATAACTTACTGCAGACCAACTTCCTCCCATCGCACACAAATTAGAGGGCTATCAATAATGCATGAGCTAATAAGTAATGCTTGTGCGCTGCTGTCTGGGCAGCAAGTATCATTTAGACTGCAAGAGAGATCCTCGTGTTGTGTCAGGTAGAGTGGAGGCCTCCTGTACCTGTCAGGCTTCGGCAGCTGAAGGATGGGACTTTTGTGTGTCTTTAAGGCGGCTGGAGGAAGTGGTGAAACTCATTCTGTTAGATTCAGAGAAACGTGAGAGATCTGCTTCCTCTTCAAAATCAATCTTTGATTTCCTTGACTTATTTGATAGCTGTTTACAAAACATCAGGGCAAGAACTGCAGGAATTGCCAGATTGGGTTACCCTGAAGTCTCTGTGGTGTCCAGTGTCTTATTTACAAGTTCTCATGTCTGGATGTTTCATAAGAAACCGCTAGAAAGTGCACAGCAGCTGTGTGGGGCACAGCCTGCTTTTGCAATTGCTCATCATTCCCATACAGAGTTATTGCCAGACTGCAGGATAAGCTTTTGTTTCTTTTCAGAAGTATTTTGGTGTTATTTATTCCATCATCTATGTAAACAGTGAGCCCATTTGAGTTTCTGAGCTTTTGACTTTAATTACATCTTGTAGCGATGAATTCCTGAGTTCAATTTTTCATTCAGTGAAACTGCATTTGTCTTCATTAGCCCTAATTTTGTGTCCTGTTCTTCTGTTCTTCTTTTTGTTCACCAGAGTGAAAACTGAGGCATATAAAATATACTGTCTCCCCCCCTCCCTTTTTCTTTTCTTAATGAACAAACACCCCCCAAACACCTGCCTGGTCTCCATGGGATCCTGAAGGGCTTTTCCAACCTTTATGATTCTATGGTTCTATGATACTCTTGGGGCAAAACTGAGCCAAGAATTCAGCCACCAGGCTGTAAGATCGAGCAAAGAGAAGTGCCAAATGTGTAGTATCACATCCCCAGGGGCTGTAAATCAGGTAGGTAGGAGTGACTTCAGTTACCTCGTGCCTGCTAGAGCCAATCTCCACAGGAATCTGAAAACCAAGCTTCTTCCTTCCAGCTTCAGCCCATCTGCACCACGTGGAGCTCCATTTTTCCACCATCCAAAATCAGTGACCACAGCTCAGGCAGTACCATGTTTGTTCACATAATTGAACTAATTCAGAAGATCCTGCCTGCCTTAGGCTGTTTGTCTCGCAAACTAAAAACAAATCCTGCTCCTTGAGCAGGGAATATTAAAGCCATATTTAAATAAGTCCTGTAGAAAACAAGGCTATTAAATGCACATTATCACAACATCAAGTTAATCCAGTTCAGAAATGATCACAGCGTATGACTGCCTTCACAAGTAACATGGGTACTAATTGTCAATTTTAATAGCGAGGAAGGGTTTTAATCAGTTCTGAAGAAAGCTTTTATTGCACAGTACTTCTTAATTACATTTGCTGCAGCCCCTAACTTCCAGAAAGTGTTAGTTCTGCTTTTCTAGCTATTGAGAACCGGCAGAGTATATTAAAAATAGGTCCTTTTTCTGAACTATTTTGGAAGAAGCCTGGCAGCAGATCACTTGGGGCTCGGATCTGTTCTGTGCTGCAGCCTGCCCTGCGCTGCCCAGCAATGTCAGAAGCAAGGTTGAAGGTAATTTGAGAGGGCTCAGACAATCAGAGCTCAACCCCCGTCCGTTTTGTAAGGATCAGCAGTTACTATTTAAATTTAAAATGTATTGGCATAAATGAGGAATCCTGACTTCTTACATTTTTACTGTGAAGCCCTTTTATGGGTGGCCTTAAAGATGCACTGCCATTTCCAGAGGCTGGAGTGTATTTTTAGTGGAAGCCTTTTGATAGCGTTGTTAAAAACTGATTGCATTCCATCCCTAACGTCAGCCTGATGCAGAGCATTTTGCAAAGGCAGTTTGTTATAAATTGTTGGTAAGTGTCAGATAAAAGCATCATTCTACTACAAGCAACTAGCGGTAGACATGTAATAACATTTACATTAATATTTTATTTAAATGTGTCATCAATTCACATAGTCACCCAGCTCTGTAACTGGTATGAATACTGAAATAATACGCCCATAGCCTACAGAAAAACACTCTGAAATTCACCAAGAAGGTATCCAAAACCACATCTGACATTTTTACAAATGTTGGCTGCGTTCAGTTTCCACTAATAACAACTATGAAATTTGTTTATGTCTTCCCTTCAGCTCTGCGATGGGGGGACGCAGCGCTGCAGGCAGCAGATGTGAGCAGTGGCAGCCCAGAGGATGGGGACAGCCATGCTGTGCCTCCAGCAGCGCTGGCTGCCCGGCCCAGGTCAGTGCTTTGTGCTGGCAAGGGATGGGGTGAACACGCTGCTTCTTCCTGCGTGGTGCTCCAGGGAATACACAAAATACGGAGGATTTTACCTGTTTGATGGGTATTTTTTGTGTGACAAGATTTAGATTCTAAGGCACCAGCAAGCGATGAGGCAAACTGCTCTGTCTGATTACCCTAACTGCAGCTGCAGGTAGGAGACAAAAAGGCAAAGATAGTTTGCGTACTCTTGTTTATATGGCCTCATGCATCTTATTTATATGGCCACCGTGGGTCGTATGGCAGCTGCTCAGGGCTGCAGAGACATCTAGTGGGAACAAGGCTCTCACAGCAGCAGCTCAAAACCATGAGAAAGCACCTTCAAGCTGCAGCGTTTTCAGAATACTGCACCCCAAAACGTGCCCAAGGGCTGAGATGCTCCTCATGTCACCAATGCGAGACTATGCCATGCAGTCCTAATCCATACTGCCTTTCTAAAGAAGCAAAACCAATAGCCAAGTAGTGATTTCCATTTTTACCTGGGTTTAAATCGCACTAGAAAAATAATTTTCAGCTTGCAAAGTGCACGCACCATGCTGGGAGGGAGCCCAGCTAGCAGTGAAATGCAGCTCTGTGCTACTGTGGGGAGCTGAACTCCTTCGGCCCCTTTCTGGGCTGAGCTTCAACTCCTGTTTCCATCAGAAGGAGTGAAGTATCACGGTACATCTTGTCCTGGAGCAGCAATTCCAGAGTGACTCAGAGCCTAAGTCTTGCTCCCTGGTGTCATACAATCTGGCCCAGCCACCTCTATTTTTTTCCCCTAGGTCTCAGCAAAGGAGTAAGACAAAGAGGGCAGGGAACAATCAGGAACAGAAAAAGCAAATCATGTCAAATGGTGAATAGCTTAAATTCTGGAGCACTGTTACTTATAGCATCGCTTATTATTACTGCTACAATTTGAAATCACTGCAGCCTTGTGGCATAGGCGGATTAAGTCATGGGTTCGAGCTGATCTCTTCTAAAACAGGTTTCTAGAGTTCAAGGATCTCTGCTAAAAATAACTTCCTTCTGGTAACATGACAAATGGAAAACTGTGATCATCGGGAAGGTTGGTTTTAGGTTACTGATGCAAAAATGGCCTTCAGGACCACTCAGTCCTGTTCATATCTGAGAGGTTTAAGCAGAAGTAGCAAAATTTGATCTCCTGGCCAGCCGTGTTGTCAGAGCTACAGAAATCTGTCTAAAGTATTGTAACCACAATTTAAAAGTAAACGCAGCTGATTTTCAAGCAATTATTATAATTAAAAAAAAAAAAAAAATAGTTGTGGACATGCCGGATGACTCAAGGGCTAGTGAACATTTTACCTGAAAGTTATCAAATCAAAATCAGCCCGGCTTGATTTTAATTGATGGTGGCTGTTCGGCAGGCTAAGTGAAATGAGTTTGCTAATGTAATTTCTAGGGGTAGAGGTCTTTGCTGACTACCAGAAGTCAGAATAGATCAAGTTACAGCATTATCTTTTCACTCCTACACATGATTTGTCTAAGTCAGATTTAAGGTAGTTTGGTACTTTGTGTTGCAACCAACTGTACCTGAGACACGCTGCCACAGGTCCTGAATGACAAAACCTTAGCACAGATGTCTCTAAGGACACAATGCACCCAACATTGAGTTGGGTGGTGAACAAACAACCGCTTCTTTCCCTTTCTAATCAGGAATCCATTCACGTTCACCAGGAGGATGGAATAAAGTGGAAAATACAGCAAGAAGAAATACAGTCTTAATAGGTAAGAGTCATAAATTGCAATGGTTTACACTGGAAAACCTCAGAAGCAAAGATGCTAAGAAAGCAGGATTATTGTAGGAAGGCATGATTTTTTTCTCTGGCTCAAGAAACACGTGGGTTGAAAGACAGCACTGCATTTTTCCAGGACCATGGTGATTAATCTGTGCACATTAAGATGAGTTTCATGTCTGTATTATGACACACTTAATAAAAACTGTATCTGGTTATCCCATTAGGTAATACATTTATGTTTTCCTCAAGCAAAAATGCCCCACATGTGGAGCTTATGGAGTGCACATGTATTTGGACACAACCCTTTGAAAATACATCCAAAGCCAAAGTAATTTTAAGCAGTAGGTTTTCCAAAATTATGTTTAGTCCTGCAACACTGGCTATAGAATCGAGTTTGTCTGTAATGTTGCTGCCCCCTTCCATACTTCTGATACTCAAATATCTGTCTAGCTTTGACAGGAAAATGAATAATTTATCACAGGATGCTATTCAAGTAAAAGCAAAATAAGGAAACAGAGAGTTTACACAGCTTGAATCAGGAGTGCTGTAGTAAACAGTTACACTTATAACCCTACAGACTGGCCTTACACAACCTTTACTTTGCAGGAGCAAACTCAGTGGAACAGCTCCTATTTTTGCTGAAAGTTTAAGCTGTAAAATCAGCAACAGCAGGTTCTGAGGGCAGAGTTCTGATCCAGCACCTCTTTGGTAGGACTCAGCTTCGGAAAGCACCGACACTCACTGCAAACAAACCCTGCAGGAGGGCACTGACATCACAGGGGTCACTGTTGGAACATCCAGCCTCACTGTATGCGGCAAGGGAATCCATGGCATGATTCAAACTCACTTGCAAGATACCACACCTGGCATTGCTAAGATTGGTAATAACTCCAAGTGAAATCTTACCTTCATTAATCACACACTTGAGCATCACAGACTGGGTTTAGACAGCTTTAAACATCTGTGTTGTATGAACTTGCAGGTTCCTAACAAGGAGGACACTGGCTAATTTGTAACAGACCACATCTAGTTTACAACCCAGTCCTGCCAAGCCCTTCTCCCAGCACCAACAACTCCATAAACGTCAAGTATGCATAACGAACGTTCAAGACAGGAGTTGGGAAGGGGGCAGAAGGTGATAGAAATCATCTTGACATCGTTCAGCATCCAAGTTATGTTTGGCATACCTCAGTACAGGACTTTATCTTCAACTTTCTTCTCATCTCAGAGGATCTAAACACTTTTTCCTTCCAGATCTTGCTCACAATTCTCCTTCAGTATGGACCTGCTGGACAAACATAGTTATTGACTGATTAGAAGCTAAACCTCATTACTCCCACTAAGCCTTGCTCACTTAGACTGCTGTGTACAATTTTCTTAATAACCTACAGGGGATGCAAATGAAATAAGAACAATTTTGCATCAAATAAAAATACCAGAATTACTGGAAATAATCTGTGGTAAAGAGGAATTTAATCCTGCACCTTCTATGGAGGTCAAACTATTTTTATTTACTATAAAAGACACACAGCTGGTGATTAGAATAAAGGACAATAACAAATATTTGCTACTTGAAAATGCTGAAATGGAGGAAGGGAAACTTTTTTCTTCCCGATTTTTCTTGCAGACAGATCACCCTTTTAATGTGGGATCAAGCAAAACCCACACCATTCATAATGAAAAATTGAAAATGTGTGAAGTGCAAATTTAATACATTTTCTCATTACATCAATGATCTCAACAAAAAGAAGATGATCCAAGTACATTTCCAGAATCTTCCTCCCTCCACTTAAGAATAGTAAACTTAAAAAAACCCAAACAAACACAAACCTTATTAATTTCTTCATTCACAAAGGAGAGCTGATGTAGGTAATTTCCCCTGAGATATTTATGTCCAGAAGTTGCAGGCTTATTTCAGTCTCCTACCAATATAATGTTTTTTTCACAGATCTGCTAGACAGCCCAAAATAAATACGTTCCTATGTTATTTCTCTCTCGGATTCAGGTAGATGGTGGACAGATTTTTTTGGTAACTATATTTATTTGATACGGTCCAATTTGACTCATCTTGCATTATTTTAAAGACACGCTTGGACAAACGGAAACTTCAGACACTGAGAACAGCCCCTCTGCATGCCATTATTCTTTTCGACAAAGGTCTGCATCAATAGACACAATCTGTATATTATTGCCCATGAAGAATGCAGAGAAAACTGTCTTTTACTGCATATCAATCATTTTAATACGCTTAAAATTGCGTAGGAAATACAGCTATTGAGAACTGCTGAAAATGTAACACGTTTCTTTAAAAGAATAACATCGTTTTTCCTTAAATAAACTCCAAGATGCTGACAGCAGTGGGTAGACACTCAGGAAGATTGGGAACAGCATTTCTTTCCACTCAAGACCACCAAAAGCGAGGTAGGAGGTGAGAGGCAGGCGGGCGAGAGCATCAATTCAGGAGGCCCCTCGGCAATGAGACTGCCCACAGATGTTCAGGATTCAAACACTGCTCCCGTACGGCTGAGGGGAAGGAAGAAGAGATAACAGCAATATAATTTGCCCTGAATCCTCTTCAGCTGCAAAAGATCTAATGGCCCAGGGTGGTATCATTTGTACTGCAACCGTCTGAGCATTGGTAAATCTGAACTTTCTTTGACAGTCTTATTTTTTTTCATTTATCTTTAAACTGCTACATGGTTATATATTTTGGGGGGATTGGGAAGTATAAAATTATGTCTCCTTGGGCTGTCAAGTCTGCACCCAAGGGGAATCCAGTATTAAAAAAAAGCAAATTACACGGCTATCATAGCCTTCCCTTCTCAGCAACCCAAGTAACGCAGCAATGAGCTAGGGAAAAAGCACAGGATGGAACGTTATGTGTATTCAGATGAAATATTTATTCTCTGTACAACTCCTACTGACTGTTAAAATCCTCTCAAAAGACAAAAACAGAACAGTCTGACGGTGGGATTTCGCAGCGCTCACAGAACTCATACTGGATGGTTGCAGCAGTTTGCTCAGGCCACCGGACTGCCCATCAGCCTTTCCTGCCGCAGAGCAATCAGCCTCTGGAACCACTTCTCTTCTGCTTCTGCCTTCTCAATGAACAGCTGAGAGATGAAGGGGAGAAGAACAAAAGTAGGCACAACTTCAATTTGTTATAACGTGTTGAAATACATACATGAAACGTCAGTGCTAAGAAGCCCAGCTACATACAGGGGTCAAAATACTGACATAAATACAGAAGTCAAGGTTGAGACATCAGTGTTTTTGAAAGCCAACATGGTCTAGCTTCAATCTCCCCCTAAAACAGTGAATCTGTTGGTGGTCTCACACTGTTGGTAGCCATATCCATTATTTGCAATTTGCATTAGTTTAATTATGGCAAATCATTTTTAACATCCTAATTCTTAAAAAAAAAAAAAAAAAAAAACAGCAGCTAAAATGCAAGTGAAAATACAAAACAAAAATGTTTCACTTGTATCCATTTGTCTTTTAGCCAAAGGAAGCTCCTTGTTTGTAATTCTCCTCCGTTGGATTATGCAAGGAAAGTAATCTGTTCTGAGCCAGTGAGTGGCCCACTGGTAAATACTCTTCAGACCACAGACTAATTGATGAGCAGCATGGCACGGCTGTTGTGAGGGCTCTTGAACCTGGCCACATTCAATGGGCCGTGTTGTTCTGAAAGAAAAATATCACCACACTTACATTTGGATGTGCTAAAGAATTATCATCCTGGTATTTGATGGCAGTAGGAATACTGGCAGGCACTGTTTCTTTTTCGGGGGCAGATGCTTCGACAGATCCTGCTCCTATAGTTACAGGTTCGTACTTTAGTTCGGGAGGCTCTACTGACTAAAAAGAAAGAAACACAGTGAGCATTTCATCCTCGGACTCCCACACATGACAGCATCTTAGCCGAGCATTCAGCCTTCTTTGAACTGCAGCACATGCCCACAGAAAGATCCTCCTGCGAATGCTTCTCAGCATGCACGGGTTGGGCATGGACTCACAGACACACAGAGTGGAAGAAGGTACTGCCAAGGGCAGTGGCAGAGCTTTGGTGGTGGGATCGCTTTCTGAAGAAGCGCTGTGAGCTTCTCGGATATTTCTGAAAAGAAAATGCATGTTCTCAGGGAAGCACACAGCGGTGATTCAAAATGCTTTGTTGTCAGGGGGGAAAACTGAAGCAACCCTTTGTTTGTGTGCTTCCAAAGCAGGGCCTGAGTTTGCAGAAGAGCTGGCAGCCAAATGCAGATAAAGTCCTGAAATGTGGACGTCTCACATTAGGTTTTCAAAAGCTGTCTGAAAACAATGCCATTTTGTTTCAGTGAGTAAACATGGGCTTGAACTCTGATTCCAGCTAAGCAGAATAAAAAATACTGATCTCTACCTTTAACTACAACATAACATGCCTGATTACTTTTGCATTTTAATTCTTCTGCTTTTCTTTAAAAACATCTTCATGACTGCATACAATTTTATAAGACTTTAAAATCAGAGTTGTGCAGCACAGTCACACTATCAAAGCAGCTGCATTTCATGGACACTGTTGCATGCTTAAAGGTATCCTTCCTTCACCCACACAGCAACATAGGAGAGTCCTTGTCCAAAAGCTGATTCCGGTGGTGGCATTAAGGAAGGTCGGCTCTGACGCTCCTTCATCAATTGTATTCACGGCGTAGCTCCCACCTGACTTGGAAGGGATTATGCACCAAGAAAGGACTTTGCAAACTTACCTTTTTGACTTCTTTACTTGATCTGAATGTCTGTGGAACAAAGGAGTCACTTTCAATAGCTTCAATTTCTTTCACTCGTTTCACTTGCTCTACCAGGGTGGCTTGGTCTACAAAAAGAAGGTGTAGTGTCAGTATACATTACTGTAAGCCTGCAATAAATGCTGTGCCAAAGCAATGCACTCACTGTATTTTACCACAGCATACACTGCTTGCAATGCAGCCTACAAGATTCTTTTACAAAGAAGACACAAAACCTTTCTTCTTTAGTACAGCTAACAACAGTGAGTTGGCACTGCTGAAATGCATGCCAACATTCAAGATGCTAATGTAAGAATTTTGAGAGAAGTCCTTGCAGTACAGTCACTAGATTTATAGCATGAGAACTTCCTGCAGGTGAGGATTAGTGGCCAGAGCCAATACTTCAGGGGAGCCCAATCTGCATGAAGTAGCACAACTACTTCTGCTGGTATCGAGGGGAGTTTGGCTTCAGTTGTGGATGTCCACAGCAACGAGCCTTGCCCTGTGTTCTCATTGCAAGCTAAGTTATCACCTCTGTGCTGCCTGCTCATTACAATACATCTGACCAAAAAGAGTACTTACTTTACTTTCAGTTTGTGCTTCTTCAGATTTGCAGCTCAGTTAATCTCATCTCTACCTCTATGTCTGACTGTAGTGACAACTGAACCTTCACTCCTTTTTTTCACTGCACGCTTTTATCTCGGCCCGTGTTTCAGAGCCCTGCTGGCCTGCTGCTGAGGAATTCTATTTTGAAAAAAGATTTCTGACGGTCCCATAGGAAGTGTAAAAACAAACAGGCCAATGCCTTGCCAGAGAGAGGAAATCCTCCTTCACCAGGGTGCTCCAGCTTGGGGGCACTTGGTAGTCACAGCGTTGGAAGTGGGGGTCAGCCATACAGACAGGAGAATGGATTTGGGATCAGCTGCTCTCTGCCTGTCACTGCGTTCTGTCCGGGTCTTACTCAGACCAGTGGGGATGACAAATTATTAAGGGCAAAAATCACTAAATGTTGAGAATTACATCAGTGACATTAACTTGGGAAAATGGACTGGAGGAAGCATAACCCATTAGTGCGTGATATTTTTTGACAAACACATTATTGGTAGATAAAATGACTTCCATGTGTTGTTTGTCAGATGTCAGTAGAAAGGATATGTATTTCATAGTAAAATCAAGAATAATGGAGTCAGAAAGCTGAGAGGCTACAGACAAAAAAGAAATCAATACTACCTCATTGCCCAGCAAGTCCTTCTACTGTGCTACCGTGAGCAAAACAAGCTAACTACTGCGTCGGGATCGTTGGGGCCGCCTCTTACAGATAGGCCATTCCAGAAGAAGAGTTGCAATTTATTTTGTTCTTTTTCTCACGAGTTGACAGGTAGAAGACCCCAACAGACAGCAGAGCAAACACCACCACTGCAGAGAAAGATCCCCATCCCCTGGCTTTACCCAGGGCTCCACCCAAAGTGGCAGCATCCCCAGGCAAGGCTCCACACTGAGCTGCTGTGGCCAGGGAGAGGTTTTAATGCTAATTTGTGTTCTTCACGTCCAACTGTAAGTATGAGTGCTTACATTGCACTGCTTTAACATATTATGACCACATAATCTACCTTTCATAGTAAACAAGGTTGCACAGCAGCATCTCTCTTTGGTAACAGAAGTACCAGGGGTAAAATCAAACAGACAACAACGAGGAATCCAGAAATACATGACCTGGGAACACCTGGATTTCTGCTCTATGCTCTGCATGCACATTCACCTCCCCCCCCATTTCCCAAGCCCACTTGAACTCCGCAGCCTCCTCAGGCATTCACCCAGGGCAGAGCCAAGGTGGGCTTGTGCAGGGGCAGGCAGCGGTGCTGGGCAGGGTGTGGGGGGCAGGCAGTGGGGCAGGCAGTGCAGCCAGTGCCCCCACCTGAGCCCCCACAGCCAGAGCAGGGCACGCTGCATTTGTCACTGCAGCCCACGTCGGAGGCACGCAGCTCTCTTTTCTCAGCACAAAAGCAAGATATGTAATTCGATGCGCAATTTACCCTTGTCTCGTAGGAGATTTTTCCCTGCTAATTGATAGAAATTAAGCCATTAATCAAGCCACTAGCCATCATTCAAACCAGGGAAGATGAATACAAACTTTCATCATAACCACCTTCCCCATTTTAGTGTTCATTAGCATTAATTTTTAATGCAATTATGCTATTCTTTTACGCTGAGCTCATAAATTACTGCTCTTTTGTTGCTCGCTGGCCTTGTAAAATCCAAGGTAATGCTTTGTGCTCTGATCTTAAAGGCAATTACTGGGTTCTTCTATCTTTTATGTATCTGCATCCCAAATAACCCCTGTATTGTATGTACAAACTAACGAGTGGATATATTACGCATACGCTTAATATGTAACAATTTGTCTATATTGAACTTCTCCGAGTCTCTCGAAGGCTTTCAGACAAATAAAACTATTTCCACACCCACCGCTCCCCACTGCAGGCACCAAGGGAGCAGAGCTGGGCCCTGCCCAGCACAAGGTACCACCAGCAGTGGCAGCACAAGCTGTGCTCTGAGCTCTGTGCTGGAGCAGCTCCCAGCGCTGCGCAGTGCTGCCGGCTGCTGCAGTGACCGCCACGCTCGTATCCCAGTGCACCTATTGATCCTCAGCACCACGTCAGGGGAAGTGCACGGGAGTGAGAACCACCCTGGTTACCCTCAAACACCGAATACAAAGTAAGTGGCTAAATGAAAGATGGAGCTGTGTTGGGGTACAGAAAGCATCGGATAAAATCCATTGCACTGAGGAGCGTGCTCTGCTTTCAAGCTCTTCCCCCTGATGCCCGCTGTACCTCTGTCCTTGCTCCCTTCTTCACATCCCACCAAGGCCAACGGGCACCCACTGCACACCACCATCACAAAGGCACCAACTCACGCGGCCCTTCAGAGCCTGGTGAGCCCTAAAGCAGCCTGGGCAGAAGTTCCTGACAACACTCTAAGATGATACCTGGATAGCAGCAGTACAGATCTGCACACTGAGTAATGAGAAGTGAGTTACTGGCTCCTGCTAAGGAAAGGCTGTCCGAGATGAAGCAACACTGAGTGAAGCAGAGATCCTACAAAAAACTTGCAATAATTCACCTAAAGGTCACAATGCTTAACTCCACGTTTTCCCCTCAATTTCTGCAGAAATGGAAAAACCTACTTCCTTCCAACTGCTATTGGAGAAAACAGTTCTAATACACATCCCCTCTGGGGAACAGGTATAGGGAGGTCACCTTCCCTACTTTCCAGCCTGGAGCCCCGCAGGGCCCTCTCCTGTTGGCAGGAGGCCTTGGTGCCAACGAAGGCTAAAAGGCTCCTGCCCAGTGTTCTGCTTCTGTTGGCACTGCCTGCTGTAAGCTGCACTCTGCCCACAAACACCAAATCTAAGTGGGCAACAACACTGCTCGACCCCTTCTGCCAACCCCTGCTCCCTCAGTACGAGCCCCGGAGGCAGGGTGTGAAAGGGGGGAGCCGGGGACCCACAGCCTCCACTGCTGCTCCCACGGGGCCACCCCACCCCACGCAGTCTGCCTGTGTCTCACTGGCTCTCCTCCATCCACTTCTCCCTTCTTTCTGTCGCAGCTGTTTGGCTCACTGCTTTTCACAGATCTCTCACACTTCAGAAATGGCGTTCGCTTCATCTTCGCCCTTGTAAAATTTATTTTCCTGTACATTAAATATATTTTGGTTTAAAATGAAAAAGCAAGTGATGATTTGGAGACAAACACAAAGTTGTATTTCATTCCTGGAAGGAGCCTACACATGATGTGGTTTCACTGTCAAAATGCAGAGCTGGGAATTTTGCCACGTGAAATTATAGGAGCGCAGCCCAGGAATGGGGTAATGCCTTAATGCTTCAGCACGAAGGAAAGAAAACATAACTCAATTAAAACATTCGCTTTGGGGATTTTTCTGACACTCCATATACTTGGGAAAACTGCCACCTACCCTGACCTTTCTGTTATAATTACGTATATCATCTTAAATATTATTAAGTTAGCCTGTATTTCACTCATCTTACATGTTTACCGAGTGTCTGGATTTTTTTCTTTGATTTTAATAACTGATTTCCAGGAAAGAAAAATACTTAAAGTGAATGACACAACTTCGTCACAATAACACCAGACTAAAAATTATTCACCAGCAAACACTTTGCTGCTCGGTGCTTGGAACTTTGGCACTTTTAGATGCAGTGCAATGATGTGCACGTGGACTTGGACCAAACGTGGATCTTTCTGTGTGACTGCAGTTTGAGTCTAAAAGGTCCTTTTAGCTGCATCACCGGATAGCTCAGCGATCTTGGACTGCCCACCACACTAGGGAAGCATCCATCCCTTACCATGCCAGTAGGTTTCCATTACCCAGAGGCTCTTTGAAGATCCAGGGCAGCATGGAACTTAGGCAGGATCTGCTCAGACCCCATCCATACACAGTATGGACACAGAGTGCATCGGAAGGAGCTGCTGTGTGCTCATCATAGAATCGCACTGCATCAACAAGGCATCACACATCCTGCCTTTACAACAAGTCCTGCACATTACAAACATGTATGAATGCAAAGGAATGCCTCTCTCCCAAAATCCAGCCCACCTTTGCAAGGCTGCCTACCTTTCACTTAGATTCACTTTAAAACTTGACAGCTCACAACTGGACAAACTAGCACACTGTTGCATCATTTTCCACCTGGTAAGGGCTCGTACCTACAATGAAACCACTCTAAGTGCCACAGCCACCTGAGGAGCGACCTTCAGGGTACACAAGTTGTGCAGCCCCCTTTGTTCCCCAGCATGCAGGAGCCGTGCTGCCCCACTGCCCCAGCTCTGGGCTGCCCCACTGGGGGTTGGGAAGGACTGTGCCCAGCACACAGCCAGCAGCATGGAGCCCATCCCAGTGGTGACCATGTAAGAGCTGGTGACCGAATTGATCGCTCACTGACAGTGCTCAGCTCAGCTCTGCAAATGCATCAACTGGGTAATGAGGAGCTATTAAGTCTATTGATTTCCTGATTTCAATTGATAGCGAACAGGCCAAAGCTACACATCAATATTTGCGTAACTAATACCCATGAGCTAACAATTTTGACAAATGAAAACCTCAACAGAGCAAACAGTGAAAATTAATGGAAATTTAAAGACCAAACCTCAGAATTTAAGTGAAATATTCAGGGGATAATCACGCTTTATATTTCTTTCAGGAGAATTCTGTGGGTTTCTGTGCTGCGTTTTTTGGAGAAGGGAGCTGTGTTTGTGTGGCTTTTGGTTTTCTTTTGTCTTCTTTTAAATGGAGAAAATAAGTGAACAGGAATGGAGAAGCCCATTGCCCTGCACTCCGTCTCCTGCCCTTGTTTATCTTCCCTTCCAGAAGCAGCTTTTCAATAGGTAGCTATAAATTTGTTGTAAATGATTGAAGTCAGATAACTAATTATGTGATTGCTTTACAATCCCATTACCTTAACTGATGCTTGTCTCAGACTTATCCTTTAGCACAAATAAATGCCATAAAGACGACGGTAAAATACGCAACGTTAATGAAATACAGAAGCAATTTTTATTTTTTGTCTGTCTTAAACTTTGAAGACAATTTCCAGACCTTTAATTTATAAAAGAATTAATAAATCACCCCATGAGAGAGAGCACAACTTCATCTGTATTCCCACTTGCAGAACGGAAGTAGCTAAAAGCCGAATCTGTGCTGGTTTTTACAGGCCCAACCCCAGCCCCACCACCCCTTCCAGAGCAGCCATGCAACAGAAACTGGTGCCAATTCTTCATCTAAAAATCTACCTCTGAAGGGATTTGAAATAACTTTTTAACACGATGCTGATGATACACCCATAATAGGGAGCAGAGCATTTTTCTTGGGGGACAGGAGGAAAAGGAAACAACTTTGTCAGTTGGGGTTTCAGCTTTGAATCATCATCATCTACCCATGGAGCTCTTCATCTTCACAGAGGCATAAATAAAACGCTAATTATACCTGCTGTGCTTACCGAAATGCCTCAGATACCAGCTGCAAAGTGATTTTAATATTTAGACACATCTCGCTGATATCCTAACCCTTAATGGATCCCACATGTTAATGGGCTTCAAGCCCGAAGAAAATCCACCTAATTTCTTCCCTCCATAAATGCATATGAAAACAGACAAATGCTGCTTTGCATTTTAACAGAGACAAAAAACAAGACACTTCCACAGATGATATAAGGGAAGCTGTTGGTTTTAATCCATTTTCCTTCAAATAAAGGTGCACTGCAATTTCTCTGCAGCCATCACGCACAGCCTTTGTGCAACGCTCTGCTCCACAGCTTTCCAGCTAATGCGTGCAATAAAGCCAAATCTTGGACTATTCATATGCAAACTCAAGGATTAAAACGAAACACTGCACCTTCCAGGTGAAATATGTATGTTCATAATGCTGCAGAAGAGCAGCAGTGAGTTCACTCCAGGTAGGCACAAGCATGGCTGATGCTGGGGGCTGTGTGTGCTCTGCTGACCCAACTGTGCTGTGGTTCTATGATAATTCTGTGACTTATGGTAAAAAATTATGCTTACGTGCTATGCTCTTTGCCATTTCTGGAATCATCACTAATACACTTCTGAAAACAGGAGAACTATCTGCAAGTTATGCCTTACTGCTGGTCAGGGCAATTCCTACTAATTTAAATACATTTAGTTAAGGGTAAAAAAACAAAGCTTCTAAACAAAGCTTTCCTCAAAACTGCACACCTGCAGAGTGCAAGATGTCCCTAAGAGCACAGCCCTGCTGTGAGATGGCCAATACGGAGGCCCGCGTCCACGCAGCAATGTTATCCTGCATACTCTTTGTTCACTTCTGGATGTTCTTCCTAATGTGCTGCACTGAATTTTTTTCAGTCATTGGCTTTCCTGAATCACATCCTGCACTATTCTACAGCTGTGCCACACAAGGAAGCTCAGCACTTCCACAGTCCCAGTGTGCCACGGCCTGCGCAAACCGGGGCAAACAGCTGGAGGCAGGAGGGGGCTTCTTTCTTAGCCTCTACACTGAGTGACACAGAGCCAGTTAACTCCACTGCCATAGCAATGAACTTCAGTAAAATTTACTGGACATCAACTGCGACCTAAGGCAATAACTAATGAACTTAAGGGCATCTTAATATATTTCTGTATCAGTGAGTAAAGCACTTTAACTTATTACAGCCCGACGGCCTGACCTCATGCAATCAAATCATTTGTAGCAGATTCAGATGCCGCCTGTAACACCACTGGCACCGAGGTGCAGCTTTTGGCTGTCACCAAAAGAGTGCAGAGTGAAGCAGGATGCTCCATGCGTGGCCCTGTCATGAGGAAACCCAACCGTGTGGCACACTGGCTCTGCCAGAACTCACATCAACAGGTTAAAGATGAGCATGAGGGACACCTCGTCCCTGAGATAAATCCCAAAGGCAGCTGGGAAAGGGGTGAGCTGTAAAAGTCCACTTAGAAAAGAGCAAAACTACTGTAGTGGGAAGCATCACTTTCCATTTTGATGTAAAAGCTGTCAGTCCATGTGTTCCAAAGCAGCCACCCAAAACCAGGACTGCCGTGCAATGCTCAGACACAAACCCCATCGTTCTCAGACTCAAAGAATTTACCTTACTTTTTCACACCAGGTTCAACCTGCAATACAGGTGACACTACAGCTGCACCAACATTTCAGTAGCACCCGTGAATTAAGCACAGAAGAGTTGCTTCATTTGGGTTTTAAGACAATTCCCTCCAAGCACAGAGTGCTCTAATGCCTCTCGTGTTTGCATTCCCTGTTCTTCCACCCACGTGGGCTTCATTTCCAAGCCCATTCAAAATGATGTTTTCCAAGCATGTGCCACATGACTTGTTCATATAAATGGAGCAAATTAAACTGTCTCCACATATATCCTATCACATTTGTAGCCCCGATTCCTCTCCTTAACACGTGGCCGAGACACCGTATTATCTGCCTGCGGAGGTTGACCTCAGGATATTAGATTCTGCCACATAGCTCTCTTGTACTAAACCGAGGGGAAACACTTAATCACCCCTGCCTTTTCAGGAAAAAATCAACTTTAAATTTGCCATGATGAAAAATCAATAAACCAGTAATTGCTTGGCTTATCATTGCGCGGAGGAACAAATTGGGAAGCGAAGCTTAGCGTCCACACAGATTTCAGTGAAACACAGAGTTTCAGGATCACTAAGCCAGAAAAGGGAAAGGTCTCCGAGTGATAATTAAATCTACTCATGCTGATTTTCTGCCAAATTTATTTCCCCAGAGTATATAAAAATGTTTCCCTGCTTACCAGCTAGGCATAACTAATCAATTCAACACTGGGCCAGCACGCATGAGAAACACAAAATGCAAATTGGGGATTGAAGGCGTGGGGATAGCAGCAGCCCCAGAGCAGGCAGCACAGCCACACTGATTGATGGATTGATTCCAAAGGAACAAACCTCGCTCAGCTGCATGTATACAACCTGGGCTTGTTCTCAGCGCCTCGCAGGGCCTCCTCCTCCTTGCAATTGCAGGACGTGCTCTATGGCACCTGTGTTTCACACGGGCATCACCTTCTAAATGCTGTTCTGCACGATGCTCTCACACAGATGATCCCGAAGCCGCGTGGGGACGTGGTGCCACGTGCTGGGATGACTGCTCCAGGGATGCGTCCCCCTCCCACAGCATTGCTCTCATTGCACATCTCAGTTCCCTGAATGGGCTGGGCAGGAAAAGCCCTCAAGGCCCTGGTGCTGTGTTCAGACAGCCCCAAACAGAAGGAAGGAAGCAAAAACAAAGCAGAAAAAGAAAAAGCCCTCCGTTGAAAATACTCTTGCAAAAGTAGTGCATTCTTTATTAATAGACCTAATTTCATGCAGCGAATTAGCATAGCTCCAATGGAAGTGCAAATGCAATCAAACTGAAAAATTCAAATGAGAAGGAGGGAGCCTTTCCCTTTCTTTCTTTGCTTTTTTGTCACAAAAATGATTTTTGCGCGTGTCCTTCAACTGGCTATAGGGACTATGGTAATTAAAGCACTGAAAGCAGCACAAGCCCCCAGCCTCTAATCTGGAGCTCGGGTCAGCTGTCTGTAGATTCTAATTTGTCCTCTATTTGTATTCATGACAGCAGAACGCTGCATATTGAGCAGCAAAGCAGCGGGAGGGTGCGGCGGTGGGCTTGGAGGTCACATAATTTGATTTCTGAGCAGATTACATGTAACATCCAACATCTAATCTCACACCTGATTTGGCAATAAAATTATAATAAAAGTGATGTTGGGACACCCTCGTGATGGGGTGAGGATGCAGAGGCAGTGTGATGAGCAGAGGAACAGCTGCTGGTCTGCACGTGGCGATGCTTCCTGTGGCTCCAGAGCAGAGCTGGCGGCTGCTGCAGGTGCGCTGGCAGCCCCACGTGTTTGTTAAGGGATAGAACGGAGAGTTCTGGGATGCTAAACCAGGGAGATGGTAATTTTGGTTTCATACAAAACAACACTTTGTTGATGATTCTGGGGATATTTGAGGCAACTCTAGCTTGAGCAGACAGAAAGGGCCAGAAGGCAGCAGCTCCCCACTGCAGGGCGGCTGTGAGCGACCCATCCGTGCAGGATCTGCACCACTCCATCAATAGGATTTCCACCCGCAGGGCTGGGGATGATGATACACCTGTAAAAGGGAGGATTCTCAGGCAGAGAATCACTGGGATCAATTGAGCCCAAAACAAAACCACTGTGTGAACTCCATGATCAGACACAGAATTTTTCACTTCTTTTCCATTTCCGCAATAGAAATGAATTTACCAAAAATACAGAAAATTGTTCTCTGCAAAGCAGAAAACAAAACAGAATGAAACCTACTGCCTGCAAAGCACACCCAGCATAGAAATGGAGCCACGCAGAACTGGTGCTCCCTACGCTGTGTTGGGATCACGTGGCATGGGAAGCTTCCACGGGCTTGGTATGCCAACACACTTGTTAAACAATTTCATAAGCTACTCATTTTCCACTGAAAATAAAACATTTTGTTCTTAATTAGTAGCCAGCCTTGCAGACAAATTGATAGACTTTGTTCAATGAGCTTCTCTTCAGGACGCATCTCTATTCATGTCAGAACAACACAGCAGCCTCACGACTTTTTCAAAGGCACCACAGGACAGTTCTTCTGTTGCGTATTAATAAATTTTCCTCCTGCTAACTTACCATTGTTTCTTTCCCCCTAACTGACCATTTTTCCTTTTGCTTTCCCTTACTCAGCCTTCCTAACTACTGCAGGCAAAACAATTGCCAGCAAACGAGTCCCTCACAATGGAAAACCACACACGCCTTTTCCAAAACAGGGGCTACAAATGTGCACCAGAGAAGACCTCGGCACCTCAGCCTGCAGCTGGGAGGCAGCCCCCAGCCTGCCTCTGTCTGGGCATAAACCCTCCTGCTTTGGGGAGGAGTAGCTGGGTGAGGAGCACAGATGAGGACTGATGATGGACGTGGTGCCTCCCCCCGACTCGTGTTCTCTCTGACCACCAGCGTGCGTGAGAACTCAAATCTAACTCAGCTTCACCTTCTGGCATCTCACATTCCCAAACCAAGTCGTTAGAATATTTTGATTGTGAATGAAATTAATTACAGCCACAAATCCAAAGAGCACCTTTTCCATGTAAACTCAACACTATCACTCTGTAGGCATGGATGAGATATTTACAATCATGCAGGAAATTTTTAACCATTCCTCCTGGAAGCACTGTTCCACAGGGTTGAAATTTTCTGCACTGCTCTTGGAACCCCGAGAGCTGAGGGCTGCACAGATGTTATGGCTTCCTTCACAAGGACAGAAGAACTGGTGTGAGGTATTTTAAAGTAAAACATCACATTCTACCAGGCAGCTTCTCTCAGTTCCAAAAAGATTTTGCCACACAGACTCAGAGCTGCACTGGGCTACCAGGATCCCAGGAAGGAGCACTGCTGTGCAGCTCTCTGTATCTCCAGGGAATAACTTAGGGAGAAGTTAGGAACTGCAAAAAAAACCTGAGGGAATTTCTCCTCCATCCTTTCCGAGCACCGCAGCAGAAAAGAGTTCTTCTCATCCACAGTCCCTTTAAATGATCAGATGGCAATTAGAAATATTCCAAAGACCATCTTGCAAGCATGTAAGAAAAAGAGATCCCTTGAACTTTGAACCACCTGGAGCCAGCGCAAGACATAGACTTCTCTCACAAGAACACAGGAACACAAGAAGTTCATTCACCTGAATTCCTACGTTAGTAACTGGTTAGCAACACGTATTCATGTCATCTTGCTCCACCTGATCCTCCTGGAAAGCCACCAAAAGGCAACAGATAGAGGCTGCATGATTGTTACAGAGCAGAGCTGGGCTGGATAATTCCTACCAAGTTTTACAGGGTTTTATTTGTGCATCTATGTGTGTGTATGTGTATATATACATAAATAGTATGCGTATAACGTATGTAGTATTTTTATATAAATTAATAGCATGCATGCTGCAATGCCTTTCAAGTGCAAGGCAATCTGTTTAAAGTCAGTCTGGTGTTTACTCCCTATGGAAAGTCATCACAGATTTCTAAATCACAACCAAATCTCACTCAGTTACACACAACCACTCTGCTGACAGCCTCCACAGGACCAATCAGAGGAATGTCACTTCACCTTGCAGGCAGGTTGCTTGCCATAGTAGGTATGCTCCCAAGGAGGAGAGGACTCCAAGTGCTCAGCTGCACGGGGCAGCCCAGAGCTGAAGCACTGCCACTGTCAGCTTAGGACTGTCTTTCCTGGATTTGTCCACATCCTACAGACCAAAAGAGCTCCTTCATAAACAAGTGTCTGCTGCAGCTGTACTGGGAGCTCTGCGTGCTCCTGGTGTAGCACAAGTGAAACCACAGACTTCAAAGGCAGGGGCCACCTGCGGAGTGGGACAGCAGCAGCAATAAACCCGCTTTGAAGCTGAGCTGTCCACAAACCCGTTATCCTACATCATCCTGTTAGCCTTAATGAGCAGCAGCCCTCAGAAAGCACTGCTGTGGGGTGGGAATGCAGTGCTGCCGTGGGGGCACGCGTGGATCCAGGAGCACCGCCGTACCTGTTGTAATAAGTTTTAGAGTGCACCCCACATAACATAATTACAAAATTAACATAAAGGAAAATACTTCCTTCAGATGTAATGATTGCTCAACGCCCTTTGAAGTGGGGAAAAAAAGCTGAGCATCCATTTCACCATTTCTTAAACATCATTAAACTAAAAGTTTATTAAATGCGAACACCTCCAACCTCTTTCAAACACAGAAAAAAATGCCATTGATTAGTTCCCATTTCTCAAAGGTAATTACACTCTATGTTTACTTTTGCCAAGTGCAGCAGGGGCTCCAGGTACCAGATACTCTGTTAGACCTGAGCACTTTACCTAAACCTATGCAGGACCTGCAGCAACAAAATATGCCTGCCGTTACCAGGAACTTTGTCTGAGCAAAATGGTGCTGAATTGACCGAAGTTTGGGTCCCATAGGTGCTCAGCACATCGTTCAGCACCAACTGCCACCTCAGAAAGGCACTGACACGTCACTGGGTCTGCACAGAGCTGGAAGGGCAATGGCAGCTGCTCCATCCCCAGCCAGGAGCACCAGCCTGGGCTGTTTCCTAAGCATGCAGTGTGTGCTGTGCTGGTGCCTGTGGGACGACCTGATAATGCAAGACAAATCATTCAACTATTTACCAAAAGTAACAGACAAAGGGAATTAATTGCATGAATTTGTAACAGAGACCACATCTGAGTTTTGAAATACAGAACCTGACTGACTGACTCCCTCTTAAAAATGATGGTTTTGACAGACGATGCTTTAGTTTCTTACTGAAGAAAAAAATGCATTACCTTCTTCCTTCCTTTTCTTCGCTTCTTCTTCACATCTCTCTTTAGCCTTTAAGGCTTCATCTGCTTTAGCTAAAAAAGAAAAGAAACAACAGCAAAAAAATATATCAGTAATTAGTTAATGCATGTCACCAAATATTTCCTAAGGAGATAAATCCAATTTTGGATTTGTTTCTGCAGGTCCCACCATGAAGTCAATGCGTGCGAAAGAACGGAATTTGGTTCTCAGGGTACTTTCTTACAACTTATTCCTACAGTTACAGCAGCAGCACGGGGGGTAACTTCTGCTTTGTCACTACAGCACCAATCTGTGCACTCATTTCTCACAGCAGGGCATTGAAGTGCTGCTCCTGACCCTGGCTGTGCCCACACAGTGCGTTTTGAGGAGGATTTGCTGCCACGGTGAGCGATCCACGGGGCCTCTACTGAGGAGGAGGCAGAAACAAGGCAGGATTTTCAGGGATGCAGAGTTGCAGAGAGCATTTACAGTCGGAGCCCAATAGCTGTGACTTGGCACTAAGTGATGCCGAGCACCACTCTCCCTGCAGCACAGTACTTTATTCATGCTCTGACAGCATTCTTTAAAAAGAGTCTCTTTCTCTCCAGAAACCTCTTCGCTTATTACTTAATTATCTACTAGTTGCTCAACTGCAGGGGTTTTCAAACGCTCTACTACAGATGTTAAAGAAGATTAAAAATATACAGCACAGTAACAAGGGACTATCAATATACTCTGTAAATTAATTAAATTTCTGTTCTAGCACATCATTTATTCCAAAGCATTAATGTCTCAAAGGAGCCATTCTCTTTTATTGCCATCTCACTGCCTGATGAGTGAACTAAGTGAGAAGAAGTCTCTAATAGCATTACATGCGATGAAATATTAAGTTTTAAAAAGTATCACCGTGTCACAATAAAAAAAGAGACAGGGAAGAAGCAGAATTCCGGGCTCAGAGCAGGCCTCTGCACGCACCAAACCAAACCCACTGCGTGCTGCAGCACAAGCTCAGGTCAGCAAGCACTCAGCCCCGCTGCTGCATCACCCAGAACGTCGGGATGCAGAGCTGAGCTCAGCAGCAGTGGCTGAGGCCATGCAGCCCCAACGTCCCCCCCAGGCAGCAGCTCCCTGCAGCACGGCTTACAGCAGTGTCACAGCAGTGCAGTTCCACACGGACACTGCCCCCATCCACGTGCCTTTGCACGTAGTCAGACTGCACGCAAAGCCATGAAACATTAAAACTTGTCTGCCTCTGAAAATCGTTACGAGGATCTATTAAATCGGGTAATAAAAACAAACTGCTAGCAACTCGAAAGACTTTTACTTCATTTACACTTTATTCTCCCTGGTAAAAGGACGAGGATAATAGAAATTCCATTTAAATTCAATTTTGGTTATATGCGTAATTGTAGATATACCCCTTGAGTCATGTAAAATGCTCAGCTTATGTTTCTTTCAAATTATCCCGCTCGGATTCCCGTTCTGCTCCTCGCTACTGCCTTCAATATGTATTAGCAGAGCTCATTAGGCTGAAATTTAATAATGCAAACATCAGGTGGATTTCAAGAACCTCCATTATCAGCACAAGATGGATGGCTTATATCGCTCGTGGGCCAACTGGGCACAATTTAGATTCAATAACCCACCATGCCTAGATGTGATTTATCTATTCCACGATGCGACTTTGTTCTTCCTCACTGATTTGCTGCAGCACGGGAGCAATTCATTGGATACCCCAACGGTCATCTGAGCAGAAGTATTAAAACGCACACAGCCCTGCTCTGTGACCACGTTTCTGCCTTGTACACATGAACTTGAACTTGCCCGTGTGCAACCCTTGTCACACAGTTACAACTTCAGCCAGCAGGAACAGAGATGGCCCTCCACCTCCCAGTTAATTACGTGGACAATGGAGCCATTGAGGAAACACCTCGAGGACAATTTCCTGCACAGAATCGCTCATTAACAACAAGTTAACTCAGCCCATCAATATGCAGAGCAGCCAGGCTCCGAGCTCATGGGCACTGCCCACTGCAACCACACCAGGTCAGCAAGGCCACTCGTGGCTGATAGAACTCCATGCCAACAGCCCTCCCTCTGAATCTTCCATCACCGCCCACCCAGCAAGCACCAGGAAAAACGGCATTTGTTTGGATCGAGCCAAGCGGTGACTAAAACACCATGCAGGAGCCTTGCAGCTTGTTCTAAAGCCCATGAGCTGCGGAGTGCAGCCCAATGTGCTGCATTAGAGGAGCCAGTACGTGGAGCAGAAAGCCCTCCTGCTGCACCACTGCCCTCCCTGCACAGCAGTGGCAGCTGCTCTCTGACCCAAGCAGACCACAGTGCCATAGAATCATAACACAACCCAGGTTGGGAAAGACCTCCGTGATCCCCAGCCCAACTCCAGCCCACCCCGCCATGCCCACCAACCTCACCCCCAAGTGCCACATCCCCACAGCTCTGAGCGCCTCCATGGACGGTGACCCCACTGCTCCCTGGCCAGCCGTGCCACTGCCCAACCACTCCTTCTGTTCCCTAATATTCACCCTGAACCTCCCTGATGGAGTGGTGCTCGTGGGCTGCACAGAGAACAGCCAGCACAACAGAACCTGACCGCTCACAGAGCTCTCTAAAGTATGACATGAACACACGAAGAGGAGCTCCAGCTGACAGCATCTAAGAGCTCGTCCGGCCCCACATAAAGCTACAATGCCACTGATCTTTTTTTTTTTTCTTTTTCCTCTGGACCTTCCTGGCTATTAAAGAAATTAAAAACCCAACGAGCTGTCAAGGCACCATGGCGAGGCTCTGTCCAAACCCCTGATGTCAGTGCTCTGGCAATGGTTTGTGCCTAAATCAGTCAACAGTTTAAATCACAGCGTGACCAACACAGCCTCAAGCTTTGCTTTGCTTAATGCCACATGCTCAAATAAAAAAACCTAAAATACCTTAAACCATTTCCCCTACTATTTGACAAGAAGTGTAATTAAGCATCCTGTTAAACTCTCAGCCCATTAAGTCCCCAGCTCTTTGCTGCTTGCTGTGCTGTGCTCCCCACCAGCAGCTCCAGGACCAGGGGTCATCTTTAGCTGGCCACAGCAATGTCAAAAACACAGCAAAAATCAATGGGTCTGCATTAAAACAGTCTGACTGCACGACGTTACGCTGACAGGAAATGTTGGAACCATCTCTTCGGAGACTACAGCTGATGGAACAAAAACAGCAAGCAGCTTTTCCAGGAAAATAGGAGAGGAAACAAACGGTCTTAGCAAATAAATCATCTTCTGAATAGTTGATGGGCATCAGAAAGTCTCCATTTCAGAGCAGCTAAAGCCAATGGCTGCCAATGCTCCGTACAGATTCAGCGCGTGGACATCACCGCCTGCTGCAGTTAGCTCTGCCCAAAACGTCTCACAAGCCACAGGTACGGGGCTGAGCACCCTGTGTATGTTACTATAAACGACCCCTCACCCTGCCCAGCACACACAGCAGGAGAAACATGCAGGAAAAGGCAACGTTTGGGAGGTGCAGTTGGAAAGACTGAAGGGTGCTCACCAGTCCTGCAGCACAGTCAGCATGCGGCGATGTCACTGCTTTCACTTCTAAAAAGCACACAGAAGTAAGAGCTGATCTTGTCAGAGCACGCACCATCTACAGACCACAAGGCTTTGAAAAAAAAATATATATGTATTCAGTATAATGGTGAACTTCCCAACTCCTCAGACTTGTATAAATACATGCCAGACAATTCAACGTGGGGAAAGAGAGGCAGGCAGACTCAAAGGGACACGAGGATGCTGCACCCAGAGCGCAGCTGTGCAACCCATGATGCTGACCAGAAAGGCTTTCACTGCTGTTTTTTTCCTTAAGCACAAACATTTTTGCACTTATAAAATATTCAGTCAGCTCACATATAAAAATACAACAGTAACCCATTATTAATTTACAAGGCCTTATTTAATTTACATGCCATTTTTCTCTAGTACATCGAATTTATCGAGGCTTGCAGCAATGCTCTCTGCTAAATATTCATACGCTGACAAGTAAAGTTAGCTAGCAGACATCCCCAAAATTCCACCCCGAACTCACAGCAGTTGATCTGTGCCACACTGTCCCAGGCAGGAGCAGAATGCAGCAGCAGCACAGCGCACACCTCGCTGTAACCACAACTGCGCCGTTTCTTCTTTCTGTCTTTTCCAACCCCAGCAAGTCTACGAGGTTTTCAGCTTCTCACTTCTCCCTAGGAAGGACGCCCTGCATCTGCTCTGGCAGGTTTACACCTCAAGAAAAACCTATCCAAAATGCAAAACCCAAATATCTTCTTCCCCTGTCCTGACACTGGGTACAACCAACCCGGCCATGAAGGCACAGACCCTTGGCACCATCCAGGCAATTCTGCTGCTCTCTTCTGTTCCTCGTCACAACTTAAAAGCTGCACAGGGCTGCAGGAAAGCGCAGCAGAAAGAGGAAACTTCTCAAACCTACGCTCTGCTCAGTGCAGAACAGCCCAAGTCATCCCAAGTCAAGACGGGTTAAATATTAACAAACTTCAGCAGAGAGGGGAGAGCGTCAGCCCTGCCCAGGCCATTAGCATTCTGCTCATAAACCTGCGAGGAAAAATAGGCTGGAATGGGACAGTGGGTGCTGGGAAGCAGAAGGTGAAAGCTGACAGATAAAATGCAGGGATGGCAAGCAGGCCAGCCTCCCCGAAGGCTCCCCATAGTCCGGTTACTGCCTACTGTATTAAGACTGCCTTTCTCATCACTTAATGCTTATTTTCATCACTTTGCTTAAAATATTGATAATCAATTAGGGCTACGTCTGTTTTGCCACAGAATCTGTGTCACAGTCTATCAGACTGTCAGGGCCAATTCAATCCTCATTCAAAGTTAATTTTTTCTTCATAAATCTGCCTTTGGAGGAGTCATTAGGCGCAGAACATAGCCCGAGGTGCAATCACCTATTCTCTTTCATTAGCGGCAGGCAGGGAAGGTGAGGGAGATTATTAGAACTTTGGAATGATCACAAAGCAGCGTGCTGCCTGTCAGATCCCCCCAACATTTAATTCATCTCGCCAACTCGCCGGCGCGCTCTGCCAACAGCTCTAAATGGACATTATTCATGAACATCTGTGACATGCTGAATATTCCGGACCGGCAGTGATGAAAAAGCAGTGCCCCTTTTGACTTTAAAATTAATTCTATGGTCAAAACAATTAAGAATATAACAAACACGGTTTGTGATGTTATTTTCAGCCCTCCAAGATAGCCCCTCAAAAAGCCTCTCTTGCAGAAATGGGGAGGTTTAGGCATAAACTGCAAGCTCCGAGCAGGGCAGCCCAACGTTAAATGGTACTGCAGTACCATGTACTATGGAAATAACAAGTTTGGGTTTTGTAGCCATGCTGGAATTAGCTAGCTGCAGGATCTGCTTCGCTGATAACGTTTCTAAAATGCAGCCAAATGAAATGACACATTGGATTTTAATAAGATGCCACATTAAATTACAGCACGCTTTACTCATGGTGGACAATCAGCTGCAGCGTGCAAAACAGCTTTCCAAAATCAAATGCATTTATGGCTTCTTCTCCAGTTGATGTGAGCACAGTGTGGCTGCCGTGATGTTTCTCTGGTAAGGGCAGCAGAAATGCTGGTACAAAACCTGGCACCCACTGAAAAGAAAGAAAACCACCTGAGTCTCTGTGCAGTGTTCCTCAGTACATGCAAGGTCCTGGGGACGCAGATACTTGGAGGAAAATTGACATCTAACGAAAGAACATCAAGAAGTTCCTCTAATTTCATTAAGGAGGTCAGAAGAATAGCAGACTTCCTTATTTTTCCTATTATTATTGCTATGAAAATGGTGTTACCGTCAGCAAAGTCCTTGCTGTCTCCCCAAATATTTTCGTCTTCCTGCAGCAAAATCAAGGGCCAGATTCGTAGCAAATCCCAGCTGGCACAATTCCATTGACTTCAACACAACTGAGGACATTTACTCCAGCTGAGGATCTGGCACTAAATATTTAGAATAATAAAGAGGACTTAATAAGCAGATCTTGGCTACGTACACTCATCTATTATTTAGTGCATTTCTAATTTCTTTCTTTCTCCCACAGTTTCCCACACACAAGTCTGATAAAAAATTCAACTGAAATATATTTTAACACTAAGGATTAATTGGCTAAAATTGCTTCCGTGGCTCCCGACTCATTGCATTGGATGCTGTTCAATACCACAAAGATTTGCTCCAAGAAGGCTCTGCTTCGCCTGCATGGATGATCCGTAGCCAACCAGTGGGTCACACACATACACACATACAAGGACACAGCGCCACTGAATGCAGTCCTCATCTCCTCTGATAGTTGGTCTCAAAGAGAAAATCAGGTATCAGAACAATGCAATACTTTCAACAGCAATGGTTAAATGGCAGCATCTGCCTGATCGCCTTTCTTTGGGGGAAGGGGTTGGGAAGAGGAGAGGAGAGCTTGGGAGGGTAAAAGTGCCCTCCTCAACTGTGCTAAAAAGGACAGAGGACAGCAAAGGCTGGGGGCGAACAAATAAAACCCAGACACGAGTTCTTGAAGTAAAGGATGCTTCTGTGCTATGGCCTGCAGGAACATTTTTCAGCTCAACTGGAGAACTGAGGAGCAATCAACACGAAAACCTCCAAACTTTGTCTCTACTCATTTAAAGTGCTCTTAAAACAGGATTTGGATGGAGCTACTTCTTTTCCTTTCTTACTTTTATGTTTTTTACTCTTACTTTCCTTTGGAAAGCACGGCAGGGAGCTGCCAAACACAGTGCCAGGAGCTGCACAGAACACAGCTCCACCTCACCCTTACACCTTCACCAGCTCAGAGGGAATTTGAGCACACTAACGATGACTTGAATTGATACTTGCCGGATAAAATAAACTTAGGATGCCACAATACCAAAACAGGATTGTGTTTCACACCCCATTCTCTTACATTCACTTGCGACTATAAAGCAGAACATAAAGGAGCTGTATTGAAAAAGGAGATGTAATGTTTTAGTGTTTAATTACATGCTCCTATGAAAGCAATGCTTTTATATTACATGTAAGACCAGATCGAAATAAATAGCTGCTATTTGGATGAGAATTTTGAAAAACAGTTTTGTAAAAGTGCTGAAGAACATTCACTTGGGTTTGAGAGAAGGTGGTTCTTTATGGAGATCGATGGGAACGTGTGAGCTCGCAACCTCATAGTATAAACCAACAATGAAAAAGATAAACACATTGCTGCCTTAAAAACAACAGAAAAACAAACAAGATTTGCATCGTTTTCAGGAAGTGGAAAAACATCTTTTCTGTAGTAAAACTCAAGTCAAACAAGAGCTGCGAAAGCAGCAATGTCAATAACAAGTGATAGTGGAACACTGAGAAACAGATCTGCTTCCTGCTGGCGCCTGTTGCTGACAGACCGATGCTCTTCAGCAGATCGTGAGCCACTATGGAACAGTTGAGATTGGAAAAGAAGCTTTGAGATTCCTCTACAATGAATCAGAAAGAACAAGAGGTAGGCAAGATGGCAAAACTAAGCCTGGAATCCCAGTACTAAGACACAGAAGAGGTCCAGAACCTTGGTGCAACAAATGCTTTGGAAGTAATCACACCGATGACATCGCGTTGGTTCGTGTTGGTTGGTTTGTTTCTTCCAGCTGAAACCCTGGGGAGAGCAGAGCAGTGAGCAGATCCCAACCCAGGCTGTGCCAAGGACATTCCTTATCCAATAGAACGTTCCTCCTCTGCACACCCAGCCCCAGGCACCTGCTGGCCTTACGTGGGAAATTACCTCCATTAACTGCTGTGCCTGACCAACGTAACAGCTAAAGCGTGCAATTCCACAAATACATGATGTGAGTTTGAAAAAAAATATATATATAGATATATCTATATATATATAGATATAGTCTACTTAAAGTAAAAACACTTGATTTATTTCTGGAAAACAAAACAGAACTGACAACGGATTTCAAAGACAATTGTGACTTCAGCCTGATATTGAGAGCGACAGTTGGCTTTTCTTTCGGGGTTAATAGCAGAATTCAGCCTGACAGCGTGTCAGCAAACTGGAAAAATTCTGTCACAAAACTCAGATTCACAATGAACCCTCCTTTCATCTGCCAACGGCACGACGTCAGGAATCCCTGCGCTGAGTGAAAACCACACGGATGACAACTAATCTGCCCAGCAAAAGGAAGTAATAAACTGGAGAGTACTTACAAACCATTACAAAGAACAACACTGAGAGAAGCCAAGGCAGCCCAGGGAACCTGCTGAGGGCTCCCAGACGTTTTATCTCGTGCTTTTGACCAAATAAAACCCTAATGGATCAAAATGGGAAAGCGGCTCCTGTTAGCGATGCTGTCGTCAGAGACCCATCCACGCAGCTCTGCTAACAGCTCATTCTGCTTTGGTAGCCTCAGATACGGCCCACAGTGACTCTGGAAAACAAGCCTTCATCATATGTGGCTGTGGAGATCCCCAGCACAGGGAAGTACCATGGCACATGGCATGTTACCACACCAAGCAGCACTTTCCCCTTCTGAAAACCAGACCTGACGTAGGCTGGTGGGCAAACCCTACTTCTAACCTGGGCATAAAATAGTCCATGTGAGCATGGGGCTGCGAGGCTCACACTGCTGACCGTGGCCATGAGAAGCACAAAGCCCCTGGCCCATACGGGATGCTATGGAAGGAAAGGCTCTGCATGGAGCTGACAGCCTTCATCCTCATTCCCAAAACACACGGTTCACCAATTTAGTTCCCCAAATTTAGTTCTTGACTACTGCCTCATGACCAAAAGTCTTTCCCATGCAGAACGGCCTCCAGCCACTCATCTACACAGGAATCCACCAACAGGCACAGTGAGATCTGCACAGCCCGAAGAGCATCCAGCTGCAAAGACAATTGCTCAGGTTCATCTCCATGGCCTTCCTGGTGTAAGATTTAGGTATCAGCTGCAACCACGTTGCACGTACTGGAAAAAAGCAGTGAGAACTGATCCCAGCTAAGACAGCACTCCAGAAACTATCCCCACCATGTATGATGCCAAATGGGTGATGGAAACAACACATAAAAAGGGAAATTTTGGATTTCCTTCTCTATTGTACAAGGAAGCAGTAATATTCAAAGGAGACTCCTGTATGCATCTCAAAGACGAAGGCTGGTAATGGACAAATTCCTCCTTGCACAAAGATTTACAAAAGGACTCTGCTGAAGCTGGCCTAATTTAAGCTGCAGGTAATGACTGCAGAGCCCCAAAGCTCACCCAGCCAGATTTCCACCCTCAGAAATAAAAACCTCTGACCAAAGATTAGCTAGGGAGGCTAACGAAGACACAAGAAGGGAACATGGCTTAAACATGAGTGTTGAAAAACAGCACCAGCTTCTGTTCCTTCGTAAATGGAGCAGTAAAAATCCTGACTTCCTGAAGCACTACAGAACTGTCAGCAACAAGGAAACCCAAAACTAAATTCTGAGTTAAAATAAAAGGAGATTTAAACTCATGCTTGTAGTTGACTAGAAAAACAGCTAGAAAAACTCGCGTCCCAAACGATGAAGATAATGCTCTGTTGTACAGATTCTGGATAAAAACCAAAGGCTGGAGTAAACAAAGGTAATTCCTCCCACAAGGAGGGGATCCTGCATCCTGTACCTGACCGAGTCCTCGCTCCATCAGAAATGCCACTGGACCTCATGGAGACCACGCAACCGGGCTTAAAACTTCGGCATGTTCTCCTTATACCAAACACGGCTGTACTGAATTGAATTAACCTCTGAGCACAGCATCGCTGCTGAAATCATACTTTCAGAAGTACAACACAGTGCAAACGAGAATGAATGGGGTATAATTAAAACACAAATGATGTCGCAAGAACCAGGAGGCATTTTAAAAGTGTTCTGAGGACAGAACTTTTGCTGAAGACAATTTTCCGCTTTCACCACAATGTTAATGAAAAATCTTTGCGAAACTGGCAAATAGAAGGAACAAAAATTGAATGGAAGATACAAATGACAGCAATGGGAGCTTAAAACCACCACCAAACACCACGACATCATGAAAACAAAAAGCAAAACAGTTTCTGAGAACCGTGGGCAAAGCATCCCTGAGGAACACAGGGAGATGAGGAACGGAGCACCTGAATGCTGCGCAGTGAGGAGGAACGTCCAGGTCCAGGCACAGTGAACTCCCACGATTTACTGTGCTTTAACTGCAAAATCATAAGACAGGCATCCAAAAGAACTTGACATCTGGCACCAAAAGGGGGAGTGTGTGTCAAGGAAAGATTTGTGTGAAAGACTTATTGCTGGTGCCAACACACACTCAATTACACTTCTGATAGCCTTGAGAGCTGGGCATACAAAGCAGAGCGAAACGTGGGCTTCTGTGCTGCACCACAGAAATCCTTCTGATGGAAAAAAAAAACGGGAAAGTCTACATTCTCAGCTTGTATCATTAACCACTATAATCATTTACTGTATACAGCGTTATTAAATATTCCCCCGGGACAAAAGGAGTACATACAGTGCTTAAAAATTCAGTCGCTGACTGTAAAGTTTCATTCCAGATTAAGCGAAGACGATGAAGAAACGCTGCTGAAAACAAACAATTTATCTTCACTGCGCACAGCAGAACGCTGCTGCAATTGTGCCAGGGGCTGCGTGGGTTCCAACCCAACGGCTGCATTCAAAGAGAGCTGCACCCACAGCACGCAACGTGCAGAACGCCGCTCAGTGAAGTTTCCTGCACTGCTGGTTAAACAACGCAGAAAGGAACTCGGGGTACCAAACATTTCTCCCGAAGCATTTTACGTCGTAGCGTATCTCAAATAAATATTTGTTGTTGAAGCTTCTATTAAGGTCCGTTAGAGTAAATGGGAAATTAAAAACCTCAGAGGTTCTAAGCCAAAAAAAAAAAAAAGACTGATTTCTGGGAGAGGATTTCAGAAAGATTTGTCATTGGTGAGAAAGCCCCTCCAAGGGCACGTGTCTGCTAATATACACATGCATTCACACTTACTCATCTGCAACCTTGAGAGATTCCTACTGGCTCTCGTAAGCCAGGACAGCTTAATTTGAGTACAGACACGTGCAGCCATGTATTTGTATAGAGCTGTAACAAAGCAATAAATAAGCAGCCTTATTCAACGCCAGAGATTCTGCAGACCTTCTCCAGTTAGATTTCATTTCCAGCCAGCTTTAACTTATGGTTGGAGAGCTCTGCAAAGTCTGTTTTTGCAGTCTACTATTTCTCAATGATTAGAAAATGTAAAGAACTGGAAATACAGAAAGCTGACTGTTTAATAGCATAGAGCTGCAATGACCAGGAGGGGAATGCCCGCCACAGACCTTGCTGAATTCATGGCAGCACCCCTCTGTTCAGGTCCCTCATCCAAAACAAATTACATTCTGAGCTTTTACACGTGAACGTGCAAAGCATCTGTAAAGCATCTGTATATCCTTCATACTGAATTCTTTCAGTAGAATACCCAATAATTACCTAGAATTAACTCGTGTTCAAGTGCATTCCTCAGTAGCTTTATGATAGCTTCTACCAGAAGAAAAACACACTTCTTGTAGGAGTACAGGCAATCCTATATGGACAGTGCTGAGCCTAAGGCTGTGTCTACAATGGTCAACAATGCACACACAAAGAGAGGAGCAGGGAGCAGAGTGCCCACATACCAGAGCCAGTCCTGCCTGTGAGGTTCTATCAGCCCAGAGCTGCTCCAGCTCAGCTTCACGTGGTCTTGAACCCAGAAAGCTCATTACAGACCTCCCCAGCAGGAGTTCACTTGATGCCAGCACAAGGATTCACGGCGCACAGAAGACACCCAGTGAGTTCACTTTCAGAGCCCTTTGGGAACCGCCTCCCTTGTTTTTCACACTTCTTTTCTAGTTCTCAGGATGGCAAATGATGCTCACATGAGACAGACGAGGCTGGAAAGCTACAGAGGTGCTCCGATGTGACACAGCACAGCTCAGTGCACGGGGGAAGACTGTCGGTGCCTCCCCTCATGCTCAGCTTTGCACCACACTCGTTGCTCAACACGGTAACGTGGTGGTTCCCTGCTCACATAAAATCTGACCTCGTTTTCAGGATAGCTTTAAGAGGTTTTTTAAGATACCATTCTGAGATTATCTTTAAAATATTGGATGCGCATTGCAACCAGAGCAATAAAGCCCTCTGAAAAATAACTGCTCTAATTACCATTTCCTTACAGCACTCAGTTGCAGCTCCTTTGAAGAAGCTCAGCTCAATAGCAGGCACAAGGAAAGCAGCAGCAGGGCAGCCCCTGGTCAGGGCAGGCAGGGCTCAGCCCCAGGCCCAGGTGCGCGTCCCACCGTGCGCCGCTGCCATCGATCGCCTCCAAATCTCCAGAATAATACATTTCCCAACCACACAGCACAAAGTTGACGAAAGCTCTTTAATTACATCACTGCTGAAAGGAAATCATTGATCAATGGCATTATGGGAGAATAAACCGCCCCCCAAAGCAGATGAAAGCCGACGCAGCAGCGAGCAGCTCCCATTTGGGACCGTGCCTCCATCAGTGCCCACGGACAGCACACAGCTCACACATGCTGCTCTCCCCTCTCTGAAGCTCTCCCTGGCAGGTGTCACGCTCTAAGCGTGGTTTTTGATTACTCTAATTAAAGATAATATTATCAACAGATCTTCATATTGATCCCTAAAACCCCTTTTCTAAATAGAAAATTAAAAGCTCCGAGGGAGGGACTCGGAGGCTAACAGGTAGTTCCAATGTCTTTCATCTGACATCAGCTTTCTGTGCTATGCTTCCTAAATGCACCATTGATTTTTTACTGCTGCAAGCACAAAAATGTAATGTTTTTCTTCATTAGAGGAACGTTATCTGCTATTACCAGATAAATAATCTCAAACAACAACAAGCACCCGTTGTTTCAACTGAGTCTAACAAAAATAAACCTAAATAAATAGCGACCTTTTAAAAATTGCTTTAGACCTATTCTTAAGTTTGAATTAAAATAATGAATTTCTTTTTTAACATCAGGTTTCTTCCCAGCAGCAGGTGACCAAAATATCCAAGCACAGATATCTGCACGCTGCATAAATGCTCATCTATGAACACAGGCTGAAATAAAAGCAGAAAACCGAACACAGCGCTGAAGAGAAGAGGTGCTTGGTTTGGTATTATTATTATTTTGGGTTTTTTACAGCCCTGCCTGGATGTTTGCTATCACCGGGATCAATTACCCATTAATCAAATCATAAATGACTATATAATCCCCAACTTTGTCTTTTAAAAACTCATTTAGCGTTATCACTTCTCTCTGGCAGAACGAAGCGGCTCTAATAGGCACGCTCTGCCCGTGCTACAGCTCTCCTCATTCATTTCCTATTCCCTCAGGTGGTTCTCGTTGCTAATGCCCAAATGGCATCAACCTGTTGTTTAGCACAGCCATGAAAAGGCGAGCCTGCTGGCTAATTTACCAAGGGATTAAAGCCCTGCAACCACTTCAATCTGTTACTTTGTCTCGGTGTAAAAGCCCTGCCCATGACAGCCAGGCTCCCAGCGAAAGGGAAAATCTCATTTTGAGCAAGAGAAATTCAAAGTGGGAGACGTTGAAAGTAATGCCTGTACATGCCAAATACAGCTGAGCACAGAGATGGCTAAAATACAAAAAAAACCAAACCTGGGAAATAAGTGTTCTGATGGTGCTGCAGGATTTCTGTGTTCAAATACAGTGCTGCTTCAGTCGGTGACAAAATCTGAGGCTGATAATGCATGCAGCATTGCACTGGCAGCAGCTGTAACAAAATCCTGCACAATTCCTGTTGTTTTCCCTTTTTTTCCTTTTCAAACGTTCAGCTTGGTGTTGATCAGTGAGCACACGAGGCTTTTATTGCAACGCCTGCACCTCGAGGGGACACAGCAGAGTGCTGCTAGCACCCGGCTCTGCAACAGCACCAGGACCAGAAACTGCAACGCTGAGACCCACAGGGTTGTTAAGGTAATGAAATTAATTAGTCTGCCAAACTTCACAGGGTGGGAGCCCTCAGTACCTGTGAGAGAAGGCGCTGTCTGTCTGTCTGTCCATCCAAGCAGCCCCACGGCAGCACCTTGCATGGATGAGGGTGCAAAAGCCACCAGATCAGGTCAGGATCCAGCCTGCACCGACTTGAAATCCCTTCCATTTTCTTCCTCTGTCCTCGCAGGTATAATAAATAACAAAGCTCTAATATTTTAACACTTTAAAAAGCAGGAGCAATGATTCATACCTATTCCATAATTAAAATTTTATGGCAAATAGACACAGCCATCACTCATCCAGTCTGGTACGTCCAAAAAAAGTGAGAGTTCAATTTATAAACCCATGCAGTATCGTATGAGCTTCCAAGGGAGTTACTGAGGTGGGGGGAAAGCTGTGTTTTTGGTTGTTTTGTTTTTAAAATCAAATGCAGTGCAGCTTATGAATCTGTTTGCAACATCACAGCAGCTCCATACAGTGACTGAAAATTAGAAAAGGAAAAGAAATAGTACCAATATTATCCTCTTATTCCAGAGCTACGCCATGGTGGGAGGCAGGATCCCCAGCACTTCCCAGTGCCAAGAGTAAAGATTTTCTGAAATTACCAAGTGCCAGATCAAATGATGCACGGCTGTGCCAGGGCTCTGAGAGCAAAGGAAAGCCTGCAGATCAGTGCTCTTCACCTATGCATATTCAGGGATATTTAACATAAGGGCACGATGCTCTGCAGCCCATTGCAATACATTCTCTTACAGTGACAAGACGAAATTCTCCCGCTGACACTGAGAATACAAAAGGTGGTGGTCTTGCATGTGCCTGCATCAACACACATGTACTTCCTGAATTAGTACTGAGAAGATACCCTGGTCTTTGTGAGCTGCAAGACCACAGCAGAACAGTGCCCAACTCCAGTCTGCACCAATACGAGAATGAGAGCAACCCTGCTCCAGAGTCAGGCAGCTCAGGTGGGCTAAAAACAGAGGTAAATTTGTTCCTGTACAACTGATTTGCAAACGTTTTCCTCAGACTTTAACGTGACATTATTCAGAAGTATTCTAAATAACTGAATGTTCAGGACGAGTTCTTAAAGGAACTTTGCTCTTAATCTTAAACATTCCACCTCAGCTAGGAAACAGCCTTCTGCTGGAGCACAGCACTGCTGCACACAGCTCCCATGTCTGCAGTGCAGTGCGAGCTCTGTGCCTCCCCAGGAGATGCACGTTTGTGAAACATAAGCTGACAGCACAGCACGAGGTTCTGCACACAGCCAGCTACTCACACTGCGTGACTTGGCCAACACACGGCGATTCTGGAAACCCTTGGCTGCCACCAATAAACTTATTTGAGTTCATTATATCTACCTAAGATGGAAAAAAAACAACCACCCTTGTGACTTGCAGGGAAATGCTGGAGTAAGTTTGGAAAAAATCCTTCTGTGCTTTCACCAAAAAACAAAAAAACAATAAAAAGCTGAACATTAGACTTGCTGCTTCAACAAACTATTATTACATGCTTCACCAGTCCATTAAAGAAAGTAATTTAATCAGTTTGTATTTTCTCAGGAAAATCTCATTCAGAGAAATTTTATTGCCAGCTATCTAAATAGTAAATACTTATTATCCTCTCAAAATGAGTTTTTGCTTGCCAAGGGCAAACCCATCGCTGTTATTGTAGTGCTCTGTCAGAGAAACAAGAAGTTAAAAAGGTTATAAAGATACCATTAACGTCATGGGACTGTCTTGTCAGGACTCAGAAGTGCTTAGTAATTGAGGGCTTTATTCAAAGTGTATTAGCACCCGCACAGACGGCACAGCTAATACGACGCTTTAGGCTTTATTTTGTTGCAGCCCTGCATAATCACCTACAAACAGCTGAATACTGTAAATTTATCTGCTGGAGAGCATGGCTCGTTCATCAGCTGTTGGGAGGCTGAGCCTTGGAACAAAACGCCCACGATGCGAGGGTGGCCTGGATGGTGATGGGCACTTGGGCTGCACTCAGAACACTGGAAATAAGCACTCCCACCACTACTGGAAATAAGCCCATTTGGTAAGCTTAACGAGCTTTGAGAACTACAGGCATGCTGCAGCAGAAACTTGAAGATAATACTACAGGAGTTAAGCTCACTGGGACACAAGCAGCTCACATCTCTGCAGAACTCCTTTCCTACCCTTTGACGTGGACACCTGGGAGCTCCAGGTCACCCTGCTGCCTGGTTCTGCCTCCTCAGTGCTTGCTGTCACCCTGCTTGGATCGTGGTGGAAAATGATGGTAATTTTAACTCGGACACACACTTGACAAAAACGGTGCACAGTAGCACGTGTCAAAGTGCCTCCTCTGCACTCTGTTGGCCCCCAGATGCTGCAGCCCCACTGCAGCCCACCTCAGGCCTGATCCCTGCAGGAGCGTGGGGAGGGCAGCCCAGCTCCTTGGGCCAGCCTGCTGCAAACACACAGAGGAGCACGTGGGGATCCCTCAGGGTCACCGCCATGGAAGCAGTGCGTTACCAGGCTGAAATCCTCACTGCCAGGAAAAGCAGCACCTCCCATCTCCTGCCACGCTCTAGCAGGTGAAGCAGCATCCAAGGCTGCGAGTACACAGACAGAGCATCCCCTCATGGGTCAGCTCCATCACCTGCCTCTCAGAACTGTCATCTAAGACCACCAAGTACTAAGGGTATTGCCAGAACAGCACGGGCTATTCTCAGGTTCATGTCTACATTTTCTTCAGTAACGGAAGCCTCTATGTTATAACCTGAGCAGTTTTCATACAACCAGTTTTGGAACTTCCATGAGAGATTCTGACAGCAGAAGGCAATGGGCAGGCAGGACAAGGGAGATGGAAAACAGAAGTACTGCAGGGTTCCCTAGGGAGTAAGCATTGATTGTGGTTAAATTCATGCATCACAGAAAATAATTGGAATAATACCCATGCGTAATAACTGCACTTCCATAGTATGGTTCAGGATGAACAGCTTAATATATTGTAGGATGATCACAGCACAACATCTCTTTAGGATTGTCTGACTGTTGGAAGCTGGATATTGCAACTTCATTGCTCTGACTTGTTCAGGTCAAAACGTTCCATGTGTAAGTGTGCTCCAATTGATTTTTCTGCATTTCGTTTGTTGTTCTGCTTTGAGGGGGGAGGTAAATGACAGCATAGATACTTCTGAAGATAGGAGTAAGGAAAGACGCTTTGTCTGTATAAGACATGTGGAAGATTTCTCTTTAGTGAGTGCTAAAAGCACCTGGGATGCAACAAGCAGCAGTTTCTGCACCAAGAACTCCCTTTTTGTTTTGTCCCAGTGCAATTACCCCTAAGTTTCCCCAAACCGATAAACTATGAAGGAGAGATTACTGCAAACAACCGTGGCTGAACTCCCCCAGATCTCCCCCCAAGGAAGCAGCAGCCCGGAGCTGGGCTGGTGAGGGAACCAGAGCGCGAGGAAGGAGCTGCCTGCACCGATAATTCTGCCACATGCCTCCAAAGCAACTGGTCGGACAGCTCTGACACAAACACTGCTAACAATACCACCTACAGCAATGATTCCCATGTAATGAGACCACTGGACATAGGTTCAGCTCCTACCAGCTCTCAGTGCAAGGTATTACTGCCTCCCTGCTCCATTCCAGCGCTGCACCAACACCCAACAACACACCCGGCCCTGCATTTACCCGCACTGACCAAAATGGGCCCCTTCAGCCCAACCCCGAGCACTGCCCAGTGCTCAGCAGCACAGCTCAGGCACAGCAGGGCTCAGTTCTAACATTGTGCTCCTACCAGGTGAACACAAATAACCCCGATTTCATCAAGAACAGAATCCTCCCTCAGGTTCTCTTGCCCTGAGTTGATAGCAGTGGCGTCACGATTGCATCAAAGAGGCTAAACAACATAACATCATTAACATTTCTCAGTGCTCTCCAAGGGCTTCAGAGTTTATAATGCTCAGAACCTTTAAGACAATACCTTGATTAAACCATTTCAGTGGGTATTTTAACAGCATAAAGGGATACATGATGGCTTAAACAAAGAAGTCAGCCCAGAAATCTTAAATAATAAATTACGCTGTAGCCACGCAGAACAGCAATAGAATAGATCTAATGGGAAGATCTGACATGCATGCATGCATTCGATTGCTCCAGTCGGCTGTGATTCCAAACATTTTTCCCTTCTCGCTGGGGTGATCGATACAAGTGATGCAGCAAAGGGCACAAGTTTTCCTCCTTGCCATTTAACAAAGACCCCGCTTTGCCCTTTCCCATGCATCACAGTGCAATTCTTCGTTAAGCCTGTGGAAACACAGCCGAAATAATTGTCTGCAGATTTAATTCAGTATGAACTTTTCTTGCTTTTGCATACTGATTTGTATTTGGAAGAGTGTCACATGAAAGCTTGGCTCTTCTCTTACAAAAGGCAACAGAAAAGTGTGTGTACGTGTGCAGATGGAGGGGTTACGTGCCAACATACCATTCGAGTGAAGAATAAACACCAGCTTCACCATCCTTGCCATCAGGTCATCGTATTACTTATTTACTGTCTTTATTTTCAGGTTTTAGCTGTTCTTAGAAAGCATCCAAGGCAGTACTTTAATTCACTTGCTCTCTCCTTTACACAATCTTTAGTTTAGGATCAAGAGAAGATTGCTGGTGCCTGCTCAGGTCTCTCTGAGCACCTTAATGCAATCAGGAGTTTTAGATGCTACAGGCAGATGTTGCTCTGGGCAGTCAGTAAGTTTATCATCGTATATTTGGGCGACTTTCTTTTGGCTAACCTCTCCAGATGCACTCTGCAGTAGCTACTACCCAAAGCTCTCACAGAAGACCATACAAGATGTACTGGTTGGGTGTTTTTTCTCAGGGAAAACTCTCACTTACCTTTAGATAAAACTGTTAACACACACAACGTGCTTCCTGAAATAGTGCAGAGAGCGGTGTTTGAAGCAAAGCCACCCTTTTATTACAGAAGCTTATCTTAAAATCTACTTTTCACACACATTCTTGGTCTCAGTACTACAAGAAGCCTTTCAAAACGACCAGAGTAACCAGTTTTAAAACAGACATATTAACATTTCATAAACCAAACCTACGAACAGAAGGAAATCAGCACTGCCCATTTTGTACAGGAATGCTTACTGCTAGCCTCGGCCACGAGAATATCAGTCACACAGAAGCTCCTATGAAAAGATGCCTGGCTTTCCATAAGGATGACTGCCCACCACAGCACTACAAGGGAAAAACCCATCTTTGAAAAACACCCAGTGCTGTGCTTCAAGATTTATTTAGTCGACACCTTATAATAATCTCTAAATCTAATGGGACACAAACGCATTTCATCACTGATGAAAATCTTCAGCGATTGCTCAAATGAAAATCAAAAAATTATTACAATCTAGTAGTTTGGCTTGCAGCACGCATTAATCAGAAATCATAATAAATCCACATGCTTCTTCAGACAGCACATTAGTCAAACAGTTTTGTGTGATAACGACATTGAGTAATGGGCTCGGAGTTAGAAGGGTCAATCATAAACTCATCAAATGCTTCATTTCATTTCTTAATTTGGACAAACACAATTTGTTTATGGGAAGGATATCAGGTGTTCTTGAATGAATAATGGCTACGAAACCAAACTCCATTAATCAGCTCTTGATTACAAATGACTCCGAGATTGTTTGTTCTAATTTCATTCATTTGGGTCAACAAAGAAAACATGAGCAAACGAAAGCACTTGGAAAAATGGCACACTTATTACTCTGTATTTAATAGAGCCGTGATAAATATTCTTTCAATAACTGTAAAACAAGGATTTTATTATCCACATTAAATACCATTCTGGGTTCAAGTGAAGGAATTAATACAGGTGAGTTACAGGAGGCGTGGAAGAAGACCTTCAGTGCTTCTGAACCAAACATCTCCAACGGGCAAACGAGCACAGAGAGCCAAACTGCACCCAGCTACCTGCATCTCCCAGCATTCACAAATCCCTGCTGTATTTTCAGGGCTTTAAGATCTCTAAACCCCATTTGTATTTCTGCAAGCCATTGTTATTCCACAATCATTTTGCCTTATTGTAATTAAGTCTTAAGTGTCTCCTCTTCATCAGCGAAAGGCAGCACTCTGGGCAGCCCAAGCACCGTCCAGCCCCTCTTTGGGCACAGCCAAACTCTCCAGATTTGTTTGTGGAACATCTAAGCTGAAGGGTGGGAAACACAGCAGAACGTATGGGTGTGTGTAGCAGCAGGGCACACGTTCTGACCAGTGCTCTGATGGCCACAGACCAAAGCAGGCACCTCCGCAGAGATGATGGCACAACAGACAGCGCACAACGAGCAATGGATGCTGTGCCGTCGATATTAAGACAGAACATTTCCCACAAGGCGTTTCTAAACAGCAAATTGCTGCACAGCCACATATGGTTTCTGCAGCCAAAGCGGCGCATAATTAAATTACCGGGCAAAGTTGCTAAATATGAATTGATAACAAAACTTAAACTAACTGAAAAATTGTCTTTGACTTAAGATCAATAGCAGGACTGCAAGATTCATCTGCACGTAATTAGCACACATATTTGCATCAAAATCATGCGTGCCATATGCTACAACGTTCTGACTAGTTATAACGTGGGCCTGAGATACCTCTGCTTCCTGGGAGCACAACAGCTCTCACAAAAAACTAACCAAGAAATAGAAATTCTAACAGCTTTAGGTTTATTTCTCAAGGCACCGAACGTTCACTGGCTAATAAAATTACTGTACACTCACTTCTAGGTTCTGTCTCAGTTTTGATGTCCATATTTACATACCAAAAGGCAGCCATACTCCACCGGTCTGTTCTTTAGGGTACAATTTAGCAGCTACTCCTGGGCTTCTTACACTGGAAATCACACATTGAAATCTATGCCACAACAATGGCTCAAAACAAAGCTTTTTTTTATTTATTACCTCTTACCAGAGTCTGAAATACATCCATGGAGCAAATGGCTTTTAGACACCGACACGGCAGCATTACAGCTTGCAGAAGTGAATTACTTTCTTTCAGATGTATTTTATTCTCTACTCAAATTTGTTTAATTAAAACACCATATTTTTTTCAGCAATCATGAAAAAGAAGTTGAAGAAATTATTGATTAAATAACTGTTTGCTCACCAGTGACACAAAACAGCTGCACATCAAAACCACATACTCCATAAGGACAAGACCATTAATATGATTTAAAAATAATTACTTGGATTAATGACTCTTAATTATAAAGCTGTAGCTTTGCATGCAGAAAGTATTTTTTTTTTTAGTACCCTAATGAGATTATGTAGCTTTGCCAACAAATTAGGAGCAAGTAATGTATGAATAAATGTATTTAATGTCCAGCTGTGTAAGCACTCGTGCCTGGCTGCAGAGCTCACTGCTGCACACTGACCAGGTGAGTTCAACAACTGGGTGCATCTTTGTTGGAATTACCTCCAGTTCTCATCAAGCACACAATATAAAAAACAGCTACCACTATTTTATTCTGACATCCGTTTCCTTGTCATTGGTGTGTTTTGTTGTTTTCATTATTATTATTTACTAACATAACGTGCAATCATTACATGCAGTACTGGCTTCATTCCAAATGCACACCGTGTTAAAATACACCAACTCAGCTCCTCACAAATCAGGCTCTCATCAGGGAAAATAAGTGTTAATTTTATTTCAAACTATCAGCAGCCCTTCAGCTATTCTGCTGCTTTGAGACTAACACAAGAGCACAGATGGAACCAGACCTGAAACGTTCCGATAAAGGCTCTGAAATAATCAACTGAAAACAATTAAATAATATCTACTGGTAGGGATGAGTGCTACATGGCTACATTTCATCAACAGTGGCGGTGACCTAAAACAGAGCAACTACCACCCAGCCACCAACAGCTCGGGGCAATGGGATTCACCCAAGAATCCCAATGGGAAGCATGGGCTGGGGAGCAGCCAAGTGGGGCAGGGCCACCTCTGGGTGCTCAGCCCCCCAGCAGCACCACTGGCCTTCCTGAGAGACAATGTTAGGAGATGGAGGACTGGGAAACGCACAGCTAATTGCCCAGGAAGGTCTGAAACCGTATCATGATGGGAAGTTCAGCTGGGAAAGAGCAACTTCAAAAGCCCACGCTGGCCTGCCAGCCTGGCTGGATGGATATTTCTCAGGCTTTTCTTTTCCCCAGTCCTGAGGGCTCTGCACATTACTAAGCACTACAGGAAGAAACACAACCACGCCAGGAAGGCTCCCAGTAAGCATTCCAAGCTTGTCCATTATAGTGAATATACGATGATGTGCTTACTTCCCTTTAAAAATTCCAGTGCACTTAGACTTTGGAGTAGAAGTTTCAGTTGAAAACTGCTGCATCACCCACAGTTTGTTCCTCCTGCCGATGGAAAGCTGTTGTGGCTTTATGACCTTTGTGATTGGTATTCCACACCATGCCCTCATGACAGCACTCAGCCTCGTTCCGTGACACAACCGAGTTGGGACATTCAGACACTGCTGACCAAGTAGGAACCAGCAGCTGGCCCAGGAATTGCGATTATTCCAACCAAACCTGAGCCATAAGGTGAACAGAGGACATGGAGAGGGCATTAAGGCAGGCATTAAGGCAGAAAAGGCATCAGTGACAATTTGCAGGGCTATAAGCAATTAACGCCGGCAGCTGAAACCACAGCAGCAATGGGAACCACAGCTCCTCCTCGGATTTGTACCTGAGCACACCTTTAAAAAAAGTCTTTAGCAAACGAAATCAACACCATGATGTGCAGAAATTGTTCAACTTGTGCTCACAGGATTGAGATTTCCATACAAATAGAAGTAAAACTCAGTGCTGATGGACACAGCTTAAAGCAACTGTTTGATACTGGCAGAAATAAGGAGTTGGTATCAAGTCAGACTGAGCGTATTCACATACTAGCCGTATTAATTAAGCTATTTCTCAATTTTCAGCAACTTTTAAAATCATTAAAATTTCTATTTCTGGCTAAAAGAGCATTTAATAAGGTATATTTTACCCGTATCACGTAAACCTAAAATTTTTATGTCCTATTTCATCCCTTGCTTATATAAGCCAACACACATTACCCATTATCCATCCTTCTAAAGCCGTTTGGATAATTACCAACCCAAAAATCGACATAAGAAAAATAAAACCCAGCACAATAAATCCATAAACATTTTATAAGTTTGGCATCCAAAGCTAAGCACCGATAAAATGAGTCTTCATACTTGTTGCCACCTGCCTGCCTTACTGCTTTGCAGAGCTAGCAAAGAGCAAAACAGAGGCCATCCTATTTAACTAAACAGTTTTTATTAAAGTAAAAGAAAAGCAAGAGTCTATAAAGTAGCGAGTGATCCTATTAGTTCCACCAGACTAAAATCATACAGTCTACGTATGTGGTCCTTTCAGCCACATCTGTTATGAGCCACTGCGATAGCAGAAAAGAGAGAATATCGGGCCATATATTTATCAGGCACTGGGAGCACAAATGAGGATTTTTCTCTCTAATAAAACGTATTATAGTGGGGAGATAAAGAAACACAAGTATTATAAAACACCCGCATTCTTACACGGCTAAAGACAAAGTGCTTCTATTCCATTATTTTCTCCGCAAGGACTACGTGAACTGTAATAAAGATGCATGGTACAAAATTAAAGGGAACAATCTGATAGCATAATTCAAAAGATAATGAGTAAAATAGCTGATACCCAGAACTGCTGCCAAACAGATCTGATAAATGGTGGACGCTTATTTCTATTCATTAATTTCTCCCGCACCTCGCTAACGTCATATCAGGGCCTCCGCTCTCCAGTTGCCTTTAAATAAACTCCATCAAGAATTCCTTGCACAGAAATGCCCTATTCTCGAATGCTCTTTCAGCCACAGATTGAAATGCAGATTCCAAAAATAGATCAGTCACTTATTTCAACTCTGGACCTTTGAAAATCCAGATCAATTGCCTTTTGTAATCGCCTTTATAAGGACAATACGAAACCTCCGCTTGGAAAATTTTTCAGGCTACTTTGCTAGGATGGATGGTCGGCAAGGTCCAACTCACATCAACACATTCCCATTTAGGGATATTTGTCCACGCTTTCATTTAACGAGGAAACGCGGCTGCCACGCAGCAATTAACGGCACAAATCCGCTGCCTTCCAAGGCTCCCTATCATTCTTATCACTTTTAGCCAAGCAGGATGCAGCGCACGGGAAACTTTTTCCTCAGCATTTGCAATACGAGCAAATGCTTAATAGCAAACCGAGCTCAAATCTCCTGTGCTCCTCGGTAATGAAGGCTGGGAAAGGAATCACAGACACCCAAGTGGTTTGGCAACTGTAAGTGACAGAAGCTCTGCTAAATCCTCTGTTTACACTGGGGATTAGTGGGAGATTGTGCGGCGCGAAGCGAGCTGGCCATGGTCAAGGGAACCTGCTCCTGTCAGCCCGGGGGCAGGCGCACAAAGCCCGGTCCTGGTAGGAAGTGACCCATAAACGTATTCCCGCGAAGGATTTGCGCTAAGCCAGGCTGCCTCATAGAAACTCCATATGACCATTAACTGGCCTGCAAGGCCTGCCAGGAGGCCTAATTACAGGCCTACAGAGCCCAATAACAAAAGCTGAAGAGCTTTAGCCTAGGGATGATCTGCTTTATACTGACTTGAGAGAGTCCATATAGAGCGACAAAAAGAAAGAGGTTTAGCTTTAAAATTCTCCCAAGAGACAAAGCATTGTAGCTAAGTCTGGAAGGCCCACATGCAACATGCTTCAGATAGGCTTAAACATCCCACCCTCCCAAAATTAACATTCAACTATTGCCTGCTTAACATCTGCTCGAACGTGGCGAGCTGCTGCAGCACCATCAGAGCGCCCTAAAAAGGCCTCCGTGTGCCTAAATACTAAGGAGGATAACGGAATAAAGCCCTGCAAATACAAGCGTGCACGTGAGACCCACAGCAGTTTTCGTAAATCAAAACCCAGTTACCCCAAGAATTAGAGAGGAGTGCTTCACATCTCAAGTGTTGCGCTCCTTAATGAGAGCACAGATACTGAAATTAATCTGTGCTCACAAAGAGCAGCAGTATTTAACAAAGTGTGCGGTGGGGTCACCACCACGAAATGAAGGGCAGAGGCAAAGCTTCTGGCATCAACACTTCACCCTGGCACGCTATGACCACCTTCCCCTCCGCCCCTCACCAGGTGAATGCACCGTGCTCTCCCAGCCTTCCTGCAGAGACCAGAAGCCGTAATTCTGATCTCCCAAAGAGCAACAGCAAAAAGCCAGAAGCCCACTGAAAACAGTGGCTGCTTTACTACTTGCTTTCTTTTGTTCCAGAGGAATCAGCAAATATATCCCAAATGAATGGCAAAGACTCTAAAAGCAGCTTTACAGCTCACACCTGCAACCCCCAACAGGGCTGTGCCAGATGAGGAGGCCGCTGGACACCCACCTTCCCCAAAATCGAGCATCTCTGGTGATGAAGTGAGCAGTAAAGAATGAATGGAACACAATGACATAACACTAATTTCCTGAAGCCGCGGCCATTGCATGAGAACAGGCCATGGAAAAGTTGGCATGCCAAGCACTTTCAAAACCTACATTAAAAATCCCTAACATTACTCGTGTGTTATCATGTTCTTTCCCTTGCTTAAAGCCATAAGAGTAAAGCCAAATAATTTACACATCAACTGGTCAACGAGAAGCAAAAAATCGTGTACACAGACATCTTCAGATTGAGAAGACAGCCCTGACTGCTTCTGACGTGCAAATACTTCCCAGAAGCATGACAAGAAACAAAGCAAGTCACAGAACATCTGAAGTTCTGCACCCAGCTTCCATTTGGAATCACACCTCCAAAGCATCTCCTGTCTACCTGGCATGAAGACAAGGTGAGCTGCTGCATGGGCTTAACACAGAGTGCAACCGGCTCACGGACCAAACCCTTCTGTGCTTGGAGACGAGCAAGGAGCTCCTGCTGTCATGTTTGAACAAAACATCCTGGCACGTTCTGAACTCCAGTGACACAAAAGCTGGCTGCACACAAATACGTATTTCTTCCTACATCCAAGTTGAAGAAAACACCAAAACAGTTTCCCCTGATGTTTGGTTTGTGTTTTAGGAATCGAGGGAAGTCCCGGAGTAAACAGTAATGGAAGATGAAGGATTGTACCTGACCAACTTAAGCAATGCTGCTAGCAGTTCCTTTCCTCAGACCACAAGCACAACAGAACTGTAACTTGGCTTCTCCACCAGCACGCAGCAGGCACGTCCCAGCCTCCCCTTTTTTGCTACTATATTTAATCTGCAACAGCAGCATTGGTAAAGGATGTGTTAGAATTTAGACTACTTGATGGGTTAAGCAAAAGGTAAACCTAGATAGTAAAATAAATAAATAAAACTCTATATTTCACAGGGCTACAATGAAGAGCAGATCATCAGCTTAAATACTGGTAGTACCAAGAGATCAGCAGTTTCAGTTTGAACTTAAAGTTTGTCTGCTCTTACAACAAACATTTCACAAATACTTTACAGACAAACAAGCTTCTATTCATCCACATTAATGTTTAATATACTTTGTAACCTCACATAGCTTATGGACAGTTCTCTGTTATCTGTGTTATATTCATCCAAAGGTATTTCTAACATGTTAAGAATCAAAAAATTTGCTAAGCAAGCAAAGTAAATTTTCTTCTAGGATAATTCCTTTTAAGTACAGAACAATATGGAAATCTTCAGAAGGAAATGGGCAAATGTATTTCTATACAAAGATAAAAGGAAATGTCAGATTACTGTCTGGCATGGAAATGGCACAGAAAGGGAAGATGCCAATGTAAGTGGAGCACAGCAGCAGAGATGAACAGGGAAGGGACCTTCCCAAAGTCCTCTCCTACGCTTGCTGGTAATTTTGAACCACAGCAGAGTTAAGACTTGTTTGTTCAGACACCTGTGTACTAACAGTCACCAAAATGCAGCAATACATTCTGAATACAGCACAGCTTTCTCCCCACCTAGCAGGAGCAGAGCAATTCCCACCACGAGGCAGGCAGACATTCACAAGTGAATGCACAACTCTGGGATGGACGCTGCACTGAACACCACGTATACAAAGAACAGCTTTGTTCATCACTGCTAACACACAGATTAAAATTAACAGGTATTTTCAGCCCATGCCACAACAGCAACAATGAACCACCTGATTTTGAGCTCCTTGAAAAGCCAACTGAAGACGTGTAGCTGCTCAGTAATGCTCTAACACTTACTTTGTGAAAGCTGAAGAGTGCTGGTTTTGCAATGAACAGACACAGAACATTGAAACAACAGCATTAACAAACCCAACACTCCTCTTAAACCACCTTAAGAAAGACTCAGTGTAACTGACTGAGCGTGGGACTGGGAGAAGGACAGGGGACGAGCTCAGAAGTAAAAGATTCCCAACACCTAAATAAAGATGGGAAATAATTTCTTCCTGTATTTTCTATAAGAGAAATAGATTAACTCTCCTGAATTCTTTATCAACAGTTTGCAGCTCCGATCCACATTTCCGACTTCAACGGTGAATATTTAAATCACAAAATGTCATCGGCCTTTCATACGTTTCTGGATATTTCTGGGACCCAAATCACAGTGATCTACAGCTCGTGGGGATCTTCTGTACACTTCCAGGTGTTAAATTAAAAAATGAGGTGTGACAGATGTGAGCAGCACAAACAAATGGCGCTTTTTTAGGTCAGTGCTGTCACAACCACTTTATCATCGCGTGCTTCAGAGATTTATTAAAAGTTACGGAGAACAACGAATGCATTTGGAGCTACAATACAGAAGGGTAAATGCATTTCTGAGAAAAATCCAGGAACGTGAGAAGACAGATAACCCTTGGAACAGAAGGCTTTGCTGAGGAGGAAATACCAACACTGGGAGTGGGAATTGTTGTTTTTAAGTTACGAACGCACATACTGGAGATGAAGGCTGAACTACAGACAAACACGTGTTTATTACAATGTGCTTGAAATGATGAATTTTTTCCTTCTTAAGTGAAAAATTGACATTTTTAATGGGGAAAATAAAATAGGACTCAAAAAAACAATATTACAAACATCAGCATAGGCATTTTAAAGAGAAAACTACCTATTTCTGCAACCACTTCAAATAAATCAATGTAAGTACTTACCTGCACCAATTCAGCTCACTGCTATAAAATAAAACAACAAAACCAAGTTTTTGAATAGTTTCAGCAGTAGCAGCAAGAGGCCAAACCTGTGAAGACAACGAAGTACTCGCTTCATTTCTCCAGAGACATTCAGCCAACAACACCAGCAGTGATGCACAGCAGTTTCAGCTTAACCAGAAACAGAAGCAAGCGATAGAGAAAGGGGCTTGACTCGTCCCCAACAGAAAACAATACTTTATTGACAGGCCTCGTTTTTCTGATATCATAAAAGAGAAACACAGTTGAAGAATGCAGCATTACTTGTAACAGCAAGACTTACCCGCCGCCTCCAGCACCAGCTGCAATCGAGCCTTGGCCTGCTCTGCAGGAGTCTGCAAAGAGAGGGTCTGTCAGCCTTGCACGTTTGCCACGCGTGGCCCCCCGGCACCCCCACCATCCCCAGAGGCTGCAAGGGGAATCCAGCCTCGGCGAGCAGCTCAGCTTTGAGCAGGGACTCCAAGCTGAACGCTTCTAGCTAAGCAGCAGCGCAGCAGCCCAGCCTGGCCTCACCGCCATGACCCCACTGCACACAGCTCCCGTCGGCTCCTAACGGGATTAATATGGCAGGTTGTTCACACTTGCTCTGCTATCTGTTTTGATGCCTTCCTTTCCTCAAGGTATTTCTCTGCACTGTGGGCTGTGGAGCAATGCTGTTGGCTGTGTACCCACTATGCTAATTACTCCAAGTGATGTTTCACTGTGTCCAATGTGCTTGCCATCCCTCTCATTTCGAAGCCACTCAAACGTTTTCACAGTTAAATCTATACACAAACCCCATTTGTCACGCAGTTCAGAAGTTGATTATTTCCCTAAGCATCTCAAAAGTTTGGGAGGTTTCTGCTCAACACTGAAAACAAGGCACGCAGGAACTTTTGGTGCCGCTGCTCAGCTCCTGGAGGCAGATATTGCTACCCCAACTTTTCTTCTGAGAGGCTGTGGATGCCCCGTCCATCCCTGGAGGTGCTCAAGGCCAGGTTGGATGGGGCCCTGGCAGCCTGGACTACTATTAAATGTGGAGGCTGGTGGCCCTACTTGTAGCAAGGGGGCAAACACTTCACAAGCTTCCAGCCAGCAGCAGCTACAGGAGCAGGTGATGTGATCCATGGCACCTTTGGCATGAATGTTTTGCTTTTATAAAGGTTGAACGGCAGAGGAAATTCAGCTCTTCTTTCAGCCACCAGGTTTGAAACAGTCACTTTGATGGAGGCGATAGATTTTATTTCTTGAAGTCTTCAGCCTACTTCTGATGCACGACTTAAATTAAACACGTCTACAAAAGCCTAACAAACCCCAGCGTGGCAGGGATTCATTTGCACGTACTGTACACCAATGCTTTGTCTTTGCATGGGATAAACACCAAAGCAGCAGTGCCATGCAGCAGCCCTCCCAGCAGGCAGCCCCAAGTGCCTGCTGTCTGCAGCACACACACAGCCCTCCTTAGCTGTCCTGGCTCCACGTGCTGCCAGAAATTGAAATCACAAAGCAGACTTGCAGAGGGGAAGTAGGATAAGAAATCTGTTTAACAGAAACAGTCGAGTTGGTAATTTACAAGATTTTCCACTTGCCAATAAAAATCACAGTTTCCTACAGGCACACAACTGCCCTCTGTTCTGTGCACAGAAATCTGAATGATCCCCAAACTCTGTGAGCTCGTTTGCTGCCATGTGGCACTGTTACATCTTCCCCTGCCCCCACAGACAAGGTCAGCGTCCAGGTTCTTCCTGCAGATGACTCAAAGCCTTGTGGCTAATTGCCATCACAGCAGGGGCAATAAAGGACGACCCTGCTCATATTTTGAGAACAATATTACTACAAGCACGCACTGCACTTCAGAACAGAATACCAACTGTAGCTGTGTTAAATACAGATCTCCTCAGCAAGACGTCATTTCCCCAGCTTCAAGTTTCTATCCATGCAGTTCTACTCAGTAAAATCCCAGTTTAATAACCAAAACCAACATCATACCCAAAGGACTCAGCAAATAAGCACCAATTAATAAGCCCGTGTATGATTTTGAAAGCTGAGCAGAAATCCATCCTTCAGTTTCCTATGAGCAATGTGTCTCAGCACCGGAGCATGGCATGCAGGATCTTGTTCATCAGTGGCAAGAATGTACAGCTAATGGTGGTGGCTGTGCTGTGCTTGGCAGCCAAGGACCTGCTCCATCAAGCAGAGGTATTGTGCTCTTTGTACCTGTTGTAGTTTCCAAGGAAATAAATAGGAGGCATTACTTTCAGAGCAACCTAGCATCTCAGCAAGGAGAAGGCAACAAAGAAGCCTGACCCACATCTATAACAGAGCTTCATCAGGTTATGAAAAAGACTGTGACATGTTTGTTTAGCACCAGAACGCCTGCATTGCTTTCAAGTCATCCCTTCTTCACTGAAGAGTTAGGAAATTAAAAAAAAATTGCCAAAGAAAGAGCAGACAAAGAAGTTATTTCTATTACAGAACACCACAGAGGAGCACACAATGCAAAACAAACTGCCAAACCAAAGAAAAAAGCACCAAAGAGACTGAGAGCTCCTCTTTCACACCAGACCAGAGCAAACGGAAGGGAGTTGAGGCTGGCAAAATCAAAACTGATAGAAAAACACTTTTTTTTCTTTAGGAAAAACAAAACCAGAAGAGTTTGTAATGTGAATCAGTAACAGGGAAATGCTGAAACCTATCCAGCGTTATTTGATTTCAACTCCTACCTTTCCAGACATTGGTCATCTTAAAGGATTGACCGTTACAAGGATAGTCCTGATGTGGCAGATCCTCACTGCTGCCATCATTCTGCACACAGTGCTGTGGCAGGAGCAACGCTCTGACCTGCTGCAGCTCTACCTGCTCCCAAACCCT
>NW_024962280.1:1123234-1348234 GCF_019238085.1 Lagopus leucura | reverse complement strand
CTTAACGTGAAATAACTCATTTATCAATTAAAAGGGATGAAAATTAAAAGGGTTTGGGTCAGTTCAGGTCACTTCATGCATTTTTCATCAGGAGTAAGAATTTTCATGATGCACATAAACAGTCTCAGGTACTCAACTGCATTTTTCACTATGGCAGATGGAGCACGAGAAACACTATCATTTTAAATTCCATATGTTAAATTAAATTGATATTAGGGTGTTGTTTTTTTTTAGTATATTAAAAATATTTTGTTCTCAGCTAGTGGTTATTTTACAAGCTACAGACCACAATCTACAAAGGTTAAATTATCAGCACCTTGCAGCACCATTCCCATCCACTAGCCTGACTGCCCACCTAGTGACAGAAGAGGATTTCACTTGCACATTTAATTTATGGCAACATCCCATCTTTAGGGCACTTTCTGCACAGCTGTCCACATTTAAGACAAAAACCTGAAGACTTCCACTGCATCCTGCATTGCCATACCCCATGGCCACACTCCCCATCTCCCCCAGTGCTGCCTCCTGTCCCAGACTTGTCCTCTGTGATCTCAGGGAGGAGGGGAGGTTGGTCAAGTGCCAAGGATGGGAGACAGGGTGTGAAGAAAAATCACAGCTCCTCAGGAGCACCATGGTGGCTTTCCTGGTAGAAAGGCAGAATTTGTTTTCAGGATATGATGATTCACGTTTTACAGAAGAACACACAAAAATATTTCCTTCTCAAGTTTGTTTGCTTGTGAACAATTCTTCTTGCTAAAACAAAAAAAAAAAGAAACCATCCAGTCATCCTGACACCTCTGCAACGATAGAGAATTCAACCTTGCAGAATGTAATTGCCCAATGAAGAATTTTGCCAGGATACCAAGATAAATGTAATTACTTACATTATGCGTGTTAATGATTTATGAACTACAGGTGTCTGCCTGGTTTTACAGCTCACTAGAAAGCCAACAGTTTCACTAGACATGGCTCCAGTAAGCCACGCCGGACGCTGCTGTAACCACCCCAAGTCTGAAACTAAGCCGAAGAAAATCAGTGGAAAGCCAGCTGCTGATGTCCAGTAAAAGGGAAAAACAAATAAAGAGCAATAGCTGCTATGTAGGGATTAACACCTTCTGCATAAAGGAACACCTCTGCCATTGCCAAGAGATCTTCAGTAGGAAGACCTGCAGACAGAGCTCACCAACATTAGTTACCACGAATTCCTGACCTTAACACAAACTACCTGTGTCACACCATGCAACTAAAAGCATAAACAACAAGCTGCTGCAGCTTTGTTGGCAGAGCAATGTGCAGCAATGCAATAGGCAGCAGCACAGGAGCTCCATCTGCACCTGCTGGTGGTTATCGATCAACACGACAAGGAGCGCCGGCCTTACTGCCAGACAATAACTATATCCCTACAAACCACTGATGGGCTAAACAAGCTATTAATGACAGGTTGCTCTCCATCATTTAAAACGGACTGACGCTGCTGCTTGACCACAAGGACAAGGAGGTTATTGCCTTGGAATGTTATACAAAAGACACAAATAAGATAGCTCTGCTGAAGAAACCACACGCACGGCTACGCAGTCCAATTTCAATGGAGTTACCAACAGAAAACAGAGCTGCAAACAGTTTCCTGCTCCAAGGTTTCTAAAGGTTGTTAAATTAGCAATGTATAATTCAGCAAACAAGCAAGCACCAGCAGCTCCTCCAGTTGGTGTTCTGAAGGAATCCATCAAGAGGGTGGTGAGGCCTCGGCACTGCATCCCAGAGCTGTGTGTGCCCATCCTCCCAGTGGCTTTGGGCACCAGGTCTATGGTAGGTGTCCCTCCTCAAGGATGGAGTTGGCACAGGATGGACTTTAAGGCCCCTCCCAGCCCAACCAGCCCACAGCCCCTGGATTTGCACACTTACTGACACCAACAGCCACATGAACTTCGTGAAGTTCTCTGGTCTACTGAGAAAGGAGTTGTTTATGAAAGCATGTTTTGGCACTGAAAGTATTCCCAAATAACAACTTGCAAAATATTCACCAAATTTTTGAAAAGCAGCCATGTGTAGCTAGATGCTAAACACCCAGATGGCAGATGCCATTAGGCACATGTGAGCAGTAAGACAGGCTGCAATCCAGCAAACAGTACCTGTAAAATGCAATGAGAAAGCACATCCCATTTTAAATAAAAGATTAAGTAGATTTATAATAAGTAGATTTATAATCAATAACTAGACTCTTGTTTCCATTGCCAACCGTGAGGAAAAAAAAGGAGAAAACCAATTTCTTACAGGTATTTGGAGATGCAGAAAGGTGAAGTAAAAGAACTAAAGCAATAGTGTGGCTTAATTCTTCTGAGAAACGTCCCCATAATTTACTGGAGTTCAAAGGTCTTTCTGAACTTGTCTGCCATAACATTGAGATGTGAAAGTTTCCTGCATGAATCCTCCCATTCGCAGGTGCCTCGGGAAACAGTTCATTTCCTTGAGCACCCGTTCCCAGGATGGATTTTCTGAGATCACAGGGAAAGGGAAAAAAAGTCTTAAAGACCTGGAGGTTTTCGACAGATCTTTCACAGCAGTACAAAGCAGCTAATGTATTTCATGGCAATGACATTATTCAAGCATACAGCGAGTTACCGTGTCAAAGAACTTCAGGTTCCATTACTCTGCAGAGCTTCTTTCCAGCACATTTTCCCCCGAATCCCTGTGAAACTCAGGTCACGAGCAGGCAGAAATCCTGGCCCACCCTCCCCTGCCCCACTCTGCTCGGAAACCACAGACCTCCTCCTCCCAAACCCGCAGGTTTGAGGTGACGTTATAAATCAGACCCGCAGCTCCAGCTACTGCAGCACTCCCAATTTAGAAGAAGTACCAGTCACGGTCATCTGTCAAGACTACAGCATCTTTATAATGCATTAGAAAAATTCTCTGAACCCATCAGATTACAACGACCTGACACCAGCAGAGGAATGAAACATTTTAAAAATTTATTTAAGAGATTCAACTAGCATGCAAGATACCTATGGAACCAGCAAACAAAATTAATTTTCCAACTGCTCTTAGAACTATTCACAGCGCTCGGCTATTTATTCCATTTACAGATTCTAAATACGAGTTGCAATGGAGCATTTAATATGCCGGCATTATAAAAGGGAAACTGTTGACTGAACATGCACACTGCTATCCTGCTCTTAGTCCAAGAAGGTACTGGAATATATTGGAATACCAGCTCCAACAAAGCACGCTTCCCACGCGACCCCCAGAATGGGAAGCAACAACAGAAAAGCAATTTGTTCAAATGCTCGTGCAATACGCTGCGATAAGATTTTATTTTAACAGCAGTATGGAACAGTATGTATTATTTAGGTATTATATGAAAGGTTAAGCACGAATGCAAGCGCTTCTCCTGACGTACTGAAACACACGTGTGCCATTACTAGTGAGCATTTTGATTTAATGGGATTTAATAATCTGTTTAGATGAACTACTCCACGCTCAGATGATGCTGATGCTAACATTCTACTCTCAAGGAGCTTCAGACTTGTGACAATATTGCATTTTTTCCAGTTGTGATCAACTGATTTGTTTTTAATGCTAAGTATGTCTTGCCATCACTTGTGGTTTGAATATGTTTACTTAAACCAAAAATACTTTGCATCTCAATTATTATTTTATACTGCAGCACTGAATGGAACTTAACTCAATACATTATTCATAAGGCACAGACAGCAGAAAAAACAAAGCTGTGCACTTCTTTCAAAGCCGTCAAATTACTGAAACACACCATATTTATGCATGCAATATTTGATTGTGTGTGTGTCTTTTTTTTTTTTTTTGTCACAAGTTTGTTGATTTCAGATCAGGATATGCCAAAAAACCCTACACCAAACAATTTTTTGTTTATAATTAAGGTAATCATCAATCCAAGGATTGTAGTCCATTTTATTTCATCTCTACATCAAAAAAAAGTAATTTAAAAAAATTAAAATTCCCTTGAAATGGTAAGATAAATGAAAATGTAAGTGCCTTCACACAATAACAGTAAGCTGACCCTCTGGGAAATGGTTGACTTTCTCAATTCAAGGTATTCAAAGCTCATTCAAAAGTGTTCATTTGGAATGCAGATATCAAAGATGATGCAAATGTTCAAGAGAAAATTAAAACTTACCAGATGTTCTAATCCAGCTTTGATGTTTCCAGCATCCCTGCAACAGAAGAACAGAAGTCCTAAATAGTTGCTAAATCCTTGTCTGAAACAATTTATATTTAACTCTGAAAATGGCAAAGCCATGAAATTCCTTGATTATGTAAAATTTTTATTTTTAATATCTTAATCGTTAAAATACTTTTAGAGTATTGACCACCCAAATGCACAGCTACAGAATTATTTATAACCTCAAATTTTACCTGCCTTAAAACCGCAATAAACGTTAGCATAGCAATAGAACACTCACTTGAAGAAGCATTTTTAATATAATTACCCCACAACTTCATACTGAACTTAATAAAGCAAAACACTGCATAATGGTGTTTATGAAATCCACTCTCTGTGGCTTTACATTGGTTCTGCCTCATCACCGCTCCAACAGTACAACTGGAGACTGGTTAAAAGGCAGTGCAGTGCATGAACTGCACATTAACCAAGCAGGTTGTGGGAAGAAAAGACAGAGCTACCAATAAGAAAAAAAAAAGGGAATAAGAGAACTCAGAGCAAAACACAGCCCATGAAATATCTTGCCATTGCAGCGTTCATACAGCGTTCAGTGTAGTGCTATCCTGGAGCAGTAAAGCTCACAAGGTTACCTGCAACGACTCTGCTACTTGAAGAAGAGAGCATCCAAACCAAAGTAAAACAATAAAGATCCCCAGGCCACCAAGTGAAGGAAGCTGGTTCTGCTTTCATCGGCCCCAGGTGCCAAAAATGCTTCCAAAAATGTAATCATGTTGTTTGAGGAAAATGGGCCTTCAGCATGCCAAGCAAAGAGAAACTGCACCCAGAAGCACTTCAAAAAATCAGGTAATGAACTGCATGACCATAGAATGGTTTGAGTTGTAGTGTGCATTTATAATCCTTTTTTTTTTTTTCCTCCAACAAATCATTAAACTGCATCAAGCCACAGTAGCAAAAAGTCCAACTCTACTCCTCCACCAAAGCAATGCAAAGACTGACGCTTCCATTCCCTTCATGCAAGCTATGGGCTATAGAACACAAGGTGAAGTACAACAAAACGACTATAGAGCGTGAAGTTTTACTAAATTCAGAATATGTTCAGTTGCACATTATGCAGCTTAGCTGTACCTCAGACTTCTATATTAAGCTTTTATTTAAGAGTTCATAAAGCTTTCTAAAAAATGCACACACTTCCACTTTGTTGGAGAGCATATCACGAACAAAGCAACTGATACGCCTTACTTGCACTGTTATGCAGCATTTTGAAATGAGAATATACTATTTGAGTTTGCAAATACTTCAATAGGAATTGTCTTCAACATCCGTTGTGAGGTGCTAAATGGCCTTAAGGAAATTGCTTGGGAAGCAGGATCCAAGACGCTGATGTTAGGAGCTCCCCACTAATGGTATAAAGCCTGCCCTGTTAGTGGCCTGTCTCCTCTGCTGTCCCTGTCATGACTTCATCAATATTGGTACAACTCTTTTCGCTCTGTGCTGAAAGCAGACTTAATTCAATTATAGGTCTCAAAACTGATAAAAACGGTCCTGAAGTGGAAAATGCGAAGAGATTATTGGCAAATGAATAAAGATTTGTATCGAACTAACACGCAGGAGTACAGCAGGTTTGGGTTTTTTTCCTTTAATAATTCCCTGCCTTAAGTCTTCTGGGAACAGCGAGTTTCCCTTCCCCTCATGCAGCACATCGATTTCTGAATTAGACTGCAATATTAAATAATTAATATACTTGCCATGATTGATGTTTTGCATTAGTTGAATATTAGGTTATCAATCAAAATCCACTTGGTTTAATGTAATAATATTGAAAAAGTGTCACTGGCTGTTCATCCAATTTGTAGTTGAGGCAGCACAGATAGTAATATTGGTGTAACACACGGCTCTAACGCAGGAAATGCAGTGGCTGAACATCCATAAGGCAGACATTATCAAACAAACCAGGACAAGGTTGAGGCTGTCCTAAATAAACCCCGTGGCACCTGTCAGTTTCAATGAAGTGCTCCTTCTGCTGCCACGCAGCAGACAGCACGGACAACTAGTGAAGCCATGCATCGGTTGTTCTTTCTAGTTAAAAACAATTATCCAAACAAGATTCCTTTCAAATACCACGTTACACAAAATCACAACTGTTGCTACAGCTCAGCCGTGATGTGCTTCAAAGTTCAAATGAGCCTTCAACCTCCACTGAATACCTTAATCATCAATGACATAAAACACTACGAGTGAGTGGCAGTTGTTATGCACATCCAGTACTGCTGTACTCCTAGAAACACCAGAAGTTGCATCAATATAAATTATCTTGATCAGGTGAAGAAGTTTTGCTAAAAACTTCTATACCACACTACACAGCTCCCAAGAGAACAACTTGTTGCCTTTCAAACAGTCTCTCCACGCATTTCATCTGTTTCTCTGGTTTGTTAGGCAAACTTGGTTTAGACTCAAGTTTCCTTTTTCCCTACACAGAAGCTCTGGCACTGTGCTTCTGGGTCTGGGACAGAAAAGAGTTGGTGACGTAGATCACCATTCACACGTATGTATTTTAAAATCATACACCAAAACCGATAAGCACAATATTTGGGACAATCCAAACGTTAGCTTCTGGTAATCATGGAATCCTAGAATGGCCTGGGTTGAAAAGGACCACAGTGCTCACCCAGTTCCAACCCCCTGCTGTGTGCAGGTCGCCAACCAGCAGCCCAGGCTGCCCAGAGCCACATCCAGCCTGGCCTTGAATGCCTGCAGGGATGGGGCATCCACAGCCTCCTTGGGCAACCTGTGCCAGTGCCTCACCACCCTCTGGCTGAAAGTAACATCAAACAGAACAACACGAGGCACCTACAAGGCGGCAGGAATTCAATGAAGCAAGTGTAGCCAGCTTTTGGAGTACTAGAAGCTGTCATGTAGGTGACTGATGTTAACTTCTATGCATCATAACGTATTGTTACATTAACTTAATGTAACTAAAGTTCACTTATTAGCACTAGCACTTTTGCTAGTGAAGAAATCGAAATAAACTTACTTCAAATGAAAGTGAACATGTTCACATTCTTCAGTCCCCCTCATGTTACCAGCTCGTTACCAAGCTTTCCCTTGAATTGTAGTGAGCAAACTCTTTGCCAGTGCTTACTAAGCAGAACCCACACATCACAGAATAATTCCACAGTACCTCTGGATGCTGAAGGATCGTTCTGCTGTCCCAGATCACAGGACAGCTCGGGCTGAGGGCATGGTGGGCTCTGGGGCCAGGCCACCAGGCTTCATCCATTCATGGTCTGGAAGCACAGCCTGAGGAGGCAGCCCTACTACTCATAAAACATGCCCACCCAGAGGGCATACACCTTACACCTGGTCCCCAGCATCTCTTTCAGCCCATGCTGGCTGCTCTCTCCCCCCAGCTCTGACTCCCTCCCCCACAGCCCCTCCATCCCTCAGCACAGTGCCCTCCCAGCCCTCCTCTGGCTGCTGCCCCTCTCTCCTCGCAGGGATGGAGCTCCAGCCCCTCACCACCTTACTGCCCTCAGCTCCACTCTACGCAGTCCCAGATGTCTGATTTTGCTCCTCAGAGGACAAATGAATAAATAAAACATTTCATTGTTAGCAAGGCCCTTGGCAGCATGCCCTCTGGTTGCACAATATTAACTACAAACTATGAAGAACAGGGTCAGATGCAGCAGTTCAGGTCACGCAGCACCACACTCTCAAATAAAAGCCTTTGAATTCCACTCTGCAAACACCAGCATTTGGTGTTGATCGCACAGCACCGTCCTAAGTTGTCTCAGGTTTTCATGGAGCTCTCTCACGTTTGCCACTCCACTCACTGGACCACTCAACAAGCACATCCCATAGTGGTGAATGCTTTAGAACCCACTAAGGCAGATCCAGATATGGGATTTATTGCACAAACCATTATTAATAACTCAGGCTAGCATTGTTAGCAGTCCCGGTTCTGACTAAATTACAGCATTTGTGTAAAAACAGAAGCCAGCAAACAACCACAGCTGTTAACAGCTTCCCTTCTCTCTCAGAATATGGAAATCTCCCATCCAAAACTCAACCAGCAGCAAGATCATGTCTTTCAATGGCCAATATCTCATGGTTTCCCAGACCAGAGCTTGACATTGCATATATTGCCAGCAAAAAGAAAATTAGTTTTCCATGTATTCACTTCTACCCTTGGATATCCCAAGGCAGAGAGCAGGAAGAATGTAAGGAATAAGGTGCTGGGTTCGGGAAGGCATACCATGCTTTTGTGTGATTCCAGAAAGATAAGAGCCTGATGCAGGGGAAAAGCCTACTATCAGAAATAACCTGGATAAACACAGCGTTATGACATCTGCACACTGAGCAGTCAGCAGTTACTGCGTACTTGCAGTTCCACTCTCAGCTAGATGGAATTTCACTGTCAGAGCTGCAGAGTCCCAGATGTAGCTTTTAGGAATGGACAACCCCATCGTATCGCACCAAACTTTATAGCTTCAGTATTGTTGTGTTTTCTGTAAAATTATAGGCAATGTTTCCAAGTCTGACTGCAGACCACAGAGACTAATTTCAGCACGCTTTGGGAGAAGCAACAAAGATGACATAGAAATCCAAGCTGTGCCTGTTCTCTCCTTCAAACCACCTACAAGAGGACAGTGCTGACTCTCCCAGCAGAACAGGTAAATCCAGACCTACTGACTTCTGATGGCAAGCTGTCCAACACAGCACCAGAGGTCCGGCAGAACTGCCTGTAAAGGCTGTGCAGTGTGCAGGAACAGAACTCCAACAAACGCCTTGCTCTTCAACATGACCTGTTAACATTCTCTGGGTTGTAAATAAAATCAGTCAGCAGTAAAGAAAGTGTACTTTTCTTTTGTGAAGAAAAGTGCAGTTTATATGTTTTGTAGCTAAGTGAAAATTACATCAAAGAGAGCCTACAAAAGGCAAGAGGGGAAAGCCATGAAAGGAAGCTATTTCCTCTTTCTTCTTACGTAAGGATGGAGGAAAAGAAACCTGAGTTTAGGAACTAACACAGGCACTACTACCAATTAAGCCTATTAACTAAAAAAAAAAAAAAAGAATTATGATTTCATAGATCATGCATTTATGTACTCAAGTTGCTTGGAAATGAAGACAACAGATACAATATGAACCACAGTCCTTTTTGGCACATCTGAGATACAAAACCTTGAGAAGCACAGCAACGAAAATCAAAATCCCTGCAATGAAGTATTGAAGTTACACAAAAAAAAAAAAATCCTCAATGCTTCATTCATTTCAAAGAAAATTCCTGGACTGCTTAACAGATTCAGGAGCTGAGGCTCCTCATATCCTGTTTTCTGCTACTGAAAGATCCAAACAAATGTGCAAAATGAACTACCTAAAATGATTCAGCAGTGCAATGCCAACTGCAGAGGGGTTGCAAGTCAGAAGAAACACAGGGCAATAACCTGGCTGCCATTCTGACAGGAGCAAGCATCCTGAAAACCAGCATAATATGTTTGCTGAGAATATTCTTATCCCAGTCAGAGTCCAACAGGACGAGGTGCCATTAAGCTGTTAACTTGGTGCTACTGTTCTCATCTTCTGTGCACAATAAAGTCCCACCAAAAGAGGGAATGCTTAGGGAGCCCTTCACTCTGAACGCTGGAGAAAACAGCCGTGATGCCTTTTGAAGTGTGAATGCTGTTTTGCTCTTACTTAATAGCACATCCAAGCGGTCTGGAACCGGTCCTGAAGAGTGAGGACTTCAAAGCTGATGTTACTGCACTCAATGGTTCCTTCACTCCAGTCAACCAAAGAATTTATTTCACTTGGGGAAAAACGGTAAGAAGTTTGGCCAATTACTAATAAGTTAAATTTGATAAAGATTCAAGAAGATTATATGAAGGTCACTTATCAAACGCAGGAAGAAAAGCAGGAATGCCTCCCCATAGAGAGAAACACATACAGAATAACTTGGAACTGCTGAAGAACTCTGAAGAATATAATGCAAGCTAAATTGAATCATGCTAAAACCAGGGACTTTAAATAGGACACAAGGTGAAACAATTTCCATAATATGTTATCCCAGAGAAAAGGAGAATCAGTACCCAAGAGACCTTATCAAATATTCAGGAGGGAAAAAATATATATAGCCCTGTCTCACAGAGTAAAATTCAAGATTGTATGCAATTGAAATAAACACTGAAACTAAGCAGAGGAAGAAAAGCCAAAATATGGAGCTGATAGCTTCAATATTTTCAAATAGACTACAAAACAAAAACAAAAAGAACATTTTCTCTCCGTAAGTATTTCTCAGCTAAAGGAGAGCCAAGATAACTACCCAAAAAAGCCCCCAGTTCTGTTTTACTAAGACCTGAGATCACGTATAAAAATCCTATAAATTATCAAGGCAGATTTATTTACCACGGTTGCCAGTTCAAGCCATTCCTCAGATAAAGCTGGAAATTCAAAGGAGGCGGTAATTTGCAAGTCCTTGGAGTTTTGATACATGATTGAGCGGGGGACGCAGGTTCCCATTTTATTTCTTTCCCTTCTTTGCTGCTCTGTGCTCAGGATTTCCTCCACAAAGAGCAAAACCTTGTTAATCAAGGCCTGAACTCCCAGCAAACACAAGCAATTAAGCTTCAGACTTTGGAGCAGCACTGCCTTTGTTAACCACGTTATTTGGTAGTTTTAAATAAATTAGACATCTCTGGCCTATTTTACCTTTTCTGTAATATTATTTAGTCGATATTCAATTAAAACACATCCTGTAGGTGAAAGTGTATGAAAACATTTCAGTAAGGGACGTCGGCGGCAGTAGGAAGTGTTGCTAATTAGTCTCTAAGTACAAAATAGATTACAAAAGTAGCAAAAAGCCCAGCACTGCAAATGCACAGAACACTGCACTGAATATTAAACAAAGCAGAGCCAGTTTTAATGTCGGTAAACACAACTATAGGAAAAACTCTCTGGACTGGTAAAGAGCGTTACAGGTTAATGAGGAACATATAAAGAGTGCACAGTAATTATCATACCTAACACCTTACCATCTGTGTTTGGATGGCTGCGGAATATAAACACAGTTCATCAGCATTAATCTGAAACTAATTACACCTGCATTTTATTAGCAGAATTTTAGGATCATTATTTTCAATGCTGGATTTTTCTCAACTGCGCTCAGCTCTGGGCGATGAAGGATATTAAATTTAACTATAAATCAGGGAGAAAACTTAAACGTCCTAAGCACTAAAACCAGTTGAGTAGAATTGATTTTCCCAGTTCAGAAAGCTTCTAAATCCTCGCCGTTCACCCAATTACGACTGTACTTAACCTAATGAAATTTCATTCTGCGGGAACAATACTATTCTTAAACAAATTTCTGAGAAAATATAAGATTAAAAACTTCGACACAAAGAATAAACTCCCAGAGAAAAGATGCAAATAAAATTACTATCATAATCTTTTGTTTTTTATTTGCAAGTATAAAACCGAGGAGAAACAAAAGCACGGAACATAGCATCTGTCATATCAGAATATAAAAAGATGATCCTGGCACAAAATGAAAAAGCTCTAATTCATTTGCAAATCAAGCCTGCCAGTTCTATTTCAAGCTGGCGGTAACTGTCAAGAGTTAACAAGATAATCACTTTCAATCCTGCCTTCAATGGTACATTACACTGTTATTCCATTCAATAAGGCCGTTCTTTGGGGCACTAGATGAATGGTTTTCATTTCTAACTCTCACAAAAAGTTGCAGAAAAAAAAAATCCATGGGGCTTAAGAAAGAAATCCCTTTATGGGCATTTATCTGCCGGCACTTGCTTTTAGGCAAAATGAGATATTTGGATACGTTGGTGTCCATTTACCTCCTCTATTCCTTCAGGCCCTCGGTCTGTTGATAAAGCAGCACACAAGGACTCCTCACGCCCGCGGTTCATTTTCTGTACCTATGCACATTAAAGGAGTTCTGAGAGCACTGCAGGTGTGCGCAGCTCACTGCGCCCCGGCACGAGGCAGCATCTGGGCAGGGCCACCTCCAGCTCCACTGCAGACTGCAAAATACACTACATGCTCATGGAAACGTGCTCGAGGAAACTATCAGCAGTTCCTCGCTGAGCACTTAATAAAAATAAAGTTAACTATTAAAAGCATTCTTCCTGTGAAGCAAGTTAATATGGAAGTTGTCTGTATTAGTTACTCTTTATTATTTTTTCACTTATTATTATTTACTTAACTGCTTTTGAAGATTCTGTGCTATGCGTTCTTCACAAACAGATAACATCTTTTAGAGGGAAAAAAAAACTGTGGTAAGTATTTAAAACTTTGAGGTAGAGAACTTTGTGTAATCTCTGTGAAAATAACTGAAAATCAAAACCAAGAACTTCATGCTTTTGCTCATCACTCTAACGGGGTGGATGGTGATAGGAGAAGGGAAATGGTCTTAAATTGAGACAGGGGAGGTTTAGGTTGGATATTAGGAGGAAGTTTTTCACTCAAAGGGTGGTGAGGCACTGTTACAGGTTGCCCAAGGAGGCTGTGGATGCCCCATCCCTGCAGGCATTCAAGGCCAGGCTGGATGTGGCTCTGGGCAGCCTGGGCTGCTGGTTGGTGACCTGCACACAGCAGGGGGTTGGAACTGATGAGCATTGTGCTCCTTTGCAACCCAGGCCATTCTAGGATTCTATGATCACTCTAAATTCCTACTATAGGATGCCTACATATAAGGCTGCTTCATATAGTTGTATTCTATTATTAAACATTCTAAAGTGACAATTTACATTTTTTATACTAACTTCAGAAGTTTTGTCTGTTTGTTTTTAAATAATCCCCATAGATATCAGTTCACAAAAGAAAAACCCATACTAATACCTGTATTTAACATCTAAAGTTAATTACCCCTGCCCAACCTCTGGCCTGCTCCCCATCATCAATGCCAACAAGCTTACTGTCAGATGGGTAGAGGCATTCATTCCTATACGGGGTAAAGACTTATTCTAAAAGCAGCAGAACTACCTGATGTCTGACAGTTGGTTTCTATCATGCTTTACCTAACGCACTCTGGAATACTTCAGATCACAGCAGACTCAAGTTTCCAGTTGCATTTCACAGTTTGTTTCTATTGTACCTCATTCCAAAGGTCTTTGCAAATCTCTCACCCTTTTTCCCAATCTGGGCACTCCATGTGGGCTGAGCACATGCTGAGAGGCAGGAGAAAGCCAAGAGATCTTCCAGACCCATGGAATCCAACATGGAGCAGCCTCCCCAATAGCTTTAGGTCACAAACAGGCCTGTGTCCTGTTTATTTGTTATTTCTTTCTCCAATACTTGTAATGGTCTTTGACTATATAATTTACGAGTCTATTATTATTTAATAATATTAATGATAAAATTGCTTTTGCTCTTATGCTCACTACCCATCTACTCCACAGAGAAAAGCTTCAGAATTAATGGACGTGTTCAGAACATTGCTATGTCAGGGCTGGAAACAGTGATGCTGCCAATGCCCAAAACACTACATTAAATCACAGGAAAATTTCAGTAAATAATTCTTTTCATAGAAAATTTTACAACTCAAGAAGAAACCCCAAACACAAAACAAACCCAAACCCAACACTGAATGATGCTGTTTAAGTACCTCATATTGGTGTGAGTTGGCCCAAAACCTCCTTAAGGCTCCATGTCCAAATGTTCCTTGGGTTTGTTTTTACCACAACACACATTCATTTTACTCTCCAAAATAACTGGTTTTATTAATAGGCTTTTAACCTTTTTCTTGCATCAAAGAATGCAATAGCATCTCCCCAGTTCAGCATTTATCATGCCCAACACCTCATAAAGGACGTCTCCAGTAAAAAGAGAGCAGCACTGGCTTTGTAAGGTGAGAAGCAGCCAGCTGAGATGTAGACCAGGAGTCTTAATAGGATCTTGTGTTTTGGCTTTCCTTCAGTGACATTAAAATCAGTCATAATGCAAGCAACTGATTTGCTACCAAGTTGACCAAAATTAATAGATAAGACAAAAATATTCAGCACGTCTCATTCTACAGCCAAGATTTCTCTCAAATGTTATTTTTCTAATATGAAGCCAAGAGATTCCTGAAAACATCAAGCACTGTAAACATGGCAGTTTCTAAGGACACTTGGATGTGAAGCAATTTGGAGCTTGGATAGTAAAACCAGCACTTCCAGTTGTACCTTCAAATACCCTGAAAAGCAGCACAGAGTATTCTATAACAACAACTTCAGAACAAACAAGCTGCCAGACCCTGCAAGAGCAAGATTCTCTGAGAACTCCTAGACTGTACAGAAAGACCTGGAAATGAGGATGGACAGATGTGGATGTGTGCTCCACGTGTTCTGACCACAGAAATCTTCTGGTCACGGAGCCAAAGGCACTTCATCACTGCAGACCGCTGAGCAACCTGATTCTGTTTCACAAATTTAACTGTCAATATAGCACTGGGTAGAATTGGAACTTACACGTTAGTCTGAGATGGAGGGAAGTGATCTGACCTCGAGTCCCATTCCTGGCTGGGGAAAGAGAAAGCCATTGCATCAAATTCAGAATACAGAACGACTGACCAGTCTGCTGTACTGATCCACAGAAGCAGCGTATTGAAATTGCTGGAAAAAGCCCCATGTGTTGGCTCCTCTCCTAGGTTTCCAGTTTTGGCTGAAAGTCACAATACACAAAATTGCTACGTCTTGCACACATGTGCCAAAATCCAGTGTCCCCAGAAACTCAAACTGGAACCATTCCAAGCAATCAAACATTCGTGCAACAATGGTCAGGACCGAATGGACTTCTCCACAAAAGCACGACAGGATAAGCTGCCTACTTAACTTTCTGTTCAGGCAAGATATTGGAAAGTTATGTGAACGTCTGCACAGAATCATTTTAAGTCATTAAAAACAGGTCAAAATGTTGTTCTTTCTCTCCTTCTTTCTATATACATACACACATATCCCCTTCCTCTGGTCATTGTGGCTTTAAGTCAACAGGGATGGGTAACTGTCACACCAATACCAACAGCAGGAATAGAAACAGAAGAAACTGGAAGAACAGAACAAAGCAATTTAAAACAATCCCTGTCCTTACACGCAACAGGGGAACAAGCTGTTAACTATGCATACTTTTTTATACAAAACCAGACAGAAACGTAGCATAAGCAATACCCAGGATAAACAGTAATCTTCATCAAGCACAGAAGATGGGTAAAATCCAACTGAGAAACAATTGCAAACTATGTCCGATACCTGCAATTTAACATGCGGTCTTTTTCTTGTACAACTGTTGCACAAACCAGTGCAAAAGTTAACAGAACAACATCCAACCTTTACCCACAACGTGTCCTGGCACATATTGCCTGGTGCATTACAAAAGTGTTCTTACAGGCTTTCCTCCTGCCTCTTCTACGTGATGTGCTTACGTCACCCATCACAACTACGGTAACAAGGAGGGCTGAAATTAGAGCTCTCCACAGCATCTTTACCCTAATAGAATGTCAGAGGACACAGTCGTTGAATGAGAAAAAGCCAAGGGCTGAGAAATATCTGAGAATACTCCAGTAGCTCAGCACCAGGTAGATTTTCAAATTAAAACACAGACCCCAAAGCCACAGCCCAGGGAATTTGCTGTCCCTCGAATGTGGAATTGATCTGAATGCAATTACTTTACTCCTTTAGCTCCATTTGACTTTGAACTAAACATCAATTAGTCCACAAACATAATACTGCAAGATCTGTTAACTCCAATACTGACTCTTCCATAAAAGATCTGAAGCAAATTTATTGGCCTTCATTTAATAGCTTTCAGCAATCGCAAATATCACACACAAAAGCTCAACTTCATTTTCTGATGGTCACTTAAACCTTTAATTCTCATGATAAAACTCACTCAGTCTCAGTTTTTTAAAACCTCTAAATTAGCAAACAAGACACCACATAATATATGCCATAAGCATAGGTCTCCTCTGAAAAGCTGGGACCTCGCAGTGCTTCAGCTGCGATACACGCCATTGAGCCACGGCCAATATAAGCTAATTTGAATAATCAATATGACAACCTTATTTTTCTAATGCAAACAGGATTGATACAGTAAGGTGTCTCACTGCCACATCACAGTCATGGCCTCTTTTAACCCCTAATTAGATTTAGGCGATTATCCCTGCTCTTCCTTACAAGTGTACAGCCCGGATAAGAGATGACAAAAGCTATCTGCCACTTACTCAGCCTTTGCAGACTGCAGGTTATCCAGGGAGATACAGGGTAAGATCAGCAAACAATTGTTATTCATATCATCTACAGTTTGAAGATAGTCACAGCTCTCCATACACGCTAAGTGAAAATAGCCCAGAGCATTAGGTAAATGCAAAACGCTTAAGAACATCAGCGTTACACAGATGGAAATTCAAGGTGATGTTGGGGAATTATGCTTAATTCAAACTGGTTATCACAAAGAAAACTATCTAGCGGCTACTTGCTTTTTCAGACAGGAAACACTGAGCTCTCAACAGATTTGTGCTCATTGTTTATGTGTGGGTGACGCTGAGTACTTTACATGGATATTTCTAAGAGTCAAACTTAGAAACAGCAATCCCAATAGAATTACATAGCTAAACAAAGTAGTAAAAGACAGAGAAGATCTATTACAGAAATGTAATCACATTTCATTTACAAGAACTCTTATCTCAAGCATTTAAACATAAAATTTAAACAGTTTTCCATTTTATTGTGCTCAGTATTTGAGCTAATAAGATATAAAAGTATAATCACGTTAGCGAGATTTCTACTGCATTACATAGACACAGTCCTAGATTAAAGGCAGAGCAGGAAAAAGAAAGCATGATGCTGCACATAAAACCGAGCGCGTTTCTCCTGGCAGAAATAAGTACCTCAGTACCACATGTGAAAACCACCGTGCTAAAATCCCATCTCACGTTCGCTAATGTCTATTCCCACATGAACTGAAAAAGTATTTCCATACATACCATGCATCTGTGAATGTGTTTAACAGGTTTCTTTAACCAGCAGGGCTTTTCCTCCATGCTAGGGTTTTACTCCTATTGCAGGCCACACAATGACAGATCTGGAAATAACGTTTATCCAAGTCAGACGCAACCCTCCCGTGGCTGGAGTGAATCTTCTGTTTTGTTTCTAATTACTGTGTACAGTGCCACTGAACAACCCTCACCAACACTGCTTTATCAAGGTAAAGCAGCCTACAACTCAGCATCCATCTCCCTTCTGTGGAGTTACCTCCCACTGAAGACTCAGCACCTCTCAGTTCCTGCTTCTCCCAAGCCCACGGGTGCGCTTAATGCTTCTGCTGCATGGCTTACCTTGGCTGCAGACATCTCACTTTCTTCAAAAAGCAGTCATTAAGAGGTTTAACCATTCCTTCATGGGATGTTGGGCAACATGCTATACATTCAAGTAGCCCGTGGAAGACAGAGCCATCTAGTTCCATCTGACTGCTACTGCCAGCTCACAAACAAAGCTTGCAGAGCTCAAAAGGCTTGACTAGAAATAACCAGCCACAGCAACGCACAAAGGGGGAAAGAGCAATAATGAAAGACAACCATTGGGTTACTTTAACATGAGAGAATCTTATTTCAATTTCGTTCCAGAAAATTCTCATCAACTTGCAGAAAAATTAAATGTTGCATTCCCTATAAATGCTCTCCATGGGTTGGATTATAAAATAGTTATTGAGAATGGTTTGATACAAGAAAAAAAGAGTCAGCATGAATTGTTTCTACTTTCAAGCTTCTCATTGGATTGCTCTCACAGAAGTAATAACGTGGATTTCTTTTATAATAGAAGTACTGCTTACACAAGCATCAAGTTTTTCTGTACTGAAAACTACAAGTTAAGGAAGGGAAAGAATGCAAAGAAACACCAGTTGAAGCAGGGCTGCTCACTGCAGGAACTCTTCCACCTCCCATATAACCCAAGTGCTCCTGGAAGGATCCCCAAGGGAGGGTTGATGCCTGTTGCTCACTGAAGTCCACTGGACATCTCACATCACTTCCGAGTTACTACAGCCTAAGTGATATTAAAAAAAGCCCAACAACCTATTCATTAAAATAGAAAAAGAACAATGTTATTATGGAAGCTAAGAAGGACAGAATGCAGCTTCCTGTTCCAGGTATTCTCTTTTACCTCCCTTCCCATGCCCGGCCAGAGGAAAGAAGTGCAAGCTGTTGCTTTGCTGCCAAACAGCATGAGCTTAAACACAGCAACGCAAGCTGAGATCTGTCAGTCCAGACCTGCACGTAATGGAAAAAGAAAAACCACTGAGAAAAGTTGATGGGAAGAGAAAAACACTTCCAAGTTCTCAACACGCTGCAACACGTAACTGTCAGCATAACCCTTCTGTGGTTCGGTTTTTTTGTTTTCTTTCTTCCTCCGTTTTAAGTTGTGCTTAAATTGGTAATTTATTGAAAACAAATGAGCAAAACCTTCAGTGTTCCCGATTACCAGCCATACAGCTATTTCTCTAGAGAAGATATCTATTTTATAACCTTTAAAGTTAATGGCAATAGCTTTCAACAAGCTCTGGGGCATAAGGTGTTTGGTTTTGTTCTTTTTTAAACAAATTATGCAGTGGATTTTCATCTTTTGTCCTCTTCTATACAAAGTGCATTTTGACCTTTTAAGCAAGATTTCATGTCTTCCACTACACATAAGCCCCCACCTTCTATTCCATCTTCATGCTCACAGAGCATCCCGACTTGCAGAGGCCCACCAGAAATTAATGACATGTAGAAAGCAATACTACAGCATTAGCTACAGTTTCACAAGAAGGCAACAGAACAGAACAAGGATTCTTGCTGTGAAGAGTAACATCCAGATCTGTCATTTTGCTTGGCTTAATTAAAGACAATTGCTTTGACAATCCATACTATGAGTACAGCTAGCAGTCAACAACTACGTACTGCCAAAACCTGATTTTAGAAGGAGAGGATGGAAGAAGGAAAACCAGGACATGAGAAACCCTTTCACTCCCGCCCTCCTCGAGGCTGAGCTTTGCAGCATTGGACACATTCGTCAATCACGCTCTGCTGAATGCTGTCCTATAAATACATTACGTCTATTTCTTTAATATTTTGTCAAAGCACAGAGCAGTGCCCACCTGACAAGAATCAATAGGAAAAATCCTTTTCTCTCTTTGACACAGCATGATGCCATTAAGCAGCCTTCAGAGATTCTGATCTGAGCAGCAAAGTCAGACCTTCCTGATCAATTCCTTAATCCATTTTGAGAAAAGAGACTGATCTTGCTTCTTCGATTTCTGTCCAGGAAACAATCATCATTCCCAACATAATTCACCGTTAAATGGGCCTTGTCTTACGAGAACTTCAGCAGCTGGAAGCAGATGAGGAGCAAGCCAGGATCCAGGAGAATCACCATGACATCTAACGGGCTTCCTCTGGCTTTCCATTTCTACCTTGGAAGTCACTGAAAGCATTTCCCAGCCTCGTCCTTCATGGATCTTTAAAAATGTTGCTTTTAACATTATAAATAATGCATACATTGGCACCGAAAATCGAAATGATTCCAAGAACTTTTTCCTCCAGAAAAATCTTCAGTTCTCCAAGTGGCTGCTAGGGCTGCCACAATGCAAACTGGGAACAAACCAACACGAAGCTCAAGTACTGATGCCATAAAAAAGCATGGCTGGAGATAACACACTCTCAGTGTTGGTGGGTCCTTCTGCCAAGCTGAAGATGTTTTATGCCAAGACCAGATCATAACAGAGATGAGCTGTTAAGAGCCTACAAACCTGTTACATTAAAAAATCTCTGACCAAAACCAGCTGGGAGAAGCCCAGCAGACCGGCTCAAGCAGGAGACTTGGGTTGGGCAGTCTCCTCCACAGGTAGGCCTGAGAATGTTCGCGCTTCAGCAAGAAGTTCCTCTAACAAAGTGGTTTTAAAGGAGAGAAATGAGCCCTGCTCGCACCCCTGGCAGCACCCAACCAACCTACCTCGAGCAGCTGCCCCACCAGCCCCAGGTTGCCCTGTATCCCAATGGAAGGTTGCATCGCAGCTGGCACCACCTGAGATCCATGCATGCATGCATGCAACCCCTTCCAGCTTCCTAAGCTCGTGCAAACATGTCCAAACCTACTACAGGTTTGGCTTTTTAAAAAAGCAGAAGGTGATCTTCAACCATGCAAATACTAGTTTTAGTAAATTCATTACAGAATTTCATTACCAAAAACTGTCATATTTCATCTGTATGTACGTACTATAACATGAAATAACAAAGAAAATGTTTGCTGGATTTTTTTCCCCAGTTGCCTGTTGTTTGCTTGCTCAGAAGAAGCAGAGCATGCTGTGTTTGTTTTGTTTTACTTAAATAATTGCTGGGGACTCCTCTGCTTTAGTTCCACGATAGCAAGGCCCTGGCTATACGGTTAGGTGATTACTGTATCTCTGCAGTTCAGTATCTGCAGGGTGTCTGAATGCCACTAACTACTTAAACCCAGTAAAGAGATTACAGCTCACGCTAACTGGATTTTCACAGCTCCGTATCATTCAGTTCGGATTCCTCATACACAGATTAAGAGAGTCCATTAAAACAACAGTCAGCTGCTCCCAAAGTGCAAGGTGCCTTGATATAAAAAGAGCCACATGTTTACATTCAGGGAGAATGTGAGTGTGTGTGTAAATGAAATAATCTTTCAGAAATAATTCTCTATTGAGGAATTATTCAATTTTCAAACCCAAGATAATGCAAATTATATAGTTATAAAAGGACAATCATGGTGGCTGGCAGTTTCAGAGACTACATAGTTTTGAAAACAGCTTAAAGTAATGTGTGTCTTTGAAGATATAGCCTTCAAACGGATTCCAAAATCTACTTCTGTAAATACAAGGAACAGGCATGCCCTCATCGTACATGAATTGGGCAGGGAAGCTAATTCAACAAGCATCTCTAACTGATAGAGCTATGAAGCTAGAACACAAAACCTACACTTTTGTACTTCCTACCACTACTAAGTTGATTTTCTTCTTTAAAAGTGTTTCGAAGCGCAGAAGTAACACAGCTTCACTTCACAGCAGGTCTTTTTGTGGTTCATGTAGGTATCCGGGCCACCAGACAAGGCAGGGGGGTTTTCCACATTTCTAAATTTAATTCTAATTGGAAAATAGTAAAGAGGAAGGACAGGGCCCATCAATTCAAAGCGCACATAACAAATTTCACTCAGTGAATGCTTACTTCTTCCCAAGCACTTGCATTAAAAACAAAAGTACCACATTGTTGCTTACAGTCTAGTCAGAGATAATTAACAGAATTGACACAAACCAAAGAGTTACTGTGGGTAAAAGCTATTTGCTTTCTGGACCTGGATGTTCAGTGACATCCGTGCAACTGTGCCCACAGCTCACACGTGTGCCCCCTGCCTGGAGTCCATGCAGCATTTTAGAGTTTGTTAGCAAAACGCAAAGAAACACCATATGCTGCTGCCCCAGTATTGCAGCCACTAAATAAATGAGCATCCTTTTCAGATATAAAAGGGGACTTTTTAGCAATCAAAAAGAAAAACAACTCAGCCACAGCCCAAATGACAATAGCAACAAATCCAGGTCAAAGGCGAGTGACCCCAGAACCACTCCAGGCATATGGGCAGCTCTTTTCTTTTCAGGGGGAAACATTCACTCTGCTTCCCATTAGCTTTTGCCCGGCTTCCTGTTGTCCTCACTTGGCCTCTCAGTTCCTCCTAAGCTCCAACAAGTGCACACCTTCTGCCAGCAAACCCAACTCAAGTGCTTCTCAAGGCTCTGCAGGTCTGCAGGCACCACCTGCACCATGCCCTGCAGCAGCTGGGTGGGAACGAAGGCAAATCACTTAATTCCTTCCAGTATAACACCATACCTCTGAGAGGGCAAGTAATGAAACCTGCATGAGTAAAACTGATGTCAAGGTACCACCATGTTTACCTGGGAAGCAATGATACCTTCAGTGAGCTGTGCATTTGGAGCCCCGGAACATCTCCAGCACGAGGATGAGGAGGAATAGGCCTCCTGACACAATCTTGCACTGACTTCAAAGATTCTGGACAAGGTTTTGGCTTAAAAATAATCCTTACTTGTTATATTTTGAATCAAACTTACAAGTGAGCTATTTGTCCTTCAAACTTCAACTGCAAAGCAAACATCACTGCACAATACAAGCTTCAGAAGCTTCTTCAAAATAAGGACTAAAAGACAGCCCAAATAGTTAACAATAACTGATGAATTAAGACTGAGCACAGTGCAAATTAAACAAATGTTGTAGCACCCTGAACATCAATTTATATTTGTACATTTCTGCTACTTAATAAATGTATCTTGTCATGTGAAATTTTAAAGAAAAGGCCTTGGAGTGACAAAATCAGTCTCAGTGTGACAAAATCCCATTTGTAAGTGAATAGAGATGATTGAACACAAATACCTTAGGCCAACAACTACAGAGATTATGTTTTGGAAGCAGCATGTGCATAATTGGATCAGATAAACAGGAACACTTTGCAGATTTTGAGAGCCACCTCTTGTTGCAGCAGAGGGTATGGGAAGCGATAAGCTACCAGTGGCCCTTTGCATTGTCTGGCCTATTAACATAAATGCTGCACCCAGAGGAATTGGACCTGAATTGAGGCTGGGTAATTGCTGGATGTGTTAAACCCAAAGAAGTCGCAGGATCGTTTTTCCCTACTTACATCATACACTGTAAAAGTGAAACGCGAATCAGGACTATCTTCCAAAAGCTGAATGTTGTGGGCGTATGTATTTAATGTGAATCTTACAGACAGAAAGTGATCACTCACCAATTAACGGAAATAGAAGCAGGCAGTGAATGTACAAGCTGTCCACTCACCAGCTTTCCATTGGCAAGACTGGAAAGACAGATTTAAAATAGAAGTGCTCCAAACCACAAATACATCATGGGAAGAACGAAATATTCCTTAATGCAAACAAACAACAGCGTTTTACTCTAAGGCAGTACATTATTGGTTAAATATACCATCTTATCTTCCCATTTTTGCAAAAAAACAAAAAAAAAGATTTATAATGTAAAGATTACCTAATAACTGCCAGCTTTTTCAACAACTGGTCTCAAATGCAAGAATTCACACTACAAATGGATCCATCCCAAACCTTCGTTTGTTAGAAAAGCATTTGCTTAGCAAATGACAACCCATTCCATTGTGACAGAAACATAACAAACAGTTGTTAAAACCAAGCAGAGTGAAAATGAAAAATAAATAAAGCATTCTCGCTTACTGTCAAAGCAACATTTCCCAGAGCAAACTCCAACTTCCAGCTGCATCTCCTTGCTTTTTAACAGCAGCGCCTCGCTGTTCCTCGGCACGCTGAGGGGATCTCTCCTCCCAATCAAACATTTACCCTTCGCCACTGGTGAAAGGCAACAAGATCTCTTTACAATGTCTCGCCTTTTTCAATAAATTTTGCATGAAAACATGTTACCCAAGCACAAAGTTGCCTGCTGTCACGTTGGAAGTATGATAAATGTTTAATGAAAACAACACCACACAGCTTGGTGTCAGACAACAGCTATCACACAGCCCCGCTTTGATCTGAACAGACACTTAAAAGGAGTTCTGAGCGTGCTTTGCACCACAGAACTCCATAACCTATATGCAAATAGGAGAAAATTACCATAAATGACTTCCTGCCGTACCGTGTGTGAAGAGGTGAGGAAAACATGGCAAGCTCCATGAGCATCTCAACACCGCCAAGCTCTGCGATACCCAACGTTCCTCACTTGCTCCTGACACCTCCTGCCAAGCCCTGCCAAGCTCAGCCCTGTGCCAGTGCTCCGGGCCACAGCCAGCAGGGAGCATGAGAAGGAAGCCCCACAAGCACTGCTGAAGTACTGAGGGCACACAGCCATCACAGAGCATCCCGAGCGGGAAGGGATCCATAGGATCTCTGAGTCCATCTCAGCCAATGCCAGGATCTGCAGCTCTCCATTCCAGGGGAGCGGTGCATTTAAGACACGAATCTTCAGCTCCATAATGCTTCTCTGGGTAGTTAAGCAGTCGTCAGCCCATTAATGCAAAAACGTATCGATAGTCTAATAAGGAGCAGAAATTAAACGGGTGGTCGGCTTTGATTAATGGCACAACACTTCTTTTTTCATAACAACTGAAAAGCTGCTCTTAATTTATTCCATTAAAAATTGTCAAAAACACTTTAGAAAGTAATTCAGAATTCTCCTGCTGAGAAAGCTAAGGTGAAACCAATAAATCTAGCACAAGTTATTTGGAGCTAACAAGTTTCTTGTCCTCCAGTCCAACAATGAACAATGATCCTTATGAAAACCACACCTCAATCCCTTAAGAACTTAAGTGTTCTTAACCCAATGAAGACTTGAAACACCAAAATTCAACAGTGTGCTCACACAAGACACTGAAAGCATGAATGCAAGTTGCTTCAAAAAAAGTGAATCTAAAAAAAAAAGCAGAAGAGATGAACGTAATGATTTAATTAGCAAAGCTGGTGGCAAGGCACCACAGCAGTAGAAACACACATTTAAGCAAAGCACAACTATAAAAGAGCTTAAGACATCATTGGATTACCAGCATGCAAAAGTAGCTGGGGTGAGTCATGGTTACATTCAGAAAAATGCCAGTTTACCTTCACTTGAACTGATCTTCATGAGAGAAGTTGGAAAAAGACAGGTCCAAGGAGCACAAGCAGGAGGAAGCCAGCTGTCAAAGCAGCCACAAGAGGTTCACAGACTGCTGAAGCTGGAGCACCTCTGGGTCTGCTTGGGAAATCCAGGCTGTAGCCAGGCCTGTTTCAATCCTAGACCAGGAATAGCCTATTTGTTACAGGGCTACTAAAAATTTCCTACATTTAATACTTCTTCAGTAAGGATACACATTAGGAACAGTTACATAACTGGTATATTTAACATACCCAAGAAAAAAGAAACCTCATTGCACAAATAAGACCAAAATTTTCCTGGTTAAGTAAGCCACCCTGCAACACTTAGGAAAACGTTACAGCCTACAGTGCATTTTTAAAAGGTCACTAATGTCCACAAGTCAGGACATAGTCTAGCTAACACTGTGTTAGGAACTGAAAAACCACGGAATAAAGAGCAAAGCTTCCAAACTGGAGCACTGGATTAAGCTTTGAAGCTTCAGAAATACGGGGGGGTGGGGGGGGGGGGGGAGGTGGGATACAAAGCCCATTGAAATTAGTGAGAAATCAGAGAGAGAATGCTATTTGGAGGGGAAGAGAGGGGATAGAAAGGGTTGCTCTATTTCTTCGGAGTAAATAACCACTGCTTCTCCATTAAATATTATTATTTCTTAAAACAAGTGACAAGTTATAATGCAGTAATGCTATAATGTGATGGAAAGTACAGCCATAGCAGCAGACTGGCACAACTCTAGGCTGCAGCAAGTGAGAACAAGCCCCAGTGCAGCTGCTGTGGGCGCAGAAACCAAGGAAGAAAATCTTCCTACCTTTGGAAGGCCTCAGGCAGGCAGGGATCTCCAGCAAGATACCTCTGCCTCCACTGCCAACCCTTAAATGAGGTCTTGGAAGGGTTGGATCCTGGCTCTATGCCTTCCAGTCACTCAGGCACATTGCATGCACCTGAAATCCTCTGGGCTGGCCCTGCCTTCCCAACAGGTGCTCAATCACTGCTTCAAGACACAACTTAGCATTTCTGCTAAACAAGTGGAGGAAAACAGTGAAACAAAATGCGAGCCAGGTGCAGGATCAGTGAGGATGTACCTCATAGGCATGTATGCAAAAACCCATTTTGGAACCAACTGGTCGCCTGCTTCAGTCTTACCCAGGAGAACGTCAGGTTATAGGCACTGAGTACAACATACATATCACATTTTATGTCAGATGAGGTTTGCTGAGATTGTTTTGTTTTAGGAAAAGGGCACACGAGTCTAGGCATACCTGGAGACACCAGCAGAATGGATCAGAGTGCTAAGGTCTGAACCACTCCCAGCTACAGTCTTCTGGGAGCTCAGGTAACACTGGTGGTGTTGGCTCATTCCTTTGACACACAGACACTGGTTTCCCACTCTTTATTCAGTAATTACATATATTACATATATACATATGTATGTATATAGAAAGACAGATACACAGGGCAGCCAAGTGTAGGATCTGATCAACAACCTCGATAGAACAAAGAACACTAAAGTCTTGGGTTTGTTTGTTTTCATAAAAGTAAAATTTAATAAAAGAAACCCAGTGGATTAGAACTTACTGGTAAGTACTGGGCACCAGATGTCCAGTCTGCATCACAAAGTTTTGCAGAGCTAACAGAAAATGATGACCTGATTTAATCAGTTCCATTTTATTTATAACATCATAACACGCAGAAGAGGCGCTGGGTTCTGTAAAATACAAAGGTGAGGGAACACCTCAGAACAGCACTTGTCACTGAAACTTCAGTGAGACCAGGAGAGCCACCAAGGCCTGTGTTAAGCACAAAGCACTGGCAGAGTTCTAGAATGCAGGAATGGCCCAGAGCAATAACGTGCATGATATCACTACTGCAGTCATGGGTTGTAACTAGAGAACAACATCGTTATTTCAAACAGAGAAATATGATTTGAAACTTGGCCTATGAGACTGGATGAATAGAAAAGGCTGCAAGGCCAAGCCAGTGCTTTTGCTTCAGAAATGCTGGCAATGGTTACTCAGCAAAAGCCACACCATTTCTCGGTTTCTTTAATATTTTTCCAGGCAAAAGGAATACAGCTCAAACTACTATGGGATTAGGAGACAAAAGCAGACTGATTAGTTCAGAATACGTGAAAATGGAAGGAAAATGAACAGCGTAGCAGCAGTCAGATGGCTGAACATTTGAGAACATTTCTTGCTGCCTGTTTATCTCCAGCTTTATTTTACAAAGTCCTCACTGGAAATTAAATAATCCTGATGGAAAGATGGATCATCTTGCTGTTTATGAATATTTAGGGTATGTTGGTGGAACACTTTCTGAATATGCACTGCTTATAACTTGTAAGAGAGCACAAAATTATTTCCAAGCGTGATACACCTCTCTCAACCCCATCACTTTTTGTTTTTAGCCAAGTACTGTCTGATGCTGCACATGAGCTTCCCAACCTAAACTCAAAGCAGCTGTTACCACAATCTCTCCACAACGGCTGAACAAATAGCATATCCATTAAAACATTTCAGACTGTAAGAACAAAAGAGTTCAGATGGTTTGCTCTGAAGGTAACAAAGCTGAACTCCAAAAAATAGCTGACACTCACGCAGCATGCACAAAGTTCAGTGCTCACCCTTATTTACTGAGTGCCCATTGAAACAGAGCACTGGAGGGACAACAACTGGTTTACAGTGGCAGATTCTCTTCTGCTCTGGAAATCTGCCCAGATCTTTCCTGTGAAGACAAGACTCGCTTTGGAAAAACCTAAGGTTGCCCTGATTTAAAAATAAAAGCCACAAGCCCTTCCCCTCCCATGCCTACAAACCTATACAATAAAGTGCTGAAAACAAGGTTATAATTAGCATTTACACGAGCCATGAACAAAGAAGAACATTTTCTCCATAATTAGTGCAAAACCGACATTTTGACCCTCTACTTTAGAGAAACAATCAAGTCTCAAATATATGGCTGCTTATACTGGGTAATGTAGTGTCGAGAAGCCCAAGAACAAAGGAAAAAAACTCAATTTTGTGATTTCATCTCACGTATAAGGTAAGAAAGCACACAGCATAGTGACAGAGACACGTGCAAACATCCCAGTGTCCACAGGACGTGAAAGTACAGGGGCTACTGGAGGGGGAACAGCTGTTCATAAGGGTGGATAGTGATAGGACAAGGGGGAATGGTTTTAAGCTGAGACAGGGGAGGTTTAGGTTGGATATGAGGAGGAAGTTTTACACACAGAGGGTGGTGAGGCACTGGCACAGGTTGCCCAAGGAGGCTGTGGGTGCCCCATCCCTGCAGGCATTCAAGGCCAAGCTGGATGTGGCTCTGGGCAGCCTGGGCTGCTGGTTGGCGACCTGCACACAGCAGGGGTTGGAACTGGATGAGCGCTGTGGTCTTTTTCAACCCAGGCCATTCTAGGATACTTCCTGAAACCAGGTTTCTTCAATCACACCAAGTACCTTCAAAAACATTCAGATGTAAAAGACCTTCATAATATTTAAAGCAGCTATTTTTCCAGTCAATACATTCCAAACACACATGAATTTAAATTGGAAACTATATCTGGTTCCTTTACATGGAGTACCTGCAGGAATCTATCCCAAATACAGAGGCCTATTTTTCCCCCTCTAAAAAGAGTCCCCAGCTGCTGGAGTTTCTAGAAAAGCCCAAGTGAGCAGTCTTACAGAGCAGAATGCTGTACTGTTTGCTTGTCTGCCCCAGCAACGTGTCAGCAGGGCGAGCAGGGAGCTCCCAGGCCAGGCAGCCAGGTGTGGTGCTGCAGGGAGCAGCAGCAGTCGCAGGACCTGGTAAGACAGCCCCAGAGGAGAGCTATATTAAGAGTCCTAATTCTAGCCATACCCATAAGGGGACATCTGACACCATTCCAAGACAAAAAACCTTGAATTATAACATATGCCCACAAAACAAAACAAAAGAAAACACAGAGGAAAGCCAACTCACTGCCTTTAGCTAACTAGAGCCAACTGTGGGACAGGTGAGCTTCCCTGGAAGCTCATCTCCTTCCTGCACTTTTCAGCCACATAGAAAATAACCACATGAATAAATGAGAAAGAAGAAGAAATCTCAGAGCTTGGGAAGCTTGAGAAAGTCTCCTACAAAAACAGAACTGTAATATTTCTGCAGTAACTGTAAATAGCAATTGACTCACAGAGCTCTGCGTTCTCTGTTTCTAAATATGTTGCTTTGCAAAACCTTTCAATGGGATGCTGATACCAACTAAATCTTCAGAACGACAAATAAGGGAAAAAGCTCCTCAGATCCATATTGTCTGGATAGATACACTTTGATCACTATTTGATTCAATTGATACACACACCCCTTCCTCTCACCCCACCCCCAAAAAGTTTATGAAGTATAGATCACATCAATATCATCCTGGGTACATTTCAGCTTGTAGCCTAACAATGCTCTGAGCAAGAAAACCCAATACAAAGCCCACTGGTCTGTCCCTGGACTCAGAGGAAGATGGTCTGATGTCATATAATGTTGCTATCATCAGCTCGTACTCTGTGTCTAACTACCCTGGACACATCCCAAACAAGGCATTTTGTATTCAAATGTAGCGTAAGCAATTTTCTAAGTTATCAAAACACAAAGGTAAATTGTTTGCTTCCAACAAAATCGAGGCACTTCTGAGTTCTTCCTACTGTTATCTGATATTGATCCTTGCAATAAAAGGACCAAGTCGGGCAGTATGTTAATAAAGCTCTGCAATATACTGCAGCATGATTTAAGACGTGCTTCCACATAAAGTCCAGAAACCTCTCACACACCAAATGTATTTGTGCTCAGTATGGATTCCTTCTCCGTTCAGAGCCCTAGAACCTGCTTCATTAAAAAGCAATTTTGGATGCAACATGCAGGCCTCTCTTCAAGTCCTCCAGAAGCACCAAACACATTCAGACTCCAGGTAAACAGGTAACACTGTAAGTATCTCAGAGGCTTCAAGACACGCTGAATCCTACTGACTGCTGACAATAACTGCAACAGTGACTGACGGATGACAAAATCACAGAGGGGTTTGGGTCAGAAGGGACCTGAAATCCCCCCAGCCCCACTCCTCCCATGGGCAGGGACACCCCCACAGCCCCAGTCCCCAGCACTGCAGCAACAGGGCACCCCGCAGTGGCAGCAGTGCCAGGGCATCACTGCCTCAGAGTGAATATCCCCACGTGGTGCAGTAAAATTAGGAAAGCAACCCTTGAAATGCATGGAAGACACCATCTTTGAAGTTCCCAGCAGTGTATGTGCTATAAATAAGAATAAAAATGTGCAAATAACTAATTTACATGAATACTTATATATAAACAATAATATAACCCTGAGCAAGCAGAAATTATATGTGAGGGACTAAGTAACCAGCATTGCCACGCTGTAAAACCAAGCAGATAAATGCAAGCTGTCTCCATGAATGCTGGCAGAAGGTGCTGTTGTAGAAATTCCCTTTTACTGCTAGTGGGAAAGCACCAAAGAGAGATTCAAGAAGGAGGTTCAATATAGCAGCCTTCCATCTTAAAGGCAATCGCATAAATAGAGAAAAAGATAAACATTCCACTAAAAGTTGTAGGAGATTGAGATGTATAACACAGAGGTAATTACATAAACTGCCTTCTCTGAAATCTGAGAAAACAAGATTAACAATCTAAGTCATTTCAAGTGAAAATTATGTTGACAGCATGTTTTGAAAGGCAGTCCATCATTCAACCATAGCAAGTATATACACTGAAACTACACTTGGAGCTACAAATGAAGCCCAACAGAAATTTCTGTCAACACACAAGTGTCTGGGGGGGTTGGGAGGGGGGGAACCCACCATGCAGTGAAAAGCACTTTCTTATAGGAAATAATCATCATACTCCAGTACTCTCCATTTTTTAAACTTACGATTAGAATGCATAGAAAAGGAGTTATAGTAATCTATCGAAGAAAAGCTATTCAGCTTATTTGCAAAGCAAGGGAAGAAAGAATTGTAAATTGAACTGTTATTTTGTTCAAAGCAATGCCACATGCCAGAATTTCAAAATACTAAGAATTATACGTTTCAAAGACTTTCCAACAATTTCCATTATTTTTATGTAAGTAGCAAATATTTTACAAAATAAACTGAGGAAGACGGCACAAACCATTCCCTGCTGTTATCAGGGCTGCATTGTTTGTCATCTCACTTACCCCAGCTTCGTGCCACACATCTCCTTCTCTTTGCCTTTGCCTTTCTCTTTCACTTTTTCTTTCTCTCTGCCTTTACGCCGCTCTCTTTCACGAGACCCACTGTGAGTCCTCCTGTGACTGGATCTTTCACTGCTCCGACTATAGGAACGCTGTCGAGGTCTTGAGCGCGATCTGCACAAAATCCACAATATCAAAATTTAGCAATCGCACATTTTTGGGACTCTCTACACATTAGATTTGTTATCTTGTCCAACTATTTGGAACACACATTCAAATCATTTAGTGATATAGATCCTTAAGTAAAACCCTGCCAAGTTCTCAAAAGTGAGCAAGAAAGTGTTGTTTCTACTCTAAAGGAAGAATGTGAAATAAATTAAACCACAATAGACAGTGCTAATGCAAGAACAAAGCAATTAGGTCTTAACAATGCAGTCTTGAGGGCTGTTGGAGAAAGAAAGGATGAAAAACAGTGAATTTTTACACAATAATCAACTTATCTTAGCAAATAATCAAAGAAGTTAGGGATGCTACTAAGTTCCTGTACTTACATATTAAGTAGTTCATTACTAATACCAATGTTCCAACAAAAGCAAAAACAGGAGTGGCATTTACAGTTCCCTGGCTTTAGCCTTCTGCTGACACGTACATAGTTTTTAATATCAAATCTCAGTCTGAAACACATTCTGCAGAGCACCTATGCATAGGCCAACCCTACAGGTCCAGTACAGCAGGGAAGTGCATACAGGTGCAGGGGTTTGTGCTCACAGAGCCCTCTGTTCTTGACTTCAAGTTCTCCAGTGGCTCCAGGATCCCCCGTGCTCAATCACCTTACCCAGTCCTGCACTGTTACTGATATACTTGAATGAAAAATGATCAAGTACTATTAGGACACAACTGTCTCTACACGTATCCAAGAGAACCTTTCATGATTCCCAATTTTCTAATTTATAATTTATCATCAATCAATACATCTCTGCTGACGGTACATGAGCAGCTAAACACAATGCACATTTAGGAGAACAGCAACACAAGTTCCCACTAGTTCCCAGTACAACACCAACCCCATAAAGGTTCTCATGGCACCTCATTGAAAAGTTTCATTAAGTACCAAGAGGGCTGGGGGACAGAGAAGGGCATTTCATAAACCCGGATGAGAATTATTTAGCACCTTTCGGACTCCAAAGGCCTTTAAAAGCAAAATCACATACAAGAGATCACTCAGCTTTAAAAGCAACAACTGTTTAATAAAACTCAACAATAGAATAAGCAAAAGAAAATACTACCTCCAGATGAAGCTATAAATCAAACCGAGGAAGAATGCTGTTATTGAGTCTGGAATGTGTCCAGCACGCTGGGGTTAACGTACCTAGCCTTGCCATCGTGCCTTTCAGACTAGCACCAGGGGTCAGAACCTCCGTTTTAGGTTTCATTCAGCAGATGGCATCCCTCGCAACACTATATCTTCTATTATTGGTCACAGTATTAGCACTTACACAATAGATCAAATTACCACTTAAGTAACTGGTATATTTCCCATCTCAGGACGGATTTTTATTATGTCGCCACAAATTCCAGAATTCTGTTTGCTCATCTAAGTAAAACAAACAGCAGATACAATTCACATGCAGAAAAACAGCTCCTAGAAATTAGCAATAGGTTTGTCACACTGAATTTGTAAATGTAGATTTGCACTGAACGCTTCCAGCAGCGCTGACAAACAGATGAACGTTTTCTTTACAGAATCTGTCCCTGTTCTCTCATTTACAGTCTTCTGTATCCATAAAATTCATTCACCTAGAGTGATCAATAGTCACTCTTTGTGCTTGGAGTACTGCAGTTACAAAAGATAGCTGGTCCACTTTGTGTTCCCTGTCCCACCCACGCAGGGAGGGAGGTGTAAGACTATCAGTGGGATGCTACCATGAAAGTCTTAACAAAAATGTTAAGTTCCACTCCACAGAGGCCATCCCCGCAGGACACACAGCTTGGTCAGTCCCCAGCTTCATCCTGACTGTGGTGCCCCACTGTAGCACACATCTAATGGGAAACATTACCAAGCTGATGCAATGCATGCTGCCGCTGCACCAGAAAACACCTGCAGAGCCTTTCCCACGCGCTGCCTTCCAGGAGCTGCAATGGACCCTGTGTTCATCAACATGGAGCGAGGCAGCCAAGGGAACTGCATAACAAAATTCAGATCAAGAGAGCTGTAAGCAAAACAATGCGTCATACTGCTTCAAGCAGTTGGGTACCCAGCACCGCACCCTCCAGAGGGGCCGGGTTCAGCCCCAGCACCCAGCAAAGCAGCACTCACCCACACAGCTCCATCCCACCATGCTTTGCACAACACAGCCATCTTTCTGGAGCCCCAAATCCTACAACATTTGCCCTAGGAAAGCTTCCTGCAAACTTCCAGGCCCTGTAATAAGTCCAAAACACTCAATAAGCTCATAGCAGCAGAGAACAATTTCATAAAGTGAAAATTTGAGCACGCTGAGGTTGCTACTCCGTGCCTAACAAGTTGCAGCACTTTTCCATTTGCAGCACAATGAATTCACCTGCACGCTGCTATGAACTAATACTGCAATATCCTGCAGAAAGGGAAGGCAAGCTGTAACTTCACGGCACAGAGCTACACATCACCTGCACCAAGATGCCCTCCAAGCAGAAAGTCCACAGATCGAGAGGAAAACGAAAACCTCTATTCTTATTGCTATCATTTTTTTTTTTTCCCCATAATCCCAATTCCTAATGTTGGAAAACATTCGAATTATCCAACTATGGGAAGATTTAAATAAAAACAAGGTGGGAAGTAGGCTGGCAGCACAGCCCCTCCCCCAGCACCCAGAACACCCACCCGCCATGCCAAAGGTTAAGTCATTTAGGCAAGTTCAAAGATCTTCAAAGGGCTCTTAGATCCAGATAAGCCCATATGTTACCAAAATTCTGTGAAAAGCTATTACTTTCCAATCTGCTTTTCATGTCTAACTTGCAGAACACACAGATGCTTGGCATCACTCAGTATCCCAAAATTCTCACACCAGATAATCAAGGCTCGCCAATAACTTCCCTATCTCAAATCCTACCAAACGTCTTTATTCCATCAACACTTAGTCCACTTGTAAAAATTGAAAGTATCCATAAAAGCCCATTCTGTTACTGCACAATAAGTGTTAATTTGCTAATTTCTTCACAGGTAATCAATTAAAATGTAAAATATTGGATAAAATTAGTTGCACTAAATTTAACAGCTGCTCCGTGAGCATAATTAGTTTCACAAGGGCCATATGTATTCTGAACAGAGACAGAGTTGAAACAAATAAGCAGATTTTAAAACAAGTTTGAGGAAATCTGCATTTAATTAGCAGGTGGGCACTACAACTGCATAATGTTTTTATACATTTATATTTATGAAGTGACAGAAGATCTAAAGGCTTTTTAAAATGGCGTTTATTGTTTGAATGGGAACTGTTTTGCTGCATGCTAAAGTGATTTAAATCCTTATAGCTCCGCTTTGAAAAAATCATAAATGGTGAAAGAAAACATGTGGAAAACTGTAAAACTAGAAAGAATTTGCGACAAAAAGCAGATACACATACCATAACCAAAAGGAAACTACACTTAATTAAATGTACACTACATCTGGAATATCAGCCTAATAAAACGTGAAACTATTAATTTTCATTGTTCTAAAGGAAATGAGGTCAGTGTCGTTTAGTATTTCCCCAATTATATTGCACTAAAGCATTGAGCTGTATCTTATAGCTACAATCTCATCTTTGCAAAACACTACGATCTGAAAGCAGCCACCGAAGCAGGCTTCTTCAATAGAGGAATTAGAATGCAAATGCAGGAAAGCTGAAATAAAGAAAAAAAGCATTTCTGCACTGCAAGTAAGGCTGTTTTGTTTTTTGTTTGGGGGGGGGGAGGAACAAAAACAATTTTCCTGGCAAATAACAACCACAGCTCCAAAGTTTCTGAGCTGTCAAGTGCTTTGCTGGGACTCTTTTTCCATCAGCTGGCACAACTCTTATGAGCTTATCAGTAGCTCAATAACCACAAACAAAGCCCAACAAATTCACGCCTTTTTAAGACTTCAGCAATATATCACAAGCCTGGAAAGAACAATGGAACAACTGCATTGCATCACGCCTGGATTGTCACACTGCTAATAGAGACACAGCACAAACACGGCTCATTGCAGCACAATGACATGTTCTCTTACAAAGCACGTCAAGGGAAGTTTTCCTGTTTAACTCAAAGCCACAAACACACAGCACAGGTTCTTGAGGAATGTGCAACAGTTTCAAGTATCAGCTGCAGTTGCTCAAAGCGTGGAAGTTAATAACGTTTTTAATTTGGACATGGATACCACTACAGAGCCCGTCTTATTTTGTCTGCAATTTAAAAAGGCATTTAAGGAAGTTAAATACAGACAATACGCTAATGATAACGTATAGATAATATGGCTTATATATTGCTGAAGTGAATGAAAGATGAAAACATGCACAAGCAGGGGGTCAGCTTTTAAGTCTGACATGAGACTGGCGTTAAGAGGAAAGAGACATTGCTTCAAGGCAGCTGTTCAGGCAGTCAGTAAGAGAAAATAGAGGTATTAAAGATAGTAACAACATCATCCACTGCGCTGGAGACAGGCAAGATGAAATATAAGCAGCAACAGAGAATCAGGAACACAGTTCGCAGAATGGCGAAAATGGATTCACCAGATACAGGCATCAACTTACTTCAGCAATAAACAGTTCTCCACCCATAAATCATGTTAATTACATAATTAAACATTTGAGGAAATTGCACTCAAGCTTCCAGTAAACTGTAATTAAAAACAAACAAACAAAGCAGTTACTGAAATCTTGGCATGAGGAGCACATAAATGCAGCAGGACAGCAGAACGGGCAGAAAAGACACTGCTGCTGGGTTTGGTTATTCTCAAGCCACCCCTTTGTTACCAGTCCCATCCTTCTGACTGCACCTCCTGGGCTCCTGCCCTCAGCCCCAAAGGAGGGTGGGATGTGCTCCCTGCCACAGCCCCTGGCCACCCAAAGATGCTGCACCGCCACTGACTGCGCACCTCGAGGTTGGTGTGTGCCCACCGCACTGCAGAGCTGTTGGGAAACCTACAGGGCATCCGCAACCAAGTGGAAAAAAAGTTAACTTTATGGGTCTTTCTGGAGCCATCGAGCTTTTCTGTCAGCAGCCAATGGCTCAGGCTTGCTTCTTGAGCGCTTTGGACAGAATTCCTTGCCTGAGGGAGAAGAAGGGAAAGCTGAGCACAGCCTGACATTGAGAGTGCACCAGCTTTCCAATGGAAAGCTACAAGCAGAAAGCAGACTTCACTGAGTGCCACCTGGAAAACCAGAAATATAAAGCAGAGACTAAACATCAGCTATGCCAGCATTAATTCTTGCTGGGGTGTTGTTACAGAACCCTAACAAAGCCAGTGACACCAGCCTGCACGCCACTGGAACTCGCTCCCTACACGAGCAGCTCGGTGAGGAGCACACTTCCCTGTGGACACACATGCTATCTGTTCGAGCAGGCCAGACACACATTGAACACGTGGAAGCACATAAACCAACGGCAGCACTGCTGCTTACATGGTATTTCTGCATCCCACACAAAATGACTTATGCTATTTTTCACCAGGCTTCTTACGCAGAGGCAGGGCTATGGGAGCAGCTGCGGCCAAGGGACGTGTAATGGAGTGTGCTGCTGGGGATGTGGGGAGGGAGAACAGCTGTGTGAACAGCTTCCACGGATCTACTGGAGCTGCAAAGTGTTTCACTCCATTAGCCACACAGGAAGGGATTCCCTCCCTGCACAGGTCTGCAAACGCCTGCAATACAACCACTCCAAGGAGCCGAACATCCTCATCTCCCATCAGGGAAAACATGTTCCTGACTCATTCCCCTTGCTTATCTCTCAGAAGACTTGAAACCACCTCTCTTTGCTGAGATTCCACCTCTAATTAGGAAAACTCAGTTGAAGAACACAGCCATTTTTTCCACAAAGTGAGTTTCTCTTACGTAGAGGATACCTCAAACCAGGACTTCTTTTTTTAACCCTGTAATCACATCACCATGACTGAACAGAAAAACTGCTTGGGACTGAACAAGAAAATCTATCATTTATTTCTAATAGCCTTTGGGTAATAAAATAATTAAGAAGTGGGATGTAGCGCACTGCCCTGGCTATTAAATAAAATCAACTCAGAAATCCCTCAACTCCACCCCCCTCCCCCCACTGAGTGCCCATCCTTCCCCCATTCAAAGCTGTCTGGAAGTTCTACACCTCAAGTGCATGAAGACACACACCTACAAGAATAGCCAGCTGTTTATGAACTATATATAAACTTCCATGGAAAAGCAAAATTGAGCTCGATAAGAAGTATTCCGCTAATCAGTTAGCCAAAAATAAAAGCACCACGAATCGGTTGAGGACACCCAGGTCATCTTCAGTCTGTGCAAGAGCATAAGGGCTGCTCACCCTGCGGGCGAGGCAAAATGAACACAGCTGTCGGTCTGCCACACAGAGATAGGAGCACGGAGCGCTCCTTGCTCCTCTCACCCATTCCAGAACTGCCACTACTCTGCAGATAAAGTTCCTTTCCTACAGGATTGGGAAATCTGAAGAAATGCATGCTTTTTCTTTTTCTTTTTCTTTTTTTTTTAAGCGTATATTCTTTCAAAGACACGTATGGAGAAACTTGAATTCTATACGGATTAATAAAACAACATTCCATTAGCAAGTAAACCCATCACACTTTGTAATTAATTAATTCAGTGCACACAGATGCACTTGTACTATTCTCGATACAGCTGGAATACATTTTAAGGAAGGAGGGCCCAGTTCCTCCCAGGACTCCCCTCAAGTGCACTGAGTTCTTTGCTCCCCCGTCACGCAGGCGTTACTGACTGCCTCTGCCACGACACGAAGATCTGGTCGGACCGCAGGGCAACAAAAATAGTTCAAATTCATTTTCCAGATGGAATCCCCATCCAGGTAATTATTCGTTATAAATTGACCAACGCCTCCGATATTATGTTAAAGAGTGAAGGACTGTAAGGAAGGACGACTTTCTCACTTTCCTGGTGCCCCTGGGAAGCCCAGATTAGTTACAGGTAAGTTCAACTCTTCTGCCTTTGACAAGACCCCTATTTCATTCCTTGTGATTGTAAAACATCTGAGATCAAGGCCTCGCTCGTGGCTTGAGCTTCAAGATATTTATGTAATAAATACGTACCCTAATAGCCATGCAGATATGAGACAGCTGGATGAAATCACCTCAGCAGATGCCTGAAATCACTGCAAACAACCACAACCATGAAGGCTGCGTGCCCACAGCCCCCACCACCACCAGGCTAAGCCACTGTGCTGCACACAGCTCAGGCACTGCAGGCTCTTTCTTTACCTCATTGACAGCCAGGCACAAAAGGTTAAATTTTGTGAGCTGTAAAAAAAAATATATACACATAAAAATAACTTCAAAAATTGGAGATATTTCACCTATCCTTTACCCTATAAAGCTACATTAAACATAAGATTTTTAAAATAGCATTCTTTTTTCCCTCAAAATTGAAAAAGATCTTAATATACTTAATGAAAATGGCCATCATTTTACTATAGGATCAGAGCTCCAGAAATTAATTCATAAGAAGGCTTTAGAAACTCCTGAAGCAGGAGAAAGAGCAATAACACATTATCCCACATTGGCAAAATGTTTTACCAACACTACATCAACAGTTTGCATGTGTCACGAGTACTTTTTCAACCCACTTTCTACATATGCAAAGATTATTTCCTAATTTAAATGCATGTTAAACGCATCTTGAGATGCTTTGCATTTTACAAACACGGGGTGGATGCAGGAGAGCACGCTTTTGTCTTCATTTAGCATTCTCCTTTTTTGCAGAGCACGGCGTATTTGCTGGAGGCTGATGAACAACACACAGCTGAGAGGTGGTTAGGGGAGGTCATCACCGATAACCCTGTTGTGTCCTCCCCAGGCCCCGGCTCTAATGACTAATTAAGTCCAAGAAAGGAAAGAAAACCTCAAAAATGCCACATATTATTCCGAAGAAAAAGTGTTTTCATCATAGAAGCTTCAACTGTTACAAAACAGATTGTGAAATAGGACAGTGTATCAAAGGGTGAGGAAACAAAATCTGAATAGCTTCTTAAAATTCATAAAGATAATGAGTAATGAAACTACTTGATTATTACATCTTGAAGTATTAACGACTCTTCTGTCCAACTGATGATACCAATCACAAGCTACTTGCTATCAACATCAGTTACCAAGCCCTGGTTTAAGGACTGTAAGATTGGTATGTCTTCTACCAGCTTATTCTAAGATACGTGCTGAAATAAGGGCTAGCCTTCATTGTATTATCTAGGTGATTTCATCAGCTGAAGCATGGGAATGCTCCCTAACTCAGGCCTCTGCCAAGGCTGCCAGCAGAATGCCCAGGGCTTGCCCACTTTGCTGGCAGACCAGCAGCACTTTTACTTCCAACACTTCTTTCAGAGCTGGGCAGGAAATTTATATTTGCATCACTTGTTTGTGTTCACCCATTTACTCAATACTAAGCTTTCTCTTCCTTAGTACAGTAGGAGAGCCGGAGGTCCCAGGCGCATTCTCAAAGCTCTCATTAGAAGAGAAACAGCTCTAAATGAAATGAAGTTTATAACAGTCTTCCGTGATGTGCATTCTGAAAGTCCTCTCACCACGTTTACCCGATTTGCAGTTCTTAGCTGCCATAATGGTACAAACCTCAAGTGTGTGACACACTCTTCTTATAGGATAAAGCACCTTTACTTCAATTACGTTACACTGCATTAAGAAGTTCACAAAAGAGGAATGGCTCTTAGCTACAGAAATCGGCTACTTTGTCTAAAGACCAGACAGGAACTTATGAACTACTAATTACAACCCAATGAACATCTTTTCTTCCAAATACAAAACCAACCTCTCAGACCACATCTGCTGTGAATCCATGCCAATTCAAAAGGGTCCCTGAAAAGACAACCCACGGAAAACGAGGAGAGCCCAGGGCAATGGGAGCACTGGCCCAGGCAGGTCACCATTCCACACTGCAGGGTCCTGACAGCCCAACACCAGCACAGTCCCGTGCACTTAATGCTGATCTTCCCAAGCAGATCCCAATGGAACAGCAGAAAGGACCTTTTGTCTTTAGGGAGGAGAAACTCAGCACAGGAAGGGACTTGATGAAGCTAACTTGGCAGTGGAGTCCACTCAGAACCCCAAACTGAACACAGACCAGATGAAGTAATTTGGTAATTACATAAATGGCAGTTTAAAACCTTAATTGTGAACAGTTTTATAATTAAAATCATAGCTATCCTCACATGATTCCCACTGCACTGCTATACTGTATCAAAGAAAAACATGTCAACAGTTACAACTTCTATTAACATCAGAGTTTTCAGTATATACAGAGTTCAAAGGCAGACTAAAACTGTGCTCCATGCCAATGTTTATTTCTTAGTGATAGCTCTGATTATCTGGGAGCAGCATTTGTGTTACCACACATTTGATAGGGCTTCATAAAATACAATTCCTAACGAGTCTCAATACGAAACACTATTTGCATTTTACTAATTTTTTCCGTCTCTGATACTTGCTCACAGAAGTGACCTCCACCAAATTGCCACTATAGAAATCTCAGCAGTAAAACAATTGAATGTAACCTTAAATAATTCAGCAGCTTTCCATAAAGGCTGCTGTCTGTTTGGTTATGCTACCATAATTCCCTCACTTCAGTGTCTGCCATCTGAACTCACACTCACGACTAAATGACAATTTTTTGCCTTTTGAATAACTGTTTTCCATCAATCTTACCGTTCAGCCAGAACAATTTCTTTTTTCAATTATGTTTTAACATTAAATTACTAGAACCACATTTTCTGCAACAAAAGTGGTAAAGCTGACCTTTATTTTATTAGCCTACAATTTGCTCACCAGTGTTTTCTTAAGCTACGGGAATGGCTTATGTACATTGACAACACCCCACAGATGGTTATGATTACATTTAACAGGACAACGCGCTCATTGAGAACTTCCACAGACACTTACCTAATGGGATGTCACGTTAAATCTGACAGAGTCAGATAAAATAACTATCTACTAATTGTAGTGTATCAAAAAGGTCATTTCCAAACGATACGCGCGTTTCCAGTGCCATTATTGACAGCACCAGTGCACTAACGTTCATGCAGTAATGAGTTCTCAAATGAGCACAATTATTGCCCAGGTTTCCTCTGGCAGAAGATGCCCTTGAATCCACAGAGCTGTCAGCATCCTGGAAATAGATGCCCCTAACTGCAAAACTCTGGTCAACGTCAGAATTCGATTTGACTACTTCTTGCTTCCTCTGCTAATGCTTAATGACTAATTCCTCAGAGATACCCTTAAAAGCCCTAAAATATTGTCCTTGGGTAGAAACTTTCACTCGGCAATCAATCGGGAGCAAATTAGATGATTGTGTTGAAATGTATTGCACTGTTTAAGCTAACAAATGAATGAAGAAAGGTAGTATATAGGAACATATGCCACTACACTGAAGTTGCTAAAAGGGTCTGTTGGAAGAATATTTGGTTTCCAGTGAAGCTAATACGCTGTAAGAAGGGACAGTGATGAAAGAATACCAAGTCATATGGAAATCCAAATATAGTGACAGACACAATTATTTTACTAATTGCTAATGAATACAGTCAAGTGGCATCAAAAAGCCAAACTTTGCTTGGACTACTTCAGGTTTTGACCTCCGCATGAGCAAATGCATTTCAAACTGAAGCCCACCAAAATTGATTAACGGCGCCAGCCAAGGCCAGCGTGTAGCTGAAGCTTTTTTCCATCTATCACATGGCCCCAAGGATAGTTAAATGAACCTTAAAATGGCTACAAACAGCTCAATGACTACACAGACTCCTGCCAATTAGAAATAATTAGGCAGTCATTTTGGTGGTAAGTCTTTTTAAGTGCATACATAATGATGCAATGATGCTTATTAGCGATCTCATATGAGCTATGCTCAAACAGCCTGGAATAATTATGCAACTATCACAAAGCCTTGCACATCTCTGTACTTCACCTTAATGCATTTAAAAATCCACTTCATTACCTCCAGTAATTAATCCTCCATTAATTGCAGGAAAAGCCCAGTTTACCGTGCTTCGTTTCTAATTATCTTATAAATAGTTATGGTTCTAATTAATGTGTTCATTAAGCTGAATATCTTTCTCAAAGCCACGCTCAGAGCAAAGGTTCCGCTTTTGAGAGAAAAAGCCTAACTAGCCATAAGGTGAGGCCATTTTAGTTGTATTTGCTTTTATTTTAGTATATTCAACCTCCTAATTGGCATTTAAAATCTAATTTGGAAGAACTTCAATAAGACTATATACCAGAAAAATAGAAAAAGGATTTTTTTCCCCCCGCACCCATTCTCCAATCAAGAAGCTCTAACAGCAAAACTTTCAGCACAGCTTTTTGATATAGGCTGGTGACAGATTTTCAGTGCTATGCCACAGATTAATTTAAATCCTATTACAATTTAGCTTACCTCTGCTTGTGCCCATAGAAGAGAAGCAACAAATTTAAAAGCCAAATAGGCACCTAGCAACGTATGAATGGTTGAAAAACATCCAGTGGCCCTCGCCTCCACTCCCTATCATATGAATCAGCAGAACAAAATTATAAAAGAATTAAAATAATTCATTCAAGCTGAACATCATTCCTTAAAGTTGAGTTCTTCAGTCTGCCTTAACTAGGAGCTGATATAACCCTGTAAAAACTGCAACTGAAGAATATTTTTAAAGCAATATTTATGGGCAAGGAGATCTAAAGCTGAAAGCACGCCCTGCACAGTATTCTGAGGAATGAACGCAAGCAGAAAACTTGAGGTCAAAAGAAAATTCTACCAAAAGTACATCCAAAATATTTAGTTACAGCAGCACTAAGATACAGACATTATTTTCTTTCTTCTCCTAGATTTTAAAGATAATTTTTTTTTTTTTTTTTTTGGAAGACATACACAATACTTCAGTGCATCCTTCTCCAGTTACTCCATGCCTTTCAAATTTTCCCTTATGTGGTCATCACATATTCAACATAAATAAAATATTTTGCTGAGGCAATTGCTTCAGCTCTGCTTTGATAGTAAAAAGACAAAGGCTCTACACATGCATGAAATCAGCAATATGCTTCTTTCTTTTTCTTCCTACAACATTACACCTGAATTGAAAACCAGGAATCGCTGAAATCAAGTGCAACTTTGACGGAGCTCAAGTAAACCAATAAACCTATATTAGAACCAGATGAAGCATTAGCATCTATATATATTCCTGCTCTTGCATTTCAGTGCCTTAGAAACCAGCAGCTCTCCCTGTTTGAGGGCCATTTCGCTTTACAACTCTCTCATCAAACCCCAGCTTCAACACCCCAGGCTGAAGCCTCTTCCTCCAACCTGCACTCTCCGTTATGAGTGCTCTCGCCCTGCTCTCCCATTCCCCACTCAGGCAGGGCAGAAAGCTGCTTGCTCTGCTTGCTGACCAGCCTCCATGCATAGGCAGGGGTGAAGGCAACAACATACCAAACAACGAAGGGGCAGTCAGCAAAGTGTCAGAGATCCAGCTCACATCAGCTTAACCAGATGAGGAAGTCACCTCCAAACTGCACTTTGCTCAGAACATCAACAAGAACGTCCACTGCCTATCTAGATCTTGAAGGGCAGCTGATTTATATACAGTAAAATTCATTGATACAAAGGTACCTGAAGCTCTGCACATGGCAGCCACTGCTCTACTTCGCTACTTGCTGAGCAATCCCTCCAGCCCAGATCCTGGACAAAAGCACTGGAACACCCTGAGTGCAGCTTCCCAGCAAGGCTTGTTCCCAAGTCCTGGCTCCCCAGGAGCTCCCAACCAGCCTCCAGAAACAGAAGCAAGACTTCACAGTTAAATATCATATCTCCTTAGTAATTAATTTCTCCCAGGGCTTGATACATTTCTAGCAACTTATTTAACTGCCAGTTTGAAAAAGGCACAGCATCAAACAGCACAGCATATTTCAATAGTCGCTGACCCCTGCTCCAAGGTGGCCGGTTCTAAGAACAACAGTCTTGTTACAGCTGCTTTTCATGGAACTTGAATGAAATAACACAAGAATAATACACAAAAATAATTGAGAAGGACTACATAAAGTAAACAAGGTACAGAATCTACGGGGGGAAACAGTAACCCATCATTAAAACTGTGATGAACGTGGATGCTAAGCCAGGGCTGTACACAGTCTCAGCTCTGGCACGTCCATCCACGGCATGGTTGACAGATACATTCAACAAAGTGCAGCTTGGATTTTTGGAACAGACAGGACTGACAGCTACTGGCACACTGCTGCTACAGAGCAACTGCAAAAAAAACCCAGCAAGAGGAACACACTGACAGCTCCATGTAAAAAGGGCAGCAAAACACTCTGGGCAGCAATATCTGCATTTTGCCTGTGTCTTTATAGCCCAGGTACTGCTCCTGCCACACGTTATTAGACAGGCAGGAATCCACAGCAAAATGCTCCTATTAAATTCTACAAATGTTGCATTTCACATGCTGATAATCGGATTCTGGAAACTAACACTGGAAACAGCAGCAATTTACTCCTGCAGACAGTGATGGTCTTGTATTACCAATGCATCTTTAAGACATCTGCTCTGTGTTGATTTGCATAGCAGCCTCTAGAAACACGATCGCTGTGGCAAAAAATGAATAGATTCATGGCCAGAGTTGTGGTAATGGAGGAAAAGAGGATTAAAAAAGTAGAAATATGCAATAGTCCAGAATTTAGACTAAAATAAGAGTCGATTCTCCACCAAAGAGCATCAAATTATTCTCATACTTCCTTAAGTATCTTCTCCCAAACAGAAAACTGCAGCTCAACCACTGCCCCCCACATTAAAAGGGGGGAGGAAACCCACAAGAAGTCCCTTTCCCAAAAGGAGGAATGAAAGGCTTTATAAAAATAAGAAGCTGCATTAAGAACACATTCTACACACATAACAACAGGACTGCTTTAGAAAAAAAAAGTTTCCATGCAATTAGATTCAGCAGTTAGCTCTAAATGAACAGCAGTCATGAATTCATATGTTTAAGGCTTTTTTTTTTATATATATATATACACCAATGAAAGGCATCAAAGCAGCTGTCACTAGCAGCTATCTGCCCTTATTGATAACTTCAGGGCCCCTGGCATTGCCTTGTGAAGTTTAATTTCCCAAAGTGGTCAATTAGACCTTGGTAATGTGTGCATTGGTGGGTTATTGCTCTAGGATATCATGAATGCTACTGCTTCACTCCTTTACTTATTCCACTACATCTGCGCAGAATAATTGTTAATTTTTTTTTTCAAATAACTTATTATAGCTAAAAACATGTTTTAGAGACAACTGGTGATATAACTGCAATGGAGTAAAACCCTAAATGAAAACTTCAGGTGTTGATTTATCACTGGAAAAAGAGAGTATCTGCCATTAGCATCTGCAGAAAAACCTCAAGACCACATGAACAAAACCAATCCAAATTCCACTAGTTCTGCCTGAAGCCTTTGTTTGAAGTGCAATGCAAGAAATACTGCCTTTATTTTTTTTTTTTAATTAAATATACATTCTAACAGAACAAAAACTCCCAACCTCTCCTAGCCCTCCCCAAAGAGAAGAGATGCACACAATGCTGGCATCAGTCCCTCCCGTGACTGCAGACGTGGGTTTGTGCAGTTAGCTGCATGCCTCAGTGCCAATTTGCCTAGCAAGGAGAAGAGGAAAAACATCACAGGCAGCAGATCAAACCTGTAAAAGAATAGCAACTCCAGTAGTTACTAGCAGGCAATGAAGCATTTTGGGAGAAATATTCTGATAGCATTGCTTGCTTTCTTATTGGACTTCCATCTGCTTCTCTGTAGAAAATTCTTGGATCCATTTCCAAAGACAGTAATGTTGAAAAAGCCTTTCAATAGATTCAGACAGCTTTTCACCACTGCCTGACAATTTGTGCCCAGCCTTGTTTTTCACAGCTGTCTTGCCCTCATTCCCAGATATTTTTTTTACAGCAGATACTCAGAGTCATGTTGGTACACTCTTCCTTCCCTCTGCTCTTGAAGTCACTACTGCTGTCATTACTCACAAACTTTGCTTCCAAGTTCCTTCCATGTCCTTTCCAGGCAGCCAAAAACTCACAGCGGCTGATGCCCACAGAGCAGTGAGTTCAGGAAACCCTCACTTTCTCCCCTAGGCCCTCCCTGTCCTCAGAACAGCTACCAGCATCTATCCTTCGGCTGAAACCAACCTCATCTTCAACCCACATTCTTGCATCACGTTTCAATTCAGTCCTGTTTCTCAACAATCTCCATCACAATAAATAAGTAAATAAATAAATAAATCAAGGTTCTAGGTTCATGCAGCTGCAATTCATCTTATACACATTACAACCCTTTGACCACTACCTGAGCCATGCCTTTTTTTCCCTTACCTGTCATTGTCTTGTCTACCACACGTTACCACTGACGTTAAGATCTACCTCAAAACTAGATCCTTTTAATCTCCCTCTCTCCTAAGAGCCTTTGTTATCTTTTTATTATCTTTTCAGGCTGATGCAGTTACTAGAAAACTCCTCCCCACGTTGTTCATAATGGAATCTATCCCCTGATACTCCCAGCATAACCTATTTGAGTGCTCTCCTGTTCTCCTGCTGCTAAAAGGAAGTTTTGAAGGCAGGTTGGGATAGATTATGTCTTGATCCAACACTTGCTATCACCTGTAAGCTCTGATAGGCCGGGGCACATTCATGCAATCACACTAAAAACATGATGCATGGGAAATAGGAGACTAACTGAAGAAGGAAAGGCCCCTTCCTATCCACCATCCCTGGTATGGCAAATACCAAAGCACTCAGTGATGCTGTTTGTATCTTTCAGAAGTTACATGCACAACGTTTCACTTTGCAATATTGTCTCTTTGCTAAAATACTTCTTTGCTCAGATTTTATTAGAAATCACACAATCACAGAATTGCAGGGGTTGGAAGAGACCTCAGTATTTAAAAAAAAAATAATTCTCAAAGGAAAAAGAAAGCTCACACAAAAGACAACTGACTCCTGCCAGTACTAAACAGCCAAACCTGAAAAAAGCTGAGGCCCATCACCATACAGTGGCACACTGTAAAACACACAGAGTAAACCAACAATGCAAAGCAAGGATTGACAGTTTGTCCCAACCAGGAATAACTTCTGACTGAAGCTGTGACCTCCTGAGCACAGATCAAACCCAGTGGCAAGCATCTGTAACTTCACAGTAAGCAGCACCTAGCACTGCATTTCTGTTTGAAGCAGCAGTGTTGAAAGTACACCCAGAAAACGTGTGTAGGGGAGGAATGTTGTAATTCCATCAGCCCTGTGCATCAACCAGGTGATGCAAATTAAACCATTTACAGAGTTTACTAAAGCTGTGAACCTGGCCAGATATTTAAATAGTACTGTGGGGGGATACAAAAGTATTTCTCTTGTTGATATTATTACTTATTGACCCTTTTTAGCCAGCTCTTTGCTTTTACTTTCATTATTTACCCATCCTCTTCAGTTAGCTCTCCTCTGCATAAGCAGGACCTTATTTTCCAAATAGCAGGACTTACAAGCACAAAAACCAAAGAACTCTGACAACCTATGAAGGCTGGATGCAAGACAATTCTTGTTTACTTTGGTAGGATAAGAACAACTTGAGGCAACAACCAGACTCCAACCCTATTCCAAGCTACCCGTAATGAGTAAGTCACCATGCCATAGATTGCAATGAGATGCACACATTTCCAAACTAAATTGGAATGGAGTTCAGGAAATAATTTGTAGTCATGTCGCCGCCCCCAGCAACACGAAGAGCCACCGATCAAGCACCTCCTTTGCTGACCACCCAGAGACAGCAATTTCACCAACAAGATTACACTTCACACTGTATTACCCCATAGATACCTATAGGTGTACCAGCTGTTATTGCATCACTCACGTCGAACTTTGTTACACATTTCAGGACAGGATTCTTCAGTTTAAAATAACAAGAAAAGCCAAAAACGTTTGGCAGACAATAAAAACAAGCTTGCGTATTTAAGGACAATTATAGCAAAATGCTCTGCGACCACAGAACTGTAGGAAGTCAAGGAAAAAAAGGTTAACATCCTTTGGTTAAACCTATTTAAAGCTACACGAATTAAAAGACTGAAATCCCAAGTTCTGACGTATTTTCCTATACAATTAACTTGCAGAAAGACTGCAGTGAAAACTAAAAATATTAACAAGCCTCTACCCACACACAAGTCACAGGAAATCCAAGTTTCTCCATTCCAGAGGAGCATAATATTCTAATAAGAACTATCCTAATCTTCACCCAGCAATAATTTCAAGATGATATTATTATTCTCATTTCCTTGAATAATATCCATACTCCAGGGCCATTTTCCTTCTCATATTCAATATCATGCATGCTTGTATCAAGATTCCTTTCTTCATATCCTGTCACAGTATCAATCACTGCCTCCTGTCCACTCAATCCACTTTTGATTTATCAGCCGCTGTCTTTCTGGACTCCATAACTCGACCCAAACCATTTTAGCAAGACATTGACAAATAGCACCCAGTATCACATCAACCTGTTCCACTTAGTAAACTAAGAAACAGTAACTGTGACATCTCTGCATAAGTATTCCATTCTATTCCCCAGACTGATGTATATTAATGAGGAGATGGTATTTGAAATGCTTCTTCCACATCAGCATCTAATATGATCAAATTAGGAAATGGGATGATTTATTAAATTTCGCAGAGCTGAAATATTTCTTTATATCACTCTATGTGTGGTTTCAGAAAGTGAGCTGTTGCTTTCAATTTTTCTACTGAGGATGTGCCTGCATTTCACAGACGAATTATTGTCTTTAAAAAGATTGCAAGAAGGCAAAATGTTATTAAGCAAATGCTCAGTAAAACAAACTAAATTGGTTTTAAAATTCCTAATTTAATGTAAATCTTGGTTGTTTTGCTGAAATTCAGTTTGTGATCTTATTAAGTCATATTTGCATTGTACTATCTTGCTGTAGGACAGCTTCAAATTTATAGCATTACTAGCAAGACCCACTTTTTTGACTCTAAAAAGATGCATCTAAAATAGTCACAATCCACACAAGTTTTCTTACCTTCTGAAATCTGAGCTGATATTTTGTGCTTCATTTTGTTAAGTGGCACATTTTAAAAAGGTTCTGAGATCATCACATATGTTGTGACTTATCAAATGAAAGCCTGATACTTCAATATTTGGGTATTTCATTCGAATTAAATACCTATGTTAGAAAAGCTACTAAAATTACACCACAGGTACACATGCTTTCACAAACACGTTCACCATCTTGAAAAACAAACTGCCTTTGTTTGATGGAGGACTGGAGGGAGAAATAGGAAGACAGTTTGCGATACCTGCATGACTCACACCAAAAATAAATCCAGTGATTTCACAATACAACGTAAAGAATCTCAACTTCCAACAAGAAAGTGGTTTTCGAGCGTCAGACCCAAGTGGCACTGGAAAACACAGTTGCTCAAGTCCCAAAGGCAGCACTTGGGAAGCACAACAGCAGCCCTACAAATAAGAGCAGCACAGAGCAGAGCTTTGCTTTATTGTAGCATCTCACATTGCTGCCTTGCTGGCGGGTCAGTAGGTTTTATTTCCCATCAGTCAACCCACAGGCAGGGTACCAAGAATCCAGCAGGTAACATGTTCTTACTACACAAACAGGAGCTGGATGAGTTACCTGTAATCATGTCATTCGCTACTTCACTCAAGTGCTTTCTTTGGTGCTTACCTTCAAAGGTGATATAAAAAAATGCTGTCTCATCCCAAGCAAAAATGGATCACAGGTGCCAAATTCATACAAAAATTGCACCATGACTTCAGCACTCCATCCTGTATATTGCCCCATTGCCCACGACAAATCTTGTCTCTCCACTACAATAGATTCTGAAGGATTTTTCTTGCCTTTTTTCTTTAATCATTTAAAATGTGGTATCCACAACATCACAACATCCACAACAGCAAGAACTTCTGCAGCTTAATTGCATGATGTGCAAGAACTCTATTTAACTAGAATCTGCTTCACTTGATGCCTGCCCAGGATCTTACATTGAAGGAGTGCTGTTCATTCCCTCCTTTAATCATCTTTTCACAACCTTTTTTTTTTTTCCATACCCATCCATCACCTTTCCTCTGTCCCCCTTCAAATCTGAGCCCTGAGGAGCCATAATGCACTCATCCAGTCCTCTTTAGAGAGCTGTTCATACCTTCACTCAAGTATACAAGGCAGATTTTGAGTTGGAAGGCAAGGAAGCACTCAGCTTTGTTGCCATTGCCCCTGTACTACAAGCAGGGAGCACACAGGCCCCAGCAGCAGCTTTCTGCAACCTACTCAATTCTTCCCCAGATTAAACCATGGCTTCACAGGGTAACAGTACAAGAGAGCAGACTGCTAAACAGTCCGAATCAAAGATTCTTTTAACATAATTTGAGATGTGACTTAAGAATATTTTCCCTAAATATTTGCGTCTGTGACTAGTAATGCAAAATGACCTGCAGCTATACCAGCAGTAGGACAGGTTTGAAAAGCTAGCATACTTTGTACACCAAATATCTGTATGCAATATTTCCCAGCACAAAATAAAATAAATCACAATTAGGTTTTAAAAGATTTTAGGCAGATAATTCCCATACATTGCAATGGCAATTCACATCAGTAAAACCTTTGGCAAACATGACCATTAGTATATCAGCTACATCTAACTAACAACACAATTTACATTTATTAGAATACAACAGACCTTTCAGAGCAGGTTATCCTGTTTTCTAATACTGAGCACCCGACCTACTCAAGAGCACCTTTGTTGTCACTTGATTCCTTTTCCATCTCACTGTTTTAAAACTGATGCTATAAGAGTGGATTTTTACAGGTGCACTTCTACACAGAACTCAGCAGCTTATCCATTCCACAGCTCAAAAGGTAACTACACTCCAAAAGGGATCAGCTTGTTTAAATAACCAAATTGCCACTACAAAGGCACTGTAGCAATAAGTGTCCAGGCAACTATTATAATGAACAGCTGTGAATAAGTCATGAGAGAATACAAATAGGAAAAGGGAAGTGCTCACATCCTTCAATAATTTTTCAGTAACATTTAGGAGGAATGGCCTGACTGATCTGGCACGAGAAAATAACAAGTCTTACCAAGTTCTTAGTAAATTCTAGGCAGAATTACCCAGCTGCAGATCAGTAAACAGATATTAAAATAAAGAAAGGCTTTCATCTGCCTGCTAGACTCAATAGTGACCTTAAATTCAACACCAGTCCTTATATCCGTGGATCAACTTCATTTAAACTTTGTAATGGACAAATACACACCAAAAAATAGAGTCCCTGCTCATCATAAACTACAAAACAGTTTTATAATACGATTTGATTATGATTTAAATTATGCTTATTATTGAAAATACTGACTTGTCACAATCTGATCCATCAAGAACTGCAGCACCACAATTGTCTTTCACTGTTAAGTGAGAGGTGCACAACTGGGAACACTTCCCCATTTCACAAGAAAAACAGATGAGAAAACAAAAGTTTCATGTCGTCTTCATTGAACCAATATTATGCATGGAGGTGATGGAAACCAGCAATCAAAAAGACAACTTTTGTACCTTGATTTCAGATTACTGCAGTTAAACAAAACTAAGGTGACTTTTTTCTTTTTGCATTTGGCCAAACTCAATACATACAATTTACCATTAAATCCAACTGTGCTGTCAGCTTAAAATAAAGCTATCGTAAGTGCATGAAAAGCACAGCACAGAGGTTTCAATTTAAGAAGATTTTCAAGCAACATGTCAATTAGACCACATGCAACCACTTCTAAGATGCTCACAAACACAGTAAGCACATGGTGACTTAAAATAAATGTTTTTACAATAGAAATAACAGTAATTTCTTTCCTAGAAAAGCACCTTACCTCCTCGTTCTACTTTTTGACCTCGATCTTTGAGACCTGTAGGATTTCCCTCTGCCCCTCGATCGGCTGCGACTGCGTTTCCTTCTGGAGCCATAGGAAGAGCTACTGCTCGATCTGTGCCTGCGCCTGAAACAGACCCATGTTATCAGCACAGAGCTTCTGGAACAAAAAACAGCAGCAGGGAAAGGAACAAACGCCTCACTCAAAATCATGTGCATGCAAAACTATTTCTTGCACTGCAGCATGTCATAAAAGCCTCAACATACACCACTGCTGCACACTAATAAGTAACTCACACATACGTGAGCAAAGCCTGTCCTGAAGAGCTTGCATTCAAAAATATACATCCCAAGGGCAGAAGGCAAAACAGAAGTTAACTGATATGCCCCAAATCACACAACACTCGAAGGGCTAAGCCAGAAACACAGCTCAGCTCTCAATGAACTGCAGTCTCGTGACCAGTGCATTGGAACCCACTGACTCTCTGCCAAATCTGAAGTTAAAGAAACATTTAGACCCACATTCTCAGCAGCACTTACTCAGAAATACCCTGCTTTTCAGTGGAAAGAATTCCAGCACGAGAAATGAAATTCAAAACATTAGCTCCTGCATTGCAGATCTATACAATTATCTCCAGCCATCCAGCAAATCCAGTGCATACATAAAAAGCAAACACATTCTTTTAAAATTACGTACACCTATAAATATTTTCCCTTTATATACAAACAATTGAGTTCTCAACTTTCATAACGTGCAGTCATTGCTCAGATACAGAGACTGTTTATTTTTTTCTCTGCACTCCTCCTTTTTTCAGCACTATTATTAATCAAATAATCAGTATTAATTTATTCAATCTGAGCTTGGGAGTTTTCTCTTGAGCTCTACCAGAGGCCAGAATGGTATCTTCTCTCCCCACCCCACTCCCACCTCCATCCCCCACCCTCATTTCATTTATTCAAATAATAAGTTCCTATACACACAGGAGAAAGATGAAAGAATATACAGCAAATACCTACATTAAACCAACCAATCCCACACCTGGTGGGAGGGATGCTTTAAGTCTCAACCTTTCATACAATTTCTTCTCCATCTCACTCATAGCTAAATAACACTTGCAGCCCTTATGAGCCCTTATTTCTGGGCTTCAGAATGCTTAGGTGATAGTAAAGTATAACACCCTATTCTTGTAGCTCAGGGTCTAGTCCATGGGATGAGTGCTCACCTAGCACAAGGGAAAAGGTGTTGCATTACATACAAGGAGTGCTGGACTTTGAGCTAACTCCTAAAGAGCAGGTTTCCATGTGAAAAAGGCAGGCAATGCTCCTGCTAAATGAAGATGAAGTAAAGCAATCTTGGAGACTGCTGGTTTTTATACTTCTGGTCAGGGATAAATCCAGCAGAACCCCAGAGTGTGACAGTCATTTAAGTGCCAGGAGCAAATATCCTAAACTAAGGGCAAAGCAGAGGTGCTAGCCAGATACTAAAAGCAGACACTTTGGTCTTTTCTGGATTCAATTTAAGTCAACTGGTCTTCGTCCAGACTCTAATCTCCCTTCAAGCTCTGTTTTTATCTGTGAGATAGCCATGCCTGCACTGGACTAAAGAGATTCATAAAGCTGCATGTCATCAGCATATTGTTGGCATCAAAGCCCATGTCATCTCGCTGTGTCCCCTAAGGGCTGTATGTAGATGCTAAGCAGGAACAGAAAAACAGGGCGATGGAAAGGAACCAACAAGAACCCCTCCAGTGGCCTGCCTGCCCCTTTCTGAAATACTCCCTTTCCAGCTACAGAAAGGTTGGTCAGGAGCAGCTTCTCATACATTTCTATTACAGCTAGGTGTGATGAGCATCTTCCAGCCCCATCCATTAATAATAATCTGCTCAGTTTGATTCCTGGATCATCTCGAGTCAGAGACAACCAGGATATCTAAAAAGATCAGGTACAGAAAGGGGACTCTGTGATAAAGGAAATACAGTTTCAGGCCAGTGCAACTTGGGTAGATAGAGCCACATCTGTGTTCTCATCACCCCCTGACGACTGTACCCTGGACACACAAAGAATTAGGAAGTGTGCTGGTGAAATCTAGTCTTGGTGTCGCCCATTCTGACGGTTTGGTTTTTAAATAGAAGTGGAGCTGTCGCCACATCTTCCGAGATTCTGAGCAAACAATGAAATTCCAAACCAGAACTGACCACACATGGGATTTGAACGCTTATGTCCCGCAGCATGGGATATGGAAGAGCCCGATCTGCACCCAGCAGCAGCAGCCAGACAAGTACTACATGTGCACCTTTTCTCATACGAATGTGAACGTGACTGCGCATCCCGGGAGCGGGACCTCGACCTCGACTTCCTCCCAGACTTTTTACGGCTGTACGTCCTGCTGTCTGAGGAGCTGCTTGAAGACGAACGCCTGCGGTGCTTCTTCTTCCTTCTGCTTCTGTTCTCTTCTTCTGTGTCCGAGGAGCGACGGCCCATTTTTGAACTAAGGAAAGACAAAAATTCTGAACTGGAGAAACACCCTGAGCCTGCATTTATATACACACACAACAAGTGTGTTTATACAAATACACCCTGACGCCATTTTTAAAGCTACCGTGTAAATAAACTGTTTGGCTTCCACGCAAAACTTAAATCAAGATTTAATTATAAGATCTCAACAAATTTAAGTAATTTGAAATTTATTTGCTCACTATAAGCTCACTGCATAACAGTATAAGCTCACTGTGGCATTAAACACTTGTTCTGAACTCCTACAGAAGATATTTTACAACCATTTAAACATCTAAATGCACTAATAAAATCCATTTTTATATCAGAACATACTTCACCTTGTCTTATTTTTACATTTTTGGCCCAGATATTAATTTTTAAGAAATCTGAGAAGTCATTTACAAGGAGATAATTCTTACATACTCCCCATTAAGCATATTGAAGATGCTGTACTGCTGACTGCACACCATCTGAAGGTACAGTTACAAATGAGAACGCATACTTGCTCAATCAATACGACGTGGTCTATTTCTGTTACTGATGTAACTCGCTTTCAGACTGCACAACTAAGGTAATGTATGTTTTTGTTCTCTTAGCATAATTAAAAACAAACACTGAGAAATCAAATTATCTTCAAATTAATTCATGCTAGAGTTGGGTTGACTTTGGTTTTCAGTTAAAGCCACTCGACTTAGAGCTGCTCTATTCCAAAAATCAGAGCTACAGATACAGAACTGTTTCTTGATTGTCAATGCGTTCATCTGCAGACTTTGACAATTTAATGAAAAAAGGAGGTGGTAAGGGCTGCCATTCATTTAACTGCTATGAAGACCATCACCTTTTGGAACTCCAATCAGCCTCATTGCTTCAGGATTTAAGAAAAGCAGTATTTCTTGACTTTTCAGACTGCAAACTATAACAAGTGCTTTAAAACTGTTCTTCTGTCCCAGCAATACTTGCCCTACACAGCTGAGAACCAATCTCCACGTACATCTTCTCTAATGGCAGCCAGCAACAGGCCCCCCTCCCAAGGAGGAACACTTGTTTCAAGCCTCTCCAGCTACCAAGAAAATAGCAGCTCCAAATTCCTTAACATTTGTATCAACAGCCAGATCATGGGTGTATTTTGGCACAGTTATCAACTGTCTTCAACCAACACTGAAATATTACAGCTCCTCATATTCCAGCATAGAGAAGCTGAGCTGGTTCCTTTCCTGCTTTTGCCCTTCCTCACACCTTCTGCCACCTCTCAGCAGACCCTCATCTCCAGGGTCAGAACTGACAACAGAACAAAGGAGAAACTTGCTGTTAAGTACTTGTTTAAACACACCAAATGTTTACACTCAAATAAAAGCCTCAATTATGCTAGGTCAAAAACTGAGCAAAAAAGCCTGTTCATCCCCACAGGCAACAGCCTCTTCAACTGAAGTTTCCATGTGTTTTGCAGGGTCAATGAGCTGCAAGAATTTCCAAGGAAGCTTTCCAGGTTGTCACCTCTAAAGCACCATAAGCGCATCCAACAGCTTGAGAATGCTCAATATAGGACCATCCCTACATGCCTGGCCCTTCTTTGATGCTCACCACTTTCCTTCCTGCCACAACCCCAACAGCTTCGTGAAGCCCACTGCCATGAAGCCAAGGTTCTGTGGATCAAATAGCACTTCAGCATGCCCCTGAGAGCCACCACACTAAATCCCTTCGCTGCTCTGCAGTTGCAGTCTTCAGCACTTAAGGTCCAACCTTTCAGCTAACAAAGCATTCTTCAAATACTCCAATGAAAAGAGCAGCGTTCCACATGCCTAGAAGGGCAGAACTTCAGGAGGATGAGCTGTTCCGCACCAGCATTCCCCATGGAACAAAATTATTTCTACCATATTACTGAAGTTACTCCTCACAGATTTTGAGAAAGACAAAAGGCAGTATTTTACAGCCTACTTTATCTTATTTAAGAAGATAGGACTTCAATTTGCAGTTCCATAGAGGAGTGACAATTTCTATCAACATACTGCCCTGTGCAGTTATTTCCTCCATTCTCCACCTTCCTCCACCCCCCCCAGCTCAAAGATTTGCAGATACCCAAGGTACCAACAGTTATTATACGGTAAAACAAAGCTTTTCAAATATAGGCTGATAGAACAACCTTCAAATGAAGATGGAGCTGAATCTCAAACTCTAAACAAGCAGAACTGCTCAGAAGGATGAAACTACAATGCTCAGGTTTTAAACTAAGAGCTCACAGACCACAGCTCATGACAACAAGATTAATGGAAGAGACCTGAGAAACACAGAGTACAGAAGACATTTCTGCCAAGATATTTACCACTTGATGTGGATATCATTATGAGCCAGAACATTACACTTCAACATATATTTTGCCTGTTGTTTAACTTCCTTTTTTAACCACAGCCTTTCCCCCAATTTGGGCACATAACTGGATTAAGCAGCATACCAATCTAGCGAAACACACTGCGTAAACCTCAATTTTATGTCTTCAGGACCATAGAAAAGTTGTGTGCCACAGCCCTTCAGGACAAGCCCTACTGCAACACACAGAAGCACCTCAGGGGCTCCAGGAAGCTCTGGGTTTGCAGCAGTTGAGTGGATGAAGGCAGGTGGGTGACTGATGTTCTGCATGTCCTGGAGACCCCACTGGAAGAGAAGTCACCAGAAGCAGACCTGATCCCAGAACAACGTGAGCAGCCAAGAATCTGTAGCTGCCAGCTACAGGGATACTTCAGAAGTACACAGTGCCTGTCAGACAGGCTCATCTGCCACCAGGGTTTTTGGACCACTCCTTCAGCACATCACATAAACTGTCACATGAAGGTGCCTCTTACAAACATAAGAATTAACTGCTTTCAAGCACTAAGACCTACACCAGTCTGGTATCTTCCATGACTGCTGCCTCCTCCCTCCATACTCCAGCACAGACGCATCAGAAAGGACCGCTAGCACCGACTGACACCCAAAGCCTGGCAGAAGGAAGAGTTAAGAGTTGTTCTGCTGGGTCAGTGGTCCACACACCAGCTCCACAAGCAGGACTGGCTGACAGTACCTACAGATCACAGAAGAACTGCATATTGAGGCTCCTAAGTTTTTTCTACCCATCTGTTTCCACACACAGTCTGTAGATCCACCGCAGTTAGAAGAGTGGTGTAAGAGTTCCCCTAACAGCTGCGGGGCCTGATCTCATTTTTGAGGTGCCTCCCCATGTAGGTCTCAGAAGGAGGTGCTAAGCCATAGGTATTTGCAATAGGAGATACATTACTAATTCCTATTTATGTGCAGACAGTGAGAGATGCAGCTCTAGGTGTCTGGCAAGGCACGTGAAGCAGCAGCAGGCTTTTATCTCAACCACAAAGTAGTACGAGGAGGAAGAGGTACATTACCAAGCATTGACAGCAGATAGATGGTGAGACTGACAAGCCAGGTTACTTCCCAGGCACTTGGGGAGAAAGAGACTCCTGACCATCAGTGAGGCTCCTATTTCTAGGTCACTCTGCCCTAACCTTATCAGTAGGATGACTTATTGTTGGATCCACTGCATTTGAAATTGCTGTCCTGAAGCAAAGGCACATTACAGCAACAAACAGGCAGGTTTACAGGTTTTTGGTGTGTTGTTTTTTAACACTTATTTTATTTTAGCCTTTTTGAGAACTCATGCTGCAACAATTTGGTTGAAACAAAAACAAAGCACCTGCTTTCAAACACATCTGCCAAGAGAAACACCAACAACAAAAATTCCAAAACAACTACTTACTTTTGTTAAAGCTACAAACAGTGCTACTAAGCAGCTAAGTAACCAGCATATAAAAACGTAAAGAAAACCTTAATTACTAAGAAACTTCAATTGTAACTGACTTGCAGTAGCCATTTGCATTGTTTACAGAGCAGCTTTATAAATGTATGCACATTAAGTTCTTTACTATGAGAATGGTGAGGTGCTGGAACAGCTGCCCAAAGAGCTTGTGGATGCCCAGTCCTTAGAGGTCAGGCCAGGTTGGATGGGGCCCTGGGCAGCGTGGGCTGCTATGAAATGTGGAGGCTGGTGGCCCTGCATGTGGCAAGGGGGTGGATATTCATGATCCTTGAAGTCCCTTCCAACCCTGGAATTCTGTGTTTCTGTGATTTCCTTAGAGAGAACGAACAGTTCAGGGATGGGCTCCAGCCAGGAAACAATGCTAACTAAAGCAAAACTTATTCTATGTTACTTAACAAACACGATTCTAACAAGTAGGATTCACAGTGTTACTAACAGCAGTGCTGCTCCCACAAAAAGGGAAATTGCAAACAGGCAGAACTCAGTCTGACAGCATGCACATGTGTGTGGTGGAAGGATTATCTGTGCCTCCCACCACCAAGCCTGCAGTTACGCAGAAACTCTTCCTGCTCTGCAGTTCAGAAATAAATGCTCTCAACAAAGAAAAACATTGGATCAGAAGTCACAGTGAGGTGACCTGTTCTTACAGAATCACAGAATTGTAAGGACTGGAAGGGACCTCTAGAGATCATAGAATGGACTGAGTTGAAGAGGACCACAATGATCATCCAGTTTCAGCCCCTTGCTATGTGCAGGGTCACCAACCAGCAGCCCAGGCTGCCGACAGCCACATCCAGCCTGGCCTTGAATGCCTCCAGGCATGGGGCATCCACAGCCTCCTTGGGCAACCTGTTCCAGGCTGGGAAACTGTTCCATTTTTCTAGAATCAGCAAGCAGAGTGGGGCAGAAAGGACGGCAGCACTTGTCCTCACTGCAAGCACAGCAGTAGGCAGGGTGTGCAGCCCAGCATCAGCTGCCAGAGCACAGCAGCAGCTCTCCCTCTCTCATTCTTCCAGCTTCCCTCCTCTCCGAGAAAAGTTACATTTAAAACAGATCTACTGGAAGAGTGTTTGTGTTCCAGTGCATCAGCACCCTCGGAGTGATCACTGAGTCCAACCCCCTATCAAAACAGGCTTTGTACAGCAAGTAAGCATTTAGATAGGTCTTACAAGACAGTGTGTATTTGTAAGTACTTATCCAGGGGGTTCCTTCCCTTAGCCAAGCCTCCAAATTGCTAAAGGAGAAACATCCAACTCACACCTATAGGGAGAGACAGCACAACCAGCTCCTCCAGCTGAAAACACCGAGATAAAACAACCGAACCGCAATCAAGAGAATTCAGCTTCAAACCTCGAGATGTTCAACCTAAACGCAAAGAGAAAAAAAAAAACCAAACAAAACAAACAAACAAAAAAAACATTCTGACCGCTCTGCGGGGGAAGGACCCAGGCCCCAAGGCCCAACCTCACCCCCAAGGCCCTGCCCCAGGCCAGGCCGCAACGTCGCCATGGCAACGGCAGGCCTGAGGCCTAACGGCAGGCCTGAGGCCTACCCCCCCCCCCCCCCCGTACCCCGAGACCCTTCAGCCACCCGGAACCTCCCCCCTCATAAAGAGCCCTCCTGTCCTCCCCCCAGCTTTACCTCAGCCTCCAACAGCCGAGTCGAGGCCTCAGGGCCGAGGTTTTGAGCGCAGAGGCTTCCCGGAGGGAGGCGGGCAGGCAGAGGCGAGAGAGCGCCGAGCGCATCGATGGCGCCAGGCAGTGCTGCGGAGCGCCGAGCGAATGGATGCGCAGCGCGGGGTGCGGGACACGCGTGGGGATCGGGGAGCTTTGGCCGGTGCCTGGGTGCCCCCGAGCCCCCCGCGCGGCCACGTGGCCGCGCGTGGGGCTCTGGGGCACCCAGGCACCGCAGCTGTGGTCTCCCAACGGAGCAAAACTCTCCCACCCGCGAATTTCCACGCGGCATTCCAGTCCCATAACGAATTTTGCACAAGTATGAAGCGAAACACACCGCTTTCCTGAGGGGGGGAAGAAAAAGAAACAAACAACCCAACCCTGCAGTGGGAAACGCAAGCTTTGAGGTGAACAGGGGCAAAAGGACCCCCGACGGGCAATCGGTGCTCCCTCTCTTTAAAGCCATCCCCGTGGAGGTCAAAGGAGGAATCGATACGCGGGCGCGAGTTCAACAATTTTGAATAATTTATTGGCATCCCACCGAAGGTGTCAACAAAAAAGTGCCGCTTTCACGGGATTTAGCCAACAAAGCCCCGACAATGCGAGCCGCAAGCGGCGTCACTTGCCCTAATCCCACGCCTCCACCCTCCTCTGCCCGCTACCCCCTCGTTACACCATCCCCGAGCCCACGGGAGCCCACGGAGGAACTTTCCGTACCCCCGCCCCGCAAGGCGCGATGCGGGCGGAGCGCGGGTGCGGAGGCTGCGCACCCCCCCGGCCCCTCCCCTGCAGCCCCGGCTCCGCGCATCGCCCGCCCGGGACCTCGCGTGGAGCAGCCGCTTAATTAAATTAAATTAGGGCGCAGCGCGGGGCGGGCGGGCGGCGGAGCGCTGTGGCCGCATTGCCCCGCGGCGGGCGGGCGGGCGGCGGAGAAGGAAGGGGTCCATTCAGAGCTCCGAGGGGAGGTAATTCGCCGGGAACAAGGGGCAGGCGTTGCAAAGTATAAATAGTGCCACTTCCAGCGGCGCGACGCTATCAGAGCCCGGAGCTGGCGAGGAGAGCCCGGCTCCGCACGTCGGGCGGAACGGCCCGGTTCGGAGCGGAGCGGCTCGGAGGTCGCAGCACGGCTCGGCCCGGTCCGGCCGCACCCCGCCCCGTGGATGCCCGCCCGGGGGGGCGGCACGGCGAAGCCGGGGCAGCGCGGCGGCCCTGAGCCGCAGCCATGGAGGAGCTGACGGCGTTCGTCTCCAAATCGTTTGATCCCAAAGCGAAGGAGAAGAAGGAGCTCATCACCTACCGCGAGGTGCTGGAGAGCGGACCCCTGCGCGGAGCCCGGGAGCCCGGCGGAACCGCGGCGGAGCCGGGCCGGGACGAGACGGGCAGCCCAGCGGGGCGGGCGGGCGGCGGACGCTCCCCGCCGCGGGAACCCGACGCCGCCGCCGAGAGAGCCGCCGACGCGGCCACCCCGAAGCTGAGCGACGGTAACGGCGGCACCGGGAGCCCCTTCTTCCTCCTCCCCCGTCCCTTCCCCGTCGGGGCCGCCGCGCTCCTCGCGAGGCTCCGGTGGGCAGAGCGAGCGCCTTGCCATGTTTTCCCAATTACGGGAAATATGCGGCCGGCCTCGAAGTTTATATTAAAATATCGCAAGAAGCCTCCAACTCGCTCGCGGCCCGAGCCGCTTCTCCAGCATCCCGCCAAAGCCGCGCGGAGAACGAAAGCTCCGGGGCCCGACGCTGCCTCGCGGGTACCGCAGCGTGGAGGGACACCTCCGCGGATCCCCGGCGGAGCTGCCGGTCGGAGCCGGGCGGGATGCGGAGCCTCGCGGGTCGCCGCCGCCCTTTTGTTCGGCCGCGGGGTGCGGGCGGCATCCGCCGCGGCGGCTCCGCGGAGCGATTTCTTCTCGCGGGGCGAAGCCACGGCAACGAAACCCACGCGGGACCGCGGGCCGCGACCTGTTGCTGCGCTTCCGAGGGAGGAGGGCGCGGGGCCGGGCTGCGGGTGTTGGAGCGCGGCGGGCCCGGAGCCGAGCGGCTGGGCACGGCACGGCGGCGGCGGGGAAGGGCCTTCCGCGGCCTCGCGGCTCAGCCCCGCTCCCGGCCCGGCTCCCCGCCCGGTTCCCGGCGGCCGCCTGACTGCTTGTGTCGTGTCCAGTGTCCCCGGAGCTGAAAGAGCGCAAGGAGGATGCGAAAGGCATGGAAGACGAAGGGCAGACGAAAATCAAGCAGCGGAGAAGCAGGACGAATTTCACCCTGGAGCAGCTGAACGAGCTGGAAAGGCTTTTCGACGAGACCCACTACCCGGACGCCTTCATGCGGGAGGAGCTGAGCCAGCGGCTGGGGCTGTCCGAAGCCCGAGTGCAGGTAGCGCCGGGCGGACGCGGGTCGGGGGGCGACGACCACTCGGTGCCATCCGCGGGGCTCTCCCCGCAGCCGCTGCCCCTCGGTCCCGCTGTGCGGTTCGCTCTCGGGGGTGCCGTGGGTCGGTTCGTCGCCACGGAGAGAGCGTGACCCAGCGGGGATCCACGCGGTGCGGATGTTCGCGGTTGTGGCTCTTAAATCTGGAGGGCAAGGGGAGCGCGGGCCGGCTTTGTTCGGTGCGAAAGTCTGGGATCCGAGCAGATCCCGAGAAGCCGCAGCTTCCTTCGGCTGAACCTGAGCGGAACCCCCGGCCGTCTTCCCCGAGTTCCCCCAAATCCATCCCCGCGAGTTCCGCCGGGGCCGGCAGCTCCAGGGAGAGCGCTTCCCAAATTAAAACAAATGTCGGTGCCGCGGAGTATTTCCGTTCTAATAAGAACAGAAGAGAAAACGATGGTCGTGATTTGGTCGAACACATGGAGCAGCTTTAGGCCCCCAACATCTGCAGCTGCGGGAGGGCCGCGCTGTAGCGGATCCCCCCTTCCAGCCCCGTGCTTTCAGGCACCATCTGCACCGAGCCCGGGGGATCCCCGCGCCGCTCAGCGGGGTCAGAGCAGGGACAGAGCGCTCACATCGCACCGAAGAACCCCAAACAATCGACACCGTTTGCGGACGCCTCTCGGCCGCTCTTCCCCAGCTCCCCGCTCATATTATTTTTTTCCCGTCGCCGCAGCCGAACGAACCCAAACGAAATCAAAGCCAGAGAAGTAGTTCTGCTCGGGGCAGAGGCCGGCAGCGTTGCTCGCGGAGCTCAGCCCCAACCCTCACTAGAAGCACGCGCGGATATTTCCCCTTCTCTGCGCTGCTTTGCAAATCACGGACTGTGCCTCTTTCCACGGGAGGCTGAGGGCAAATACGTGGCTGCTGGACAGAATTGTCTTGACCGGAGTAGATGTGAAGGCGGGGGGGGGGGGGGGGCGGGGGTATTTTTGCCCCTTGAAGACGCCCCCCATATTATTTTTATTATTATTATTATTATTATTATTAATTTTACTTACAATTTGTCTGTTTGTTGTGGCCGTGGGGAGAGGCTCATGGGGCGGTTGCGGCAGCCTAAAGGCAGCACGGAACCCTCAGCTCCGGAGCTGCCGCCCTCTTCCCCACCTCCCCCGGCCGAGCAGAACTTCGTTCCGTCTTTATTTATTTCAACCATTCCATTTCCAATATTAAAAAGTCCGTTCGTGTCCATCGCGCAGCCCTTTCCGTGGCAGCAAATCAGATTATCATGATAATGAGACAATTATTCCGCCTGCGTGCCACACTCCGCTGCACAGAGGAACAGAGAAATTCCAACTTCTTTGTAGCAAAGCTTTGATGACAGTAATTACCCCCCAAAAGTGAGGCATTAAACACTTCGCTGTTCGTTTTTTTTTTCTTTTTCTTTTTCTTTTTTTTTTTTTTTTCCTTGACGATAAAGCTAATTAATAACACGGGCTATTAACGAGCGCGTTCTCCTCGGCTCCGACAGCGCAACCAAACCCATTACAACGAGCTGAGCTTAGAGCTGTTGGGAGGTTGTGGGGAGAGACATCAGAGACATCGGTGCGGTGGGGACCCCGGCTGGGAAGGGGAACTCGGGGCTGGGAAAAGTGGTTCGGCTACAGCGAGTGCCAATTTTGGGTCATTTCCCGAATTTCTCGCACCCTCATTGCCTCGTCCCTCACTCATCATTGGCACTCTCTTTGTCCTCCACTTTTTATTCTCGGTGGGTTTTATTTTATTTTTATTGGCCGTATCCCTCTTCGTGACCCCGTCCCCCCTCTGTGCCCCCAGGTTTGGTTCCAAAACAGAAGAGCCAAATGCCGAAAGCAAGAAAACCAGCTGCACAAAGGTACGGCCGTGCGTGTCCGGGGTGAGGGGGGGGGGAGCGGGTGTGACACGCGTGGGGATCCGCCGGGGCTGGGCTGACCCACCGCTGCCTGCAGGAGTGCTCATAGGGGCCGCCAGCCAGTTCGAAGCCTGCCGGGTGGCCCCTTACGTCAACGTGGGAGCGCTGCGGATGCCCTTCCAGCAGGCAAGTGTGCCCGTGGGGTGCGGGATATGGGGGCCGTGGGGTGTGGATTATTGGATATGGGGTGTGTAGGGCGCGGGGGGTGCGGGATGAGGGATGTGGGATATGGAGGATGTGGGAAACGGGTGTCGTGGGGTATATGACGCGGGAGGTACGTGTTTGGGATACTACGGGGCGCGGGGTGAGGGATATATGGGCTGTGGGACCCGGGCTTGCAGGAGATGGGGTGTAGGATATTGGTGGTGCGGGCTGCGGGGAGTGCAGGATATGGGGTGTGGGATATAGGGAGTGAGAGGACGCGAGGGATGCAGAACACGGGGTGTGGGATAGAAGGGACGCAGGACACGCTGGTGCAGGAGCGGCACTTGGGATGCGGGGTCGCGGGATACGGGCGGTGCGGGAGCGGGACGGGGACTCCGTGCGGTGCGTAGGACGCGAGGGGAGCAGCGAGAGGCGTGCGGGGTACGGAAGTGCAGGGCACGGCGGGTCCGGGACGCGGGGGGGGGGGGGGGGGGGGCGTAGGGCCCGGGGGGGGGGCTGCGGGCTTTGCGGGGCCGGGTCAGCGGTGCCACTCGCGGCCGCATGGCTCTCAGGTTCAGGCGCAGCTGCAGCTGGACAGCGCCGTGGCCCACGCTCACCACCACCTCCACCCGCACCTGGCCCACGCGCCCTACATGATGTTCCCCGCTCCGCCCTTCGGGCTCCCGCTCGCCACTTTGGCCGAGTCCGCTTCCGCCGCCTCCGTGGTGGCCGCCGCCGCCGCCGCTAAGACGACCAGCAAGAACTCGAGCATCGCCGACCTGCGGCTGAAGGCCAAGAAGCACGCGGCCGCCCTGGGGCTGTGACCGCCGCAGCGCTGCGCGGCTCCGTGCGGAGGGACGGAGAGCCGCGGGGGGAGAAGCGGGCGCTGCCGGCGAGACGGACTGATGTGAGAGCCGGACGGAGCAGAAGCGCAGCTGGGAAGTTCACAGGGTTTGAAATTGACGGTTTTTTTTGGTTTGTTTTTTTTTTTTTCCTTTTTCCCTTTTTTTTTTTTTTTTTTTTTTTTTTTTTTTTTTTTTTTTTTTTTTTCTGCGGAGTTCACTTTAATACGAGAAATTTGATAAGAGAGGCGGGCCTCCTTTTCACGATGCATCAGATCCTCGGGCTGAGCGAGCACGTCGGGAACAGCGGCAAGAAAAAAAAAGAAAGAAAGAAAGACAACGGCGAAGGAGAAAGAGAAAATAATAATAATAATAAAAATAATAAAAGAGACAGAGACAGAAACAGAGACAGAGACAGAGATTTCTCTGCGAATTTCTAAAGGGAAACTGCCCGGGATCCGTCCTGCAGCAGCATTCCGGGTGCATGCGTTTGTATTTCATTGCTGACTCCTTGATCCACGCACCTCACCCCATCGATAGAGCACAGCACAACCGGCGGCGCGGGGGGCACCGGCTCTGTGCCCCGGGGGCAGCGCGGGGGGCGCGGGGAGCTGCGGCTCTGCTGTCTCGGGGGTAAAATATGGGGGAAAGGGGGGGAGGGGGAGGGAAAAAAAAAAAGAAAAAAAAAAAAAAGAAGAAAAAAAAAAAGAGCATCGCACCCCATCCGCCTCCTCCGCACGGCCAGAGGTACCCGTAGGTGTAAGATACGTTTATACACGCGAACGGAGTTGATTCGGGCTATGAGCTGCGAGCGGAGCGCTGGTGTCAGCCACGTGCATTTCTCCATAAAGGTGTATGTGGTCCCATCGTGCGCTGATTTCTGTTCTGGTGGAGCTGTGGCACGGCCGGGAAAGCTCTGCGCACGGACGGGCATGTAGCGATTTGTTCTCCATGAAAACAAAGTTATTTATATTGACCATATTTTTTCTAGTGGATTTTAAGTTATTTAAAAAAAAAAAAAAAAAGAAAGAAAGAAAGAAAGAAAAAAAAAAAAAGCTGTTATCTCATCGCATTTGTTGTCGGTACAATATATTTCGTTTCACTCAGGTTGGTTTCACCTCTGTTAATCCGTTTCCAACGCCGCCGGTTCTGCTCAGCGCCACGTAACGAACGCGGTCCGTGCGGACCTCCGTAGATCCCATTCCCGAGGAGAGCAGCCCGGTGGAAGCGCTACCGCAATGCGCCTTTCCGAGTTCTGCCGAGTTCCCCCAGGTAATAAAATCGAGAAAATCACAACGACTTCGCCATGCGTTCCACGCGGGGAACGGGAACGATTCGCAGCTCCGTGCGCTCCGCTCCCGCACGGCTCCCAAGGGCCGGGAAGGGCGGAGGGGAACGCGGTGTAGGGCGGCCCCGAGGAGCGGCTACGGAGCCCGGCGGGACGGGAAGGCGACCGACACGGAGCGACGCGAGGAGCAGCCACCCCACGCGGCTCCCTTCTCCCCTCTCCCCGCTCCGTGCGGCCGCGCTGCGCCTGCGGGACGGGTTGGAGCCGAAGGGCGGCCGAGGGGAAGGGCTGCGAGGGCTCAGCAGCGCGGACTGCTCGGGCGTTGTGTGCCGATAACGGGCTGCGAGTGATGGATTCGATGCCGGCTAAACGGGCTCGCTTCAAACCAAACGGAGGTGCTGCTAATGATCGAGTCAATAAAAGTAACGGTGGTGTCGATTGATCCGCGAATAAAGAAGTTAATTAATACGTTGTGAGGAGCTCCTATCGCAGCTGAAGGTGCTCCCCACAAACCCACCGCCGTCACCTGAACCCACCTCAGGCATTGCTGGGTTTCAAACCCTTCCAGCGTGCTCCGATATTGGCACGTCTGCCTGCAGCATGAGTGTATTAAGCCATGAAAAACATCCTTCGTTGGAACAGAGAGAGATGTCCGGGCGGTGTGATAGCACGGTGTGCTTCTCAGTGCAGCTGTGATTGAAATAAAGTACTCTAAATGGGATACATTTGGATGGGAGCACGGACATTCCCTGTTCTGTGGGATGCCCCGTAGGTCTGTGGCCTGCAGAAGTTGGCCAAGGCTCTCCTGTTTGTATTTTATGTGTTAGAGAGTCTGAACTCACACACATATATATATATATATATAAATGCAGGTTCCATGCAATTTACTTACATATCCCTCATGGCTCGGCCGACGTACATGCAAGAAATGCTTTCTGCAGATAACATTTTGGCAGAGGATCGAGGTGGGGATGCTCTGGTATGAGAAGAGCTCAAAGATGAGCTCTTGCAGGTGACACAGACACCTGTCCTGTCCTTGCAGCACCAGCGGGCTGGTCCTGCTCCATGGAGCAGCACTCAGTGTGTTGCGGTGATGCTGCAGGGTGATGGCAGGCAGGTGGGACTCAAACCCAAAGCCGCTCACAAGGAGAAAGAAAGCAAAGAGGAAGGAAACCATTTTAAAATTTATTTTATTTTTTGACTTTTTTTTTTTTTTTTTTAAAGTTCATGAAACTAAATTCAGAGGATAAGACAGAGATGTGTAATCTGGTGCACGATCAGCTCAGTGCTGCCCTACAGTCCAGCCGCAGCTGGGTGCTCCAGGAGTAAGCACTGTGCTCCACATGTCAACTCCCAGTATGCACTGATCCCCTTACAGCTCTGGCTGTCCCCATCTCGTCTGTCCTTTCATGGTCATTTCTTGCTGTTCCTGAGCTTTGTCTTTGCTGCAAAGTAACAACAGGTGAAAGTGCACCTCGAGTGTCCCTGTAAATTAAAAACCACAAGTGATCTGCATCGCATTTCTGTTGTGCTCCAAAGTTTTGAAGGGAACTGGAAAAGCTGCTCTCATTCTCAGCCTTTCCAGCATTTAAGCTGCGGCCACCCTGGGTTTGATGGAAGATCTAATAGGTGTGCTCAGAAATGTGGGTTGTCACTGCTCACAGCCCTGCTGCTGGCCAAGTCCTCCCTCCAGATGTTCCTTAAGCAATTAAGTTGGTGTGAATGAAGAACTGTGACCGTTGCCTACAGCATGGATCTTACTGCTCCAGCTGCACGTTGTTCAAGGTTTTCACTTTTAGGATGCATTTCCCTGCTTTGTCCATCGCTGCTCATTGGATAGCAGGTCAATTTCTGAAGGAGAAATGAGCAGAGCCCCCCAGTGCCGACCGTCTTTTCTCAGTGTTACACAGCGTGCCTCCCTTTGTCAGAGCACAGCAGTGAGCACAGCGAGCCCACAGGCAGCGGGAGGCTGCTCCCAGCTGCAGGCATGCAGCAATCAGGGTCTGCTCAGTGCACCCACGCTCTGCACATACACACAGCTGCATCGACACACAGCCCTTATTTGGGGTTGCAGGAGGCTGTCACTATTCCAGCAGATGTGTTTTAAGTGTAACTTTTCTCGGAGAGGAGGGAAGCTGGAAGAATGAGAGAGGGAGAGCTGCTGCTGTGCTCTGGCAGCTGGTGCTGGGCTGCACACCCTGCCTGCTGCTGTGCTTGCAGTGAGGACAAGTGCTGCCGTCCTTTCTGCCCCACGCTGCTCACTGATTCTAGAAAAATGGAACAGTTTCCCAGCCTGGAACAGGTTGCCCAAGGAGGCTGTGGATGCCCCATGCCTGGAGGCATTCAAGGCCAGGCTGGATGTGGCTGTCGGCAGCCTGGTCTGCTGGTTGGTGACCTGCACATAGCAAGGGGCTGAAACTGGATGATTATTGTGGTCGTCTTCAACCCAGGCCATTTTAGGTTTCTATGATTCTATGATCTTCCTCTGGAAACAAACAAGATCACCTGTACTGTGTAAATAAAAAACAGAAAAATGTGAGTCCAAATGAGACCTGCCTCATATTTGCAAACCTATCCATGTGGCCCTTCTCTGTGTTCAACTTCCAAATGCTGTGCATTTGAGAGAACATCTTCCTCCTTCGCAAAGTTTTTATGGCCTTTGCACATCAGACATGCAGTTCATTAAATATCCCCACTGTAGGCACTAATGGTCTTCTCTGAACGTGTAAAAACCCCCCATGTTGAAACACGGAGGTACAAAATGCACCCACCTGCAAAGCACAAAGCGTTGGAACTTAACAGCAGCTGTCCTGAAAGCACTGAGGACGCAGATCTGTGGCTGGTAACACAGTGCCAGAACAGTGCAGACAATTATGAACCTCTTCCTCAAGTTAATTAACAAAAAAAAAAAAAAAAAAGAAAGAAAAAAAAAGATGACAGTTTGATTAATGCTGCAAGACACTGGAGCGGCACCGCAGCTCAAGCTGTGCTACAGGTTGGTCTCTGCACCTTCACATGCAGTTTCCATGAGGATGCAGGAACCCGGCTTAGCACCAGCTGCCCCATCAGTGACTGTGGGCTGCAGAAGTGCCTGCCCTCCCCTCCTGCTGCTTTGCCCTTTGGAAGCACCCCCTGATGCTACACCTTCTGCAATGGGCATCAAGAAGGCAGCTGTGTGCTGCGGCCACACGCTGCAGCAGGAGGTGCACAGTTCAGTACATGCACACAGCAGCCACTGCTGCCCTAGGAACAGCACAGCCCTGCTGCATTCTCCTCCATGAGAAGAAGGTTTGGCCACTCAGTGGTGAGGATAACACCAGAAGCAGTGCACACTCACAGAAATTAGAAGGAGCCATTTGTGAAACCAGCACCCAGACCTGTGGGAGCACACCTACCCAGGGGTCTGCAGTGAGCTGAGCTGGACCATGCAGCATCCTGCAGCACAGTGCCAGTCTTGGTGACAGCAACAGCACTCAGGGACCACTGCGTTGTGTCTGTAGTGAGTATTTAGCCAGTGGAAACCTGACTAGTGGCCACTGAGATAAAATCATAGAATCACAGAATGGCCTGGGTTGCAAAGGAGCACAATGCTCATCAGTTCCAACCCCCTGCTGTGTGCAGGTCGCCAACCAGCAGCCCAGGCTGCCCAGAGCCACATCCAGCCTGGCCATGAATGCCTGCAGGGATGGGGCATCCACAGCCTCCTTGGGCAATAGGAGATAGGATATCCTGCTGGAAATTCAAATACTGCCCACAGCCCGTTACCAAAGAGCTGCAAATGCTCAGAATGCTCTTGACGCCGTTCCTCTGTTTCATGTGGATCCATCGTTCATCAGGCAGGTTCTCTTTCATGAAGTATTTAGATTTGGAAGTGTTCTGACATGTGGTAATCTTTAAGAAGAAGGTAAACATAATCTTTTTTTTTTTTTTTTTAATTATTATTTTATTTTAAAGAAAATGTAAATAAAGTATTCCCCAAAATATCCACTGGAGGTTAAATGCGGGACAATGGAAACCACATGGAAAGGCCGCGGCCGTTCCTGTGCAGGCTGTGCTGGCTCTGATGTCTGCAGCAGGAGCTGTGCCTGGGTGAGGAGCACAGCACACAGCCTGTGAGAAGGAGGAAACCATGGGAAATGAGTTAACTGGCTCTGATACACCTCCAATTTCTGTTTTACATTATCTCAATCACCTCAACAGCTGTAAATTAAACTCAATGCCATCACCATAGCATTTGTCCTTACTATGAAAAGGAATACTGACCAATACGTATGGCTCCTGGCCATTTGAGGGTGATTTTCCTCCCTGCAGGTGGGATTTGGGTTGTTCTCATGCTGGCTCACCTGGGCACATGGGGGTTGGGATTCTGCACTTTGCATCCCACACAGCTCTGACCCTCAGTGGCTGCAGCCCTGCTTCACGCAGCTGACAAACAGCTTTGTAAAACGGAGCAGATGAAGATGCAGACAGATGTAATCAGCTTAATTACAGAAATGGTTTACAGAGCTTCCCTACCTAGGCACAGCATTTTGTATGAATCTCAAAAGTAATTTAACCACAGTAATATTTCTAAACGAAAGATAAACATTTGCAATTTGTGCCTTATTCTATATTCAGATGTGATTCGTTTAGGTTAATTTCTAATGGACTCATTTACTTGCAATCAAGGACTCGTTTTCCTGGGCTGTGAGTGCTCTCTCGGAGCACTCTTTCAGAACATCTGCATGGAAACCCCTCTGCTAAACAATGGGAGGGCAGAATGCACAGCATCAGCTCCTCAGAAAGATGAATGAAGCCTTCTGCTGGAAGTGGAACGTACACGTTTCAAAACAATTCTTGTTAACCAAGATACGCCCAAGGTCGGGCTGAGTTATGGGTGATGCATTCCCCTGAGTCATTTGCCTTTATGGCAATTTTGGATGTCAATGCATGTGAAAATTTTCAAGCTTTTGCATCAGTTTTATTAGTTTTAATTTAGTTTTTTAATTCTTAGTTTTCAGAGAAGTAAAAACTGACATTCAGCAGGAGCTGCTTTTGGGTTTCATGGCTTCCTGTGTGCTCAGGAACTCAGTTGGTCATTATCAGCATCGGGGAAAGTGGTGGCTCCGTGTACCTCAGTGCTGCCAATGAGGAAATGGTGCATTTGGTCCCATCTGCTTTCAGAGAGCTGGGAGCAGTAGCTTGTAGATATATGGATGAATGCAAGGGGTTCAGGAATGCAGAGATAATAACTGGGGCAAAAAGAGGAGCTTCAGTTTTGCCATCGGTAACCATAAGTGCCACCCTGTTTAGAAAACCTGGTGCTTTCATCTTTTAACAGGTATAAAAAAGAGTCATAATTCCTATAAGGAAGGGAGTTTACTGAAACTTTAATGAAACTTGTGAAGCTTCAGCCTGCACTGTTCTTGCTGTGCTGTGCTGTGGGTCCATTTAGTTTGGGAGCCTCTACTCACCATGGATTTCTTAAGTTCCCAACAGAGATAAGAAAAGGTGGAAATCCACACGTATTATCCTCCAAGTTGCTTGGCTATCACTGTACCCACGCTGGGGTCAGTCTGTGGAGTTCTGCAGCCATGAGGTCAATTTACTGTGCAAATAAAGGGGTGCAGATGCTGTCTCAAAGCAGCTCTGCAGCCCTAAATCCGCTCCGAGGAGGCTGGGAGGAAGGGCACAGGCCAAGAGTGCTGCAAGATGGAAATGGAAAAATTCAGGCTTGTCCCAGAAGAAATGCATTCCTCACAAATCACATTTTTCCTTGATTCCTTCTGTACAGCTATTGAGCAAGCACAACCTTGTTTAGCTTAAAAGATCTGAGGAAATTATAGCCTAGGGCTCTTGTCTGCTGTCTGAGTGCTGCTCTTGTCGCTGAAGTCCTGGGGAATGGTTGAAGACCAAATGCCCATTGCTGTTCTCTGACTCGGTGCTGCAGTTTGCCCCGGGACACGCAGGAAGGCATCAGGTGTGGGCAGGCTTTAGAAGAGGCTGGAATTAAATGTGTGCACGGCTTCTGAAGGCAGCTGCGGCTCCTGCAGAGAAGCAACAAGCTTGGTGGGTTGCTTATAGCCGAGTGGTCACAAGTGCTACTGAGGCAAGCGTTGGATCTCTGCGAAATTAGACACAGACATAAATGGAAAACAACTCTTTGAAGCAAACTGCCACCGACCTGTGAATTACAACTTTCATGCAATAGTAAATGACTTAATTCTGTAAAGCAATCTCATACTCCAGAGCCTGTGAGTGCTTTATGCAGAAATAACACGTAGCCAAGTGGTAATGAAGAAGGAGAAGAGTGGAAGAGGATACCAACAGTTGGGTCCTTGAAATTTCTCATGCACATTTGTGCTCCTGCAGGAAGAGCAGCATCACAGTGATAACCAGGAAATCCTATTTCCCTATGTCCATTAATCCATCGTCCATTAATGGTCACTGTCTCCATGCTCCCTAGCAGTGGGGAAACCCAAATGTCTCCAGGGCTGCTGGAAGCTCCCTTGCTGCTGGGATCTGAGGGAGGAGTGCCTTGGAGAATACCACCCAGTTTGGGAGCAGTAAAACTCAATGACTGCAGCACTGCAGTTGGGTGTACAAAGGCTGAGGGGTAATGGCCTTAGACAAGAGGTAATGACCTCAGGTTGTGCCAGGGGAGGTTTGGGTTGTCTAGGGAGTGGTGCAGTCACCATCCCTGGAGGTGTTCCAGAAACGTGGAGATGTGGCACTGAGAGGTCAGTGGGCATGGTGAGGGGGGGTTGAGTTGGGCTTTGTGATCCAAGAGGTCTTTTTCCAACCTTAATGATTCTGTGCTTTTATAATCTGGCCTCGTATCCAAACTGAATCCAGGTTATCTCATGTTCTGAAGACCCCACTGGCTGGGAAGTTGGTAGATTTGACGTAAAGTTAACAGTATTTAATAAAGTATCTCTAGTTTGAAATACTAGTTTGATATCAGAGAGAGAAATGGCTGACTGCTCTGGTTACATTTCTGTGTAACAGCCTGTAATAGGATTTATTGTTTGGACTCAAACAAATTGGGCTATCAGAAAAAAAAACCCCAACATCTTCATACAGAGAGCCATTATGTGGCTGATTTCAGCTGATTTTATTTTTATGATCCAATGAGAACAGAGCAAATTATTGACAGTTTTTTCTGTAATATTAGGTTGATCTTTAAAACATGCACTTTGGAGGTTGTTTGTCTTTTCCTGTGTCTGATGTCTGCAAAAGCTCTAGCAAGCATGGAGATCTGTGGGAATACTGACCACAGCAGCATATTTTATTTGTTGAAAATCAGTCTTGTGTTGTAATAAAGAATATTTGCTGTGGCAGCCTGTTTCTTCTGAAACTGTTCTGTACCTGCCCCAATGGCCAAACAAAAATGTCTAAAGACTTAAATGCACAGTTATAGTACCCTAAGCATGGACTATCAAATTTGTACATTGAACTGACTGTGAATTTCTAGATTAAAACTGAATTCTGATTAATTTATGGTAACAAAGAAACAAAAGGAGAACCGTGAGCTGTGGCACTGTCTGGTGAAAGGGAGCAGATGCAGTGTGGTCATGGGCTTGTGCCCATCCAGAGAGATGGGGTGGGAATGACCCTGGTGTGGGGTGAGGATCCCCGTGGTCAGGGACAGATAGGGCAAGAAGGGAAGCCTATGGTGATAACATCATGGAAACCTCCTTCCTAAGCAGCCTTCTTGGAGATATCCATGCTGTGTGTTGGACTACGAGTCCACATTTGGGCCCTGGAGCTGATCTGCCAAATGTAACATCATGGGGGATGTGGTGGGGTGATGGGCATCGACAGACAGACATGGGGGTGTGAAGGAGATGGGCAGGGATGAAGGAACAAACAAAAAGCAACCAATGACCAAGCTGGGTGCACCCCAGTGCTTATATCCCTTGTCAGACCCTTAACTTTCTGAAGATACTCTTTTTATATCTGTCTGACTGAGCCGTTTCCCAACCTATGCTGGTTTTCCCCAGTGATACAGCACTGTTTATACCCTATTTTGTTGAGCGTGCAGCTGGCAGCCTAGACAGAGTGACTCAGACTGTGGTAACTCATGGATGCAGGTTAATTTGTGCCATCTGAACTCTTCCAGCATTGATAAACTGAAGCACCAGTGGACGGGTCTGCCTCCTCCAGCCTCCATAACCCCATCTTCCATCATCCCCATCCTCTACAAAAAGGAACAGTGACCACATATACATTAAAAACAGGAAAACATTAAAAGCACATCCCGACCTGGACAACCTTTATTAACTGCCAATATTTGGTATCCACTTTTTATTTCTTTACCTTTTTGCAATGAGGGTGATGTAGGAAAAACAAATGGTGGAAATGGAAAAGGGTTACTCACACAGAGCATTTTCTTTAAAAAATGGTCCTCCCAACCTTTTTAATTTTTTTTGTTGTTGTTTCTAATTTTTTTAATATATACCAGTCACTCCTAATTATTTTAGGTACAACCAGACACTTTTTTTCTGATTTAGAACAGATTTTAAACAGTTATAAATATAATTTTCTCTTAGCAAACTTAATGAGTCCCTAAAGTGGCTCCAGATGCCAGACAAGTACGTATGCAACATTCCTACCGGAGGATAACTTTTGATATTTAATCAAAAGAAACAAGTTTAACAAACAACACACTAACACATAAAAAGATAACGTGGTGAGAAAATAAAATAGGACTATAAAATCTAGGTGCAACTTTTCCAAGGTGCAACCAACCAACAGTGAGACTCTAATAGCAGTGTGAAGAGGAACAAAATGACCGATCTGAGGAGAAGGCAATAATGGGAGGAAGGGGGAATGGAAGGGAATAAAACCAGCTAACAGATAAATGGGAGCTTAACATGCAAAGAAGGAAATCAAAAGAAATATCAAGAAAGGATGCTTTGGATGAGACAAGAATAATAAACTGAGCTGTGTGAGAAAAAGTGCTGGAAATACCACGAGATACCAGGCTCTACAGAAAGCAAAACGTCGAAAATACACAGGAGAAAAGAGAAAACATGAAAATCCTCATTTTGTATTAATTGTGGTCCCCTTCAAAAGACAGATTTCTACGCTGGAAAACCCCCTGTAATTAGATTATTGTTTACAGTTATTACTCAACTGTTTCCTATTTAGGCTGTCTGCATTTGATTCAATTCTGCCAAAGCTCCCAGGGAAGCCGCCGAGTTGTTACCTGCAAATAAAGGCATAGTGATGTGAATGCATTTGGAACAGAAATTCTCATTATAACACCATTTTTCCTAAAGGCCTTGTGTGATAGAAGTGTGATTAAGCAAAGCTTGGGCTGCAGCTCGGCAACCGATGGCCGATAACGCCGTATTGACTTTCACCTGGAGAGGATGATGTGACCTTGAGCAGCTCAGGCATTGCCATATGACCACCATAAATTCCACCCTCAGTGCAAAGCCAGGAGCTACGAACCACCAACCAATTACAGCCCAAACGTTAATACACAATGATAAAGTCTGACTCGGTTCTGCAGGTTGTTGGCAATCCGCTGCCAGAACAGAAGAGCAAATTCCTGCGCTGCTGTGGCAAGAAGAAAAAGCATTGAAAAGTCATCAGGAAAAAGAAAGAACTGCAAAACTGTAGCCAACAGGCAAGAGGAAAACGTTGCATGTAGATATGGTTACAGGAGAGAATGATTTTATTATCACGTGTCTCAAACAACCCGCTCACCGCGTCCTTCACGCTACGGCACTGTTGTGTTGGGTGCTAAAATCAGATCTGAACTCACTTTTAAACGTTCTTCCCTTTGCTCCAGGGTTTCAGACTGTGCCAAAATGGCATTCATTTTACCACCTTCTTGGCTTCCAGTGGTTTCTTTCACCGCTCTGCAATTATAATGGGTCGCTAATGGAGCGCCTCATTGATAAACTTCCTCGTTAAGAAGAACCCAGAACAAAAAATGATGCTGGTTCTTTAAAAGTTTATCCCTGTGGCACCGTCGTGTAAGCATACATATGGGACAGTAAAAATGGAAGACGACACATTAAATGACATTATTATAAAATGCAATACTCTTGGAATGATCCCTTATTAAATTAGGCTCTATGATCTGAGATGAATTTCCCCGATCCCTAATCCATCACTAGAGAAATATTAAAAGATAGGTCTCAACTGGTATTAGAATCGCACTCAGTCTCTACTTTCATTATTTTGAATTAGGGTGCTACTGGGGGGAAGCCTCTTAATGAGAATTAGAGTGATTCACTGGCCTTCTTTTGGATTTTGACAAGTAAAATATTAACTCTTCAGTCACAGCTGTCGGAATTAAAATACTTGGCAGCCACAGATGCACAAATTAAATTGGCCTTTATGTTTCCATATTGCTGACCTCCTTAGAGGCAAAAACATCAAACTCAACAATAACAGAAAACCCACAGCGTGTCATTTCTTGGAAGAAAATGTATTTATTGAAGTTTTGGTGTTTGTTTCAGTTTTAAACACATAATTGAGCAAAGACAGACCGTTTTTACAAAGGGCTATTATATTAATTTTGCATTCTGTGAAACTTCAGCTGCAAATCAGTTGCTCTGAACCATTAATCAGGGAATAAAATAATAAATGAAGTTATTTCAGGGATTTCTTAACTGTTGGAACCAATACAAATCAAATTTGCACGCAGTGCATCAGTGAGATCACCTTAATGGCACTGACTGGCATTTTTAGGGTTGTTTTCTGAAAACAACAGGCTCTCCTTCTTAGAAACAGGATGTGAGAGTGCATAATTATCACAGGAGCACCAGATATGTTATTAACGGGTCTCCAGTTTGTAACAACAAGAGTGGTTAAGTCTAACGGCGTCAAGAAAGCGTCCATCCTGATCTTTTCCCCTCCTTTTTAATTTACTGCTTTTGTAATGGCGGTGGAATTTCAATTAGTCTTAATTGAGTGTGTCTCAATTAAGCGTGTTTCAATTATAATAAATGTTTCCAAAGCGGAACTTGCAGCACAGGCAAAATCTCATGCAAGGAGGTGCTGTGCAGAGGCATTTGTAAGGTGTCCCATGATGAGTGCCCCATAGGGACCAGGCTGCCCTCCTTGCGGGCTCCCAGCACCACACCAACCCCTCTTTCATCCCAGCTGCTGAGCCCGATGTTGATGAATGCATCTAACACACGACGAGCTCCTGGGATGTGTGGCAGGGTGTCATGGCTTTGGGACCCCCCATTGCTGGGATACCTGGCGGGGAATTTGAGCTGTGGGAGCACACGTGTTCTGGGAGAAGCACAAAAAATGATTGCAAGCCTTATTCTGCACATCGTTTCTTACCATATTTATTGTTTGTACGTTTGTTTGGGTTTTTTTTTGCCTTCCGACGTGGCATATTTTAAATGAAGGAATAGTTGTCTACCTAATTCTTTTTTCACTTTTTGCTTTTAGATAAAAAAAAGATGCTTCACAAATGTCCCCAGAGACACTGCGACAAGCTCAGTGCAGGTGGCCCTGGTGGGCTCAGGGTGGTCGGCCACCCCTCGTATCCCTGCTCCCTCCTTCCACCCGTGGTCCCTGCTGCATGCCGGGGCTGCTCTGTTATGCAGAGGGGCTGCGGGCTCCGCCTGTGAATTAGTTGTGCACAGAAGCACTTAATACATCTCCCCCAGAATTAAATGCGTGCGGAGAGCTGCCATAGGGCGCGCCGCGAGGTGCTTTAATTTCTTCTTTAGAAGGCATTAGCAGAACTCGATAAAGGGTCAAGTAATTTCATCCAAGTTGCCACTAGTTAGTTAAGAGAAAGCGACAGGCCAGCGGGCTCACGCTGTTACCTTTCCACAAATATATTTTATAAAACGAGAGCTTAAAATTTCTTTTTTTTTCTTTTTTTTTCAACTTTTTTAAAAAGAATGATTGCCCAAGAAACGTTTCTAGCTCCAGAAGATGACCTCCCCGGTAGCCGAGTGGGGCGTTTCGATTAATATTTGCTATCGGGCGCTTGGGCTGAGCCCCGAAATGAGATGGTTACTTCTTGGACAGGAGTGACTTTGGTGTGTGAGCGCGGCTCCCGGCTGCAATCCCAGTGAATGCAGAGCGGACAGTGAGCCCGCGGGGAGCGCTGGCAATCATGGCGGAAACAATGTTTACATCGATCATCTGTCACGGTGATTTATGGCTTCATTTTGCTGTAATGGAGAATTAGTGGAAAGATTATCAGGGACTCAACACTTTGGCTTGTTACCCATGTCCAGACGAGCAATTTGTCTCCCTGAAGCAGTGAAATACTTGTGACAGCTCCAACACTTGCCCTAATTCAATCAAGAGAAAATGTTGGAATTAATTTGTTACAAGAAAATTTAAATATGTTCAGCAAACAGTAACCGCAGAGCAGAAGGCTGATTTATTGCGCTCGGCAAGATATCGATCCGCTTCGATCTGGCCCATGTTGAGGTTTTAATGTGTAATAATTTCCAATTTAAAGCTCCTTTTCAAGATCACGGGTTTAAAGAGAGGGCAGGCTAGGTCTCAAGACCTGATTAGGAGCCTGTTGCAATGGCTTTGTCAAAAGCCTGTTTGAATGTAAATTCATAGTTATCTTTTGCACTATCTTTAATATTCTTGACATGGATTTTATTGTGCGTCAAACCTCAGGCCAGCTGCCTGCCACAACCGTTAATGAAACATCTTAGGAAATAAATCTCAGTCTTTATACAATATTTTAAAAAATCTGAAACATTAGATGTCAGCGAGGAAGGTTTAACAGCATCTCCTTTTTTCCCCCCGCACAGTAAACCATCAGAGATATAGCAGTTTTACAGCTTGTCTACACAATTAGATTGAATTATTGTGTAAATACTGTAATGCCATAAGCTTAAATTCCAAAGTCTGCACAAACGTTTTAGGGACGTGTACAAATCTGTTACCTTCACTGACGGTATGACAGTTTATTCTATCATACCTATACACAATTTTAAGGCTCCCATTATTAAAATGCTCTTCTCTGATGCCAGTAGGAAACACCTCCCTCCATTCAAGAAGGTGCTCGGGCCATCAGAATCTTGGAAACGAGAATTTGAGCCCGGAGAGCTGCCTGGGCATCCACAGTGCTGGGTGCCATTGCACCAGGCTGAGCACCACGCCGATGGGACCTCAGCAAAACACAATGGAAAGTGCTCAACCAGCCCTGTAACCCCAGTGCTGATGATTGATTTAAAGGGAAATCCTGACCTCCAGTCCTGTAAAGCTTGTGTCACAGCCTTCTGGGCAGCTCCTGGTGCCAGTTTTCTCTTCCATTTTTAGAGCATGGGTGACTCACGTAATTAGAGAGCGATCTTGCTCAACCCAATCAATAAAGAGTCATCACCCACCATTGGAGGCAGTCATACAAAAGTATTTGCTTGCTCATTAGTGGAGCTCAGGCATTAGTTTACTTTAGCAAGCCTCAGTTTTGCTGCCTTATCCTTAGGGAAAAAGAAAATCTGAAAAATAAGTTCCTTTATTATAACAGCACTGCTGCAAAACTTCTGTTCTGACAGCACTGAGGCAGTTGAGGTGAGGCTTGGAGTCATCCATGAGATGCGTCACTCACACGCCAACACTCCTGCCTTGGCCTCCTGAATGGAAGGGCCATTCTCTGCAGCCATCTGCTGTGTCCTCTGCCACCACGTTCCTCAGCAGAAGACATCATGTCTCAAGAAGTCGAAGCGCTGTGCTGACATCTCTCTTGATGCCTTCAATCCAAGGATAGAACCTCGGCGTCTTGGTGGACACACTCCCATCTCGCTCTTCTCTATGATCAAGAATTTTCCCCCTTTCTGAAGCATTCCCCATAGATCCTTCCACATATGTGCACTTACATGCCTTTGGAAAAGCAAATACAACTTTATTAAATTTTTTGCATGAGTTAGATCATAAAAAAAAAATGGATACTGAACACACTGTATAAGCTTTATGAAGTGAGATGTCTCTGCATTGTCAAGATGTGCACTGACTGGGGGCTTTAGTGTTGAGAATTAGCATTTCTTTGCAAATGCTGTGATGGTATTGTACTCAAACTTCTGTAAATCCATAATTATAATTCAGTTTTTCATTACAAACCATAAACATAAATATTTCTGTGGTCATTGGTGGAATTTAACTTCTGCAGTACATAATATCCACACATGTGTTTCCTATTTTGCTCTTAACCGTACAATAACATGCATGCTAGAGCTAGTAAAATATTATTATAAAACTCTCTTTGCTGCAAATCTCGATGTAGCTTGCTATCAACATATGTTCCTGGGAGTTGAGAGGACTCAGCAGAGCTGATGTGAAGAGCCGTGGCCATCAGGACGCACAGGGCGATGTGCCTGCTGGCAGCAGGCTGGCCCTTGCGTGCCCCTTGCACTTTGCTGATATTGGCTTATTTGTAGCTGGTTCAGCCAGGGCTTCCCTTGGGCTGGAGGAAGCTCGGTGCTGCGGGCAGAGCAGACCAAGCACCTCCAGGTGCTACCAGCAGGCAGGACCCACAGGACCCATGGAGAAGGGAGGGCTGCGCTGCCTCTGTTTTGACGGGAATTGGAGGAGAATTGGGCCCTGACATTTAAAACTGAATGGAACTGATATTTGAAACGGAGATGAACTGGCATTTGGAACAGTCCCATGCTCTGATGTTTTGTTATTTTTCATTTTTTTGCAGTGATTCTTTTATTGCCTTGGAGGCGGCTGCACTCGCAGGGCTTCCTGTGCTGGACTATGGTGCTTGCCGTTATTCACCAGCACATGCAGGCAAGAATAAAAAGCTTCTGGTTGGTACGAGTGAGATGCAGGATGTCCACACCCACCAACATGTTGAAACAAGAGCAAGAAAAGAGCCTGAGATGGGAGCCAGGCACAAATACGATGTTCTCAAGCTGTCAGGAGGAATGCCAGGTTAAATTGCGCTTAAACCACAATGATGTTGGTGAACGGTGTTAAAAGACCATATTGTAGATTAATAATACAAGCAGAAATATAAAAACCTCATTCAATTTTCAGAGCCATGTGCTCAGTTTGCTGTCCTCACTCTCTGCTAGAACAGCCAAGAACTGGTTTGGTTTGTGCTGTGCCCAGAGGAAGGCGCTTCCTTGGCTCCTGCTTACCAACACGGGCCTAAGACCAGGCTGCCAGCCCCACCAGGGAGTGCTGGTTTGTATGGGAGAACTCCGATCAGGATTTGGAACTGCTTTCTGCAATTGTCTTAATTGCTCAAATGAAAGCTTAGAGGCAGTTGGTTCCTGCAAACGTCAATGTTGAGAGGAGTTTGAGAGAATGTCATTCCCTTCGAGATGGATTTGCACAGAGTAAAGCATTCACAGAAAAGCAGTCTTTAAATAAGTCACCAATTGTGAACTTTATAATGATGCCAGCCATTAACAATAGACCCCTTGGATCCTTCTTTCCTTAATTCCCACAACAATTTTTATTTTTTTTTTCCTTTCTACAAGGTCATTTTAGGTCTTCAGTCCCAATAATAACTTGTGCTGTGAGCCATTGCAGACAAAGCTGTCTTCAGCCTTTCAGCTCACAGGGAGCAACTTGACGGCACTGTAAGATGAATCCCACATCACCAACCCAGCATGGCACTGGGATGATACAGCCTGCAGGCTGGGGCGGCCCCTAGCTGCTTGGGGCTTGGGCTGTGTCCTGCAGAAGGGCAGCAGAGCAAGCTTTCGGGGTGAGATCCCAGCCAGGGTTTTCTCTGAAGCCACCAAGTTGCCATTTAGCAAGAGCTCCCATTGTTGCACAGATGAATCCAATTTGTTTTGCAAAGCAGGGCTCAGCTCCCTGTTACTCCCATTTAACTGAGCTATTTCAAAACGAGCTGAAAACGCTTAACTTCTGGAATTCCTTTTTTTTTTTTTTTTTTTTTTTAAGCCTTATGTAAGTCAGCTTTTAACTGTCTGTTAGTAAACAGCTCCATTACAGAGATAGCAAAACTGAAAATAAAGGCTGGGGCTGCTCTGGTGGCTCAGCAGACCTGCAGAAACCAGCTCAGAACTGCTCTGCACGTGGCACACAACATCAGCTTTCCCTAGCCACAGAGCAATCAGATACTGCCTACATCTCAGACAATACACCCACAGTTAACCCTTTCCTCCAGCTTCTGATCAGTGGCTTTGCTCCAGGGTGAAGGCAGAGCAAGGCTGTGGGGAGAGGGATGGCTTCTTCTTTGTGGATAGACCTGCTTGGGTGGAGGGTCATCACATAAGATGGGCTTAGTGAAGATTTGGAAATACATACCACTGGATTAGGGTCATCTTTCTTCAAGCGGTCCTCCAGTGCTTCTAAACACCGCAGAAGATAGGGGATAAGAGATGAAGATCTCCAATATGCAGTTTTGGCCTGCTAAAGGGCCACCCTAAAGGGCCATTGGGTGCCTCCCTTTCATTTTCAGAAACGTTCTATTAATTCACACTCTCTTAGCTCAAGAAGTCAAAAGACCAAGGCTGACTCATCCTCACCACGGCCATGGACGGTGCTTGGTCCTACGTGGTCCTGCTCCATGCAGCCTCTAATAATAGTGAGTTACATCACCGCAGTGCTGGAGACCTCCAGAGAGGTGAAACACCAACCTTTTCTTGCTAGGATCCTCGCTTCCATCTCCAGTTCCACAGATGTCAGCACCCTGCAGGAATTTTGCTGGCCTCGCAGCCATGACACAACTCAGAAGCGACACAACTGAACTCCAGGCTGGCAGTGCCAACCCAGCCAGCTTACCTCATCAAGCTCCAGCATCTAATTAGAGGCTCTCCTGACTTTGTTCCCAGGCTGACTGAGCTCATCCTGGAGGCAGCGCAGCCCTTTTATTACTTTCTACAACTTAATCACTCTGTTTTAAAGACATTTTCTCTGAATTGCTCTGAGGTTAGCACCTCTGTCAATTTACGTCAATAGCCTCTTCTTTTTAAAATTAATTCCTATTAATTAATCACTATCTGAAGTAGTTTATTGGTATTGATTTGCTCACTTTTGTATGCTGCTATGAGATACCCGGCCTTCCTTGTTGCATTTGCCCTTTGCCCAAGCTACAAAGCCCAATAGAGGCAGGCGTTGCTTAACAGCCAGGTCCAAATGAGCCTTAAAACCCCAATAATAATACTTGTCTAGGAGCAGATATTGCTTTTGTGCTCTTTATTTTTATGGTATTTTTATTTTTCTGAACTTCCTTCATTTGCTTCAAGTTTTGTGACATTATTAGCGTTTTCTGTTGGACTTTTTTTCCTACTGTAATCAAATGGCTACGATCAGTGCATTAAAAGCCAGATTTTCTTATTAGCTCTTCAGTGCACCTATCAGCAGTCAACACCCAGCTACCAGTGCATTGTGCTCTTCAGTTTCTGTCTCATAAAATTCAAGTTTTATGTGGTTTAAAGATGATATCCCATGTCACAATTGGAGGCTGAGCTCAGCAGGGAGCAGGGAAACTGCTGTGGGAACACAAGATGAGGGCTCACTTAAATCAGTCTACTTAGAGAGACTGGTTTCATCCCAACAGAATGGTCAGCAATTGCACTGGGCTATTTCAGACCTCATCTCCCAGCCTTGCAGCTCTCAGGGCAGCCATGGGACCGTTGAGGCCTCACACCTGGGAGGGGAAACAAGCCACGTGTCACCAAGTTGGCAGGATCCACCTCATTTCCTACCATGAGGATGAACAAGGAACACTTTCCAAAGCAGAGCTTTGCACCAGCTTCTTCCAGATCATGGCATGGCATGGTTAGGAATGGATGCTGATGTTTCTGCTGACAGATGTTGCATTGCTCACACACACGTCCCCTGGCTGGTGACACAGCGTGGCAGCCCTGAGCCCACGGCCTCAGCACGGTGTTGCTGTGCTGGAGCTGAGATCCACAGGAGCAGAGTGAGTTGCAAAGAGGCGTCATTTCTCAGCCTCTGAAAAGCTGCAATTTCTCCTCTCGAAAGCGGCAGGAGGTCCCCTGGGATGTTGTCAGCTGCTTTGACTGCCCGGAAAAAAAAAAAAGTCATTTTTCTTTTTAAAGAGTGCTACAATTATTATCACCAGGCCTCAGGGCACTTCACCCCAAATCACACAATGTTATTTCAGATTTCTCTGTTACCACAAGTGTTCAAAACCGGCTGCTTAAATCCAGTTTTCCAAAGTGATTTGGGCATTTAGCAGCTGAAGCATCTCTCAGCAACCCAGGGATGTGCCGCAGTGCCTCCTGCCAGCTGCATCCTCACAGGGTCATCACCCCAAGGCCCAGAGCATCTTTCGAGGTCCTCGGGGTGAGCTGGACTTGCTGGAAGCCTCCTCCTCACCCCACACCTCGGGACACCCAGATGTGGCCAATGGGACCCAGCTGTGCACAGCCTGGTCCAGCAGGGTCATGCTCCCTCACCGGCTCAGCTCTGAAGAAAAACAGGATTATATTTTGTATATAAGGCTTTGTGGGATTAAACATTGCTGAATTTGAAAGGCTAATTACTTCTCAGGCAGAGCCTATAGGATTTTTTCCCTCAGAAATCTCTAATGACTGTGTTTATGGGTAAGTTTCCCTGAGTACCTCCAAGACTGAAAGCTTTTTTTTTTTTTCCCCTCTTATGAGACAGATGGAGATGTTCTTTCCAAGAGTGAGTAATATTTAACCTTAAGCACTTTCAAATCCGGCCTCAGGAATATTGAGATGAAAGCCTTGTGGCACTAAGCTTCTTTCAAATGGATATTACAGAAAAAGCTGCCTGGACATTTGTCTCCCCGAACCGCTGCTCTGCTTAGCATTCTGCCGGCGTGCATCTGCTTCTCGAGGAGGTCCGAACAGAATAAATACTTGTCTCTCCCATTTCATTGTCAGCAGCAGCTCTGCTCTTGCATTTCTTTGAGCGTGGCTCAGTGGATGTGAAGCTGCTGCGGGTGGCACTGCACTGGGCTGACCCAGCTGCCTGCAGGGATGCTCTCCATGCAGCAGCAGGGGAAGCAGCTCCTAGAGCTGGGGATGTGCACAGGATGGGTCCGTCTCCTTGAGGCCTGCCCATGTTGGAAGCAGGTTTGGGACATGAACGCCAGATGAAACACAGAATCGTAGAACCACTAAGGCTGAAAAAGAATTCTAAGGTCCCCAGGATCAACCCCAGCCCACCCCACCATGCCCAATGACCACATCCCTCAGTGCCACATACCCACAGTTCTGGAACCCTCCAGGGATGGTCCCCCCCCCCCCCCACTTCCTGAGCTACCTGTGCATCACTTTCAGAGAAATTGTTCCCAATATCCAACCCGCACCTTCCTTGCTGCAACTTTATGCCACTGCCTCTCATCCAATCAATAGGAGATGAAGGAAAGCATAAGCTTGTGCTCTTCCTAGCAGCTCCAGACCAAGTGTAAATTCAGTGGGATCCATTTTCTCAGTTACCAACAATATTTGATGGAATAAAATCAGACAGATTCAATAGATTTTATGATTCTACCAATATTATTAATTACTTAAATACAAAGCAAAGCTTGTCCAGCACCGCGCATCATTTAACACACTGAAACCCTAAAGTGTCCAAAACTGCCTACACAGACCAACACAGCAACATTCAGACAATCACAGGCAGAGAAAAGTGAAATAGGAAGCGAAAACGTTCACAGGAGCTTTGCTTCCTGTTTTCCTCCTGTTGATTTGGATTCTTTGCAAAGCGAATCCTCATCTCAGCAGCCATGCACTGGGGGGGTGGGAGCTGCATAGAGCCCCAGGTGCCTCTCCTTGCATCCCACACAGCCCCAGCATGCAGGCAGCAGAGATGCCCTGAGCCTTGTGCTGCACCCCAGCAGCCTGCCTGCAATCTGTACGTGTCTTGATCAGGATATTAAACTACAATCACGCACAAAGCAGTGAGGTCCCTCTGCTCTACTGTTGAACTAAGAAATCATTATCATCCGACAGAAGAGAAGTATGGATGATGGATAATGGGTCTCTCCACTGCCCAGCGATCATTATGCTTCTGCCGATGAGGCAGCAACTGTTTTAAGTCCCATTAGCAGATGATGGGCTGTCTGGGAGAGGATGCTGAGGGCTGGGCAGGCAGCTCTCTCTGTGCCTTCACCCCACGGTGAGGGCACCAGGATATGGGCTGGAACAGTGCAACCCAGCAGTGAGCACAGAAACTGGGGAACTCGGTCAAAAGGTAAATCGCTGCTTCCTGCAGGGACTTCTAGGCAAGAAGAGCATTTACAGAACTGTTAATGAAGCTCCGAGATAAACCTGAGTGTTCATAAATGAGAGTCATCTGCTGGCAGCTTTGACATCTGCTCAGCCCTGTATGGGTTCAGCAATTCCCATATCAGAGGTCTGAAGCCACCGTGGGCAGGCTGATCTCAGCAGAGGGCAGGGAATGCAGCTCCCACAGCTGCTGGCAACTGACCATGCTCAGGTCAGGGTGGATTTCTGCCATGCATGGCATCACCCAGGCAGAGAGGTTTCCTACAGTTCCCCACTGGCGCTGAGATGGCTGGCACTGGAGAAAGCTCAATGTGTTTTCTGAGACCTGGGAGCCTGAAGAGCTAGAATGGCAGAGTCCTGGGAACTTTTGAGCAATCACACGGGCTCCTGGCATGCATTCCTCAAGTCAGATGATTGACTCAATAATAACACTGAAGGAGACTGGTGTCTCCCAGCCACTGCTGGCTCAGAGGATTCCCAGCACAGCCCATGCCATGGTTGGCCAAGTCCTCTCCTGTTGCTCTGCTCTCCCCAAATCACGCAACTCTGCGTCATACAGGAGAGTTCACTACTGATGGACTTGTGTAGAAGTATTCACAAGCCTGAGTAACTTAAAATACATTTTCTCAAAGATGACCTAAAATCATACCTAAGTCAGATCCATCCCCAGTTCGCAGCCAGTGAATGGCATCCTTTGGTCCCTGCTGTGCCCCGCTCTGGAAGCAGCTTTCCCTCAGCAGCTCAGGCAGTCCTGGCTGTGGCTCCCCAGCATGATTCCTCCAGCCCTGCTGTGGACAGAGGAGGGTAGGAACTGGGGTTAGCTGGAAACACATTTAAAAAATGCATTCTGGAGGTTTTAGTTAAAACTACTAAAGCATAGGAAGTCACCTTCTGAACTTCAGCACTTAATGGATTATCTTTCCAATCATTCTGAAAACCTTCAGATCCCTCACTTGGAGCTCTCACAACTGTTTGCCAGCACAAGAACAAAACCAAAACCAGCACAAATATTATCAGCTGTTTGGAGAAGTAAACATCCTTGGTAAGTTTCAGCAAAGCACTTACAACAGAGCGATTTGGATGAAATCCAGACTGTTCAATGGTTAATATATTATTCATATTAATAAAATAATGTTTGGAAGGGCACCAAGAGCCCTAATATCTGTATCAGGAGCAGGGTTTTAGTAGCCAGTTGACAGCGATGTACCAGCTGAGGGTTTCCCAACTCCCCCTGAAATTCATGATGGGCTGAAGAGGCAAGTTTCACCCCACATCACTGGCACGCCTCCAGTGCATTCAGCATGGTGAGTTCCTGAGCAAATCTGCAGTTGACATCAAAGGTGGAATTCGGCTTTCAAAGCAAGGGTTGGAAAACTGAGGGCTGAAAGACCTACATCAGTTGGGTTGGCAATCATGGTTGAACCCAACCTTGGGTTCAACCCAACTGTGCTGGTGGCCCATTAGAGTTGAGTTGGTGGCCCATCACAGCCAGGTTTGGTAGACATGGAGATGTGAATGCCCAGCAAAGCCCCAGCAGAAGAGCCATGGGGAACTCACCGAACCTCAGCCATCTTCTCATTCCTAGGCAGGACATGAAGCTTGCAGACTCTAAGCACCATAGGAAAGCCACGTGTATCCCTTGCTGGGGACTCCTCCTGAGCAGCCCCTCACCTTGGACTGAACTGTCCCTCCATCCTGCTGCAGCAGCCCTTCAATGTACTGAAACCCCCCCCCCCATCAGAGCAGCAGAAAACAAATGAGCTATTTGTAACCCTTAATTTAAACAGCTACCGAAGTAATAGCATAAATAGTATAATGCAATTGTAATGGATAATGAATTATGTATACGGCCTCATCCCTCTTTGAATATGCATGAGGCAGGAACTGGGGAAGTGGAGCAATATTGCTGCTTGATTGCTTACTCAGACCCTGGTCCATAAGGTGTCCCAGTGGGGCCTAAGAGGACACTGAGCCCAGGGTCTACATGAACCCACAGTTCCAGGGCAATGCAGGAAAGCTTGAGTCCCACCCTGCTGAGTCCCACACAGCCAAAGATTTCAAGTGCCTGCAGTTTGCTGAGCCTGGGTGGGATTTCTGAGTGTAGAGACAGGGAAGTGGTGGGGTCACCACCCATGGAGATTTACCAGATCTGCAGAGATGTGGCACTGAGGGATGCTGTCAGCAGGCATGGTGGGGTAGGCTGGAGAACTCAGAGGTCTTCTCCAGCCTTAATGATTCTACAGTCCCTGCATGCACAAAGAACATGACACATCCTGGCTGCTTCAGGCTTTCAGTTCTGGGATGTTTCACATAAAACACACAAAACCCATGAAAAGTTGCATACTCTCAATCCCAGATCTGCTCACAGCCATCCGTGTTTCTCCAGCCACACTGGTAAAGGCCTTTGGACAAGAGCTACCCCAAGGTTCCCTCCTACAGTCATCTGAGAGGAGGATTCCAACACCTCAAACAGCCCCAGCTTTTGTAACCAGGGAAATATCAAACTAGTTGTAGGAGCTAACGCAAATAAATTAATTTCAGTGACAGGAATAAAGAGGATCTAATTAGAAGTCCCTCTGCAGTGCCTCGTTATCTGGAGGTTTAGTAAATGAAATTTCAGCAGTTGCGTGTGAGACTGTTTGCCTTGGGTTACTTTTAGGGTACACAAAACGCCAGCAACTGTGTTTTCTCTCAGTCAGTTTCCTTCACTGAACATATCAAGGCCTTTCCAGGAGCGCAGCCACTCCATGGGCGCATCCCCCTGCATTGCACTGCTCAGTCAGAAACTGGAACAAATCAAAGCTGTTTTTGGAGACAGATGGATCAGGACTGTCTCATGGCAATGGTGTAACCCCAAAGGTCAGGTGCTGCTCTTACATGTGAATGCTTCATAAAATTCTTTTAAATCATGCAGCAGTGCCGCAAAAGCCCATACAAGGGGACAGTGCCAACCTCTGTGCCATATCCCCGTTTTCCAACACCAAACATGACCAGTTCATGAGGTCTTGCAGCACAAAATGGGCTCCCCTGCTCCTGGCCCATATAAGTGTGGGGAATACTGCAATTAATCTTAACAGGAGTTTGCATCCATCTGAACCAAGCTGGGTTAGCTGTATAGATTGCATAGGATTGGACGTATAAATAAGTATGAAGTTCTTGATAGATTGTAAGCCAATGTCTACCATTAGCATCTTTATTGAAAAATGTTACACGGATTAAATTGAGGCGCGGTGTACTTCCATTCTGCTCCACAATATTAACGTCTGGAAGTTGGGCCACACGGAATGATTCATAAAGTTTAGATACCAGAATAATATCTTAAGGCAAGAATGATTTGATTTCTTCTCCCTGAACGTGTTGCCATAGATTTTCCTAAATGTTTTACAAACAGTTATTAAAAGCACATTGAGAATCTGAGCTCCCTGGGGGCACAGCATTTTTGTACTTAAATTCCATCTCATTCAGAGATCGTGTTCAGTTGTACTCATGACAACGACCCAACAGGGCCACCAGCTGTCCCAGCAGCACCCACCAGGACACCTCTGGGCACACACAGGACGAGGTGCTGGGCGAGAAGTCAGAGCATTGCTCTGTGCTGCGGAGGGCTCACCCCATCCCCACAACCCTTTGCCTTTAGCCCCACTCCACAGACACAGCCTTCTCTTATTGTGCCAGGTTTGGAGTTTTAGAAACTACGTTTATCAGCTTTTGCTACCAAATAGTCCATAACAGACTAAATACACCGGAATTAAAAAAAATTCCAGCATCCCCTTTCAAATCTGCCTTCCATAGCAGCGCTGTAAATTTCAATGTCATATTCCTCGACGCCGCTGCCCTTAATCTGACAGTGTCAGAGGGATCTATCTTCATTTTCTCACTCTTTTCATAATCTAATCCTCAGCTCTAACATGCAATTAGTGCCCTCCTCGCCCTCCGCATACCAAGCAGGCTGATTGCTACAGCTTTCACTGTGCAATCCATTTAGCGCTGCAGCCCGTAATGAATATGTACATTTTGAGGACCTCGGCGAGGTGGGTCACAGGCAATCAACCTTGAATTCAATTACTCGAGTCAAGGTTAATGACTCGGCGCAGTGGTCAGAGGCATTCAGCGTTCCGCAGATTAAATCAGCCTGTCACAGCTGACAATGCCAGCACGAGGGACTGGGACCCATGCACTGATCAAATGGTGGCAGCCCATGACCAGGCTGGTGTGGGGCTCCGTGCTGCCAATCCAATTGCAGAGCCCTGATGCAATTAGAACCGTGGGAGCGCATCACAGTGGGACACAGGGCTGGGCCAGCAGAGTTTTGTTGAGCTTTGGGTTGGAGGGCTTGGAATAGTTATAGAATTGTTCAAGGTGGAAAAGATCAGCAAGGTCAGCAAGTCCAACTCCCACCATGCCCACATCCCTCACTGCCAGGTCCCCGTGGTTCTGGAGCACCTCCAGAGGCAGTATCCCCACTGCTCCACACACTGTGATGCCAGAGCCTGGCCATTATTTCAGAGTGCAACTTTTTCCTACTCATAAAGGTGCTGCTGTTACGGTGCACGAGTACTTCAAGATGTGTTTCCAAAGCCATCAGGACTTCACTGTGCATCCCTGTGTGGATGGCATCCCGCTTAACGGTAGATTTCCTTTACTTCAAGGCAATCTCACGCAAAAGCTGCTTTCTATGATGAATCCACACTAAAGCAGCACTCAACAAAATCTCTTCCGGAATGTGCCTCCGCAGGAATCATAGAGTCATTAAGGTCAGAAAAGTCCACTAAGGTCATCTAGTCCAATGCTCAAGGATGGTGCAGCTCAGGCAAGACACAAAGGATTTTGCAAATTCCTCTCTGGAAAGACCAGAGACATGGGCATGCACATCCTCTGAACTCACAGACAGCATGGCCACCAACTCTCCAGCTGTGCTGGGGACCTGCTCTGAATTTGCTCGAAACCAAAGGGAGCAGCTGTGTTTGATATCAAGTTGTTTGAGCTCAGACCTAGGGAAGCTAGGACAGAACTGATCATGACTCAGAATAACAGGCACAGTTCTGCTGGGAAAACCCATCCCGTGCCAGATGCTGGCTTTGGGACAACCCTGCAAGTGCTTTGGCTCCACCTAAAGCTGGAGCAACACAAAGCCCAGGAGCAAGACTGATGCTCACGGTGCAGAGCAGCCCATCAGCAGCTGTGTCAGTCCCCCAGTCATTAACACCTCCGTGCACTAATCGCTGTGCTGTTGCCTGCAAAACAGCTCTGTGTGAGGACCCCCATCCTGCAGCACCCAGCCCCCTGCCCCATAGGTGTGCCAGCTCCTGCTGAAGGCAATGTCAGGTTGTCCTCTTAAAGCATGTTTCTGCCTCAGAGACCACAGGAGCAGCCCCACCACCACCCCTCGTGGTGTGCAGGGAGTTATTTAGTGGTGCAGGCAAATTAAACACATAAATAACATCCAACTGTCTGAATCTTTTCAATAGGAAGAAATTATGAGTTTTATGTATGTAAAATAGTGTCACTTGGTGCGAAGAATCTTTTACGTGTGATTTACGCTGTTATTATGTATGGGGCAATTTTTAGAACCAAATCACTACTATAATTTCAGTACCATTACGCCGCATTTAGCACACATTCCTAAAGAATGTGCTTTTCAGAATGGTTTTTCAACACACAAACTATTAGTAGCATTTAAAACACAAACCCTTGGCTTTGTTGTCTTCTAATTCTTTCCCACTGAGAGGGGAAAACCCAAAGAGAGACCAACCTGGGGCTTTGGGGTGCAACTGGGAGCTCACACAGCTCCAACACAGGCAGCAAATGCCTCATTCCTGAGTCTGGGGAATAGAGGGTCTTGTGCTGAGGTTTGTTTGTAATTTTATTGCAGTATTGCAATAGATACACCCTTGTGTAACAAGTATGCATTCTTCACCAACATTAATGATAAAACAACAGGAAAAAGTGCAAACATAGTAGGTTTATAGTTCCTTTCTTCTACTTGAAAAGTAGGGAAACTTTTAGCTCTTGTGTTATAAATTAAGTAGCTAGGAAAACAGCTCTCATGGGCAATAAGAGAAGCACTTGAGCTCAGCTATATAACTTAGCAATGTATTGAAGCTAAATACCTGTAGAGCCTGCAGTCCCCAACTCTTCTCCGTGCTGTCCCTGCGTGCAGGATGAAGGTAATCCAAGGCAGCAACTCCCAGCTGAAAATACCTACACCAAGAACAAGTAAGAACCACAGAGCTAGCCCCCTCCAGAGAGCCTGGGAATATATTTAGGATCAGCAGGTGAGAAACACCTCTTGAAAGTTACCCCAGTTAAAGTACCAACAGCTGCAGCCAAGGGGCATGCTGCTGTGATGAGTTAACCACCTAATGCAGGTGATCAGCTGGCCTGGGCTTTTAATTGTCTAATAGATTCAACAACCAGAATATAGGATCTCATCTGCCAGGCTTTATTCCAGCTTCCTCTGAGCATCTTTGCAGTTCTCACAGTGAAGTTCCCCATGTGTTGGCTGGTCACTTCAGTCACACAGTGCACAGCTCCGTCATTGCACACAGGCAGCCCCGTGCCATTGGCAAGTTGAGACACAAAATATTGCTTCTCCTGGTTTTGAAAGTGCAAGTGGCCATTGTCTGCCTCCGTGACCCAGGGAAATGAGGGTGGGGATGGGGGAAGCCCCAAGGAGAGGTGGGGGACCTCTGCATGGGACATGGCAACAGCAGAGGGCTGAGGACAGGGAGTGCCTGGTGGGGCCCTCGCCACAGCTGGCAGCTCCATGAAGCTTTCAGAAGGATTTATCAGGTAAATGTTATGGATGGCCATGATTTAATTCATGGGATTAGTTTGACTTTCAATTACCGGGCTTCGCACTGAATCACTTTATATTTTGAGCTCCGTAACAAGCACTCCTTACACTCGATCTTTCATTTAGAGAAGGATTATCAATAATTAGACACCGCGGCCCTATCGATCGACTAATCAATAACCACATTAATCATCAGCAGTCTGAAAACAATTCACTCTTTGCATTAAAAGGAATCGGGGCAATCAAATTAGCATCCTTTGCTGCGTCGCAGGTGGTTCCTGTGCGATAGACGCTATTGCTGAGCGCACTGCAGCCGAGCTAGGAAGATTTTCTCTCTCTTTGAACATCTTTGAACATCTTAATTGAGTTTGAGTCATTCTTAATTGTCTGCTGCTTATTTGTCACCACCAACATTTTATTTTTTTTGCTCACAAAAGATCTCACATACAGAGGCAGAGCCTCCAACGGCGCCACATGAGAAAGATACAGAAGAAATGCCTTAATGTCACCCACTGCTTGTGGTGATTGACAGTGGGTAAATTATAGAGGAATATCAATTTTCTTGCAGTGCGACTTGCCTTGCTGGCACATAGCTTTATTCAATGGTGCAACATGTACAAATGCAGCCACCAAGAATCAAAACCAAGCAGTGTGGTGGCTGTGCCTCTCTGCAGACCTGCAAGGACAACAAGCCGTCCAAAACCTTTCCCTTTGCCTGGGTGTTTGGTGCCTCAAACCACAGCATAGCACTGGGAGTGGAAATGCAAGACACCTTCTGACCCATTTTTTCCTAAATACGAGCTTAAAAATATGCAATCCCATGCACTTTGTATGGGAAGTGCTTGATCGATGCATTTTTTTTGCCAAAACATCACAGGACAGTCCTAATTTGCATTGCCACAAGGCCACGCTTCCTCCCTGTTAGTGTTTTTCCTTCGTCATATAAGATTTTCCTAGGCATTATGAATAGTTACACCTTTCTGGTGTCCAAGTTGCATTGGATTTACTTAATACCAAGCAGAACATCTGGTGGGGTTTCTGTTTGCCATTCCTCAGCCATAAGAATAACATTAATCAGTTGGGCCATCACGAAAACAAGAAATCACTCAATAAATCTTCGTGTGTTGTAAAACTGATCTTGGCAATTAGTGAAGTCAATTGTACTTACCCCGTTGGAAAGTAGCCTAGATAGTATCGTACTGGATATTTCACTGAAAAAAATCTAAGGAAGTTGTAAAAAATTACTCAGAATAACACAAAAGCATCATTTTGTTTGTCAATATTGAGGAAAGCTCGGGCTTGCTTGCACTGAAGTGGAGATATCAGTGTACACACATGCAGACATACGTGGTACCTCTTCCCAGAGAAGCAGCTGGCAATGTTGCTCGAGAAAGGACGTGTATGCTTGGACTCCTGTGCTTGCAATATTTAGAGTGTGGGGACTGCAGAGTCAGTGCTTTGTGTCCACAGCTTTTTTTTCCCCCTAATTTTATTGCATTTTTCTCCTTTGTTGCACCCACTCCTTCTGTCCCTCACCCCAAAGAGCTGCACAGAGACTGCTGGCACCGCATCGCTTCCCAGCGCCACTGCCATCCTGAAGCCAGGCTTTCTTCCACTGTCTGGTAAGAGATTTCTATTACAAACCTCAGGTCTGTCCCAAATGCAGGTCAAAGTTGGATGGTCTGCCAGTGCACCATCCTTAACACCCAAACCTCTTTGAATCAGGGTCAACGCTTCCAAAACCAGAGAGCGCTCATGCCTATTTTTCCCTTTGTATCTTTCAGCACCCGAGCATGCTGTGCAGAAAGCAGGAAGGTTTGAGCTTGGAAAGAGCAGCTCCTCACAAGCTGGCTGTGCTGGGTACCGCTCTGATCCTCCCACGTCCTTTGGCACTGCACCGGGATACATCCCTGTGCGAGCAGCCCCGTGCAATAAAACCAGCTTAGAAGACCCATAAAAATAGCAATTACGAGGCACGAAGTGATCTGAGGAAGGGCTGGCGCAAAGAGGCCTCCCTCCTTTTGATGTTTATTGCCACAGCGGAGCAAATACGAACAATGCTGTTTTTCACGAGCGCTTCTTAGCGGGCAGCATTTAACATTTGGTTCCAATCTTCACAGTGACATTGTAGGCTTTCATTATGCCATTGTCTCAGAAATCGCACAGGCCGTAACAGTTGTAATTTATCTTTTGTGCTGTGTAATTTGGAGCAGTCCGGGCCAGAGAGGAACATCTGTATGGAGAGATCGGTGTCTGCGCCCTGGACTCCGACACCGGGACGTGTTATAAGGTCACTTTCCTCATAAACTTCGTTATCGCTGTTGGTTTTATTCATTATATTTGACATATTAAGCTTCTGTATCTTGGCATAAAGGACACAATATTGCAGCATATTGGCAAGCTCATTTGCTTTTCACAGTTAGTGTTGTGTCCAAATATCGGTCCCCGGGGAGCGACACGTGTATATAGACTGCAGGAAAATGAGCCTCAGCAGCAGGTGGCCTTTTGCAGCCTAATGAACATGGCAATCTGTTACTATCACGGCAAGGCTTTTCACCAGACAATTAGGCAACTAAGCATGTAATTATTCAGGCCAACAAGAAGAGGCTCTTCTCTAATTTCATCTTTTCATTGCTGTTTACTCACCCACACTCCCCTCATTAATGAGAGATTTTCCAGTCTATGCTAATTGGTTTCAATAACATTCATTTCAGTTGAAAGGGAACGATTCTGTTAATTGAGAACCGAAAGCATCTTTTCATTTCAAGTGCGTCCTGCTATGGAAATCTGAACGCTCTCAACAGGTTCGAGCTAATGAAATTAAGTTACACAGCCACCGCCGGTGTAATAGAAATAAAGTAATTTATTTTCACTGGAGCATGTGCTGTAGGTCCTGAACAATTAATGCAGCTCGTTCTGCAGACCCTTCAGAGAAGGCAGCTTTGGATACATGAGGCTGCAGAGCTGGTGATCAGCCCCGCTCTGGTTAAACCAACAGGCTTGTCGGGATGACCTGGAAATATTTAATGAGAACGACACGCGCTCACGGAAGCACTCATTCCTTAATAGCTTTTGGACAGAAAGCATGCACAAAGTGCACTGTAGTGGGAAGGAGCACAATGATGGGGCTCCCACAACATCATGGCCCCACCAGAACCCATCAGGACCTCGCAAGGACTCCACCAGGACCCCACCAGGTCTCCGCCAGGACCCCAACAAGAGCCCACCTGGACCTCACCAGGATGCCATGTGCCACGCAAGTAATGGCCACAAGGCGTAATTGTATTTCTGCAGCGTTTGTGGCCTGGAAGGAGAGAGGGAAGCAAAAACCTCAAGCACCAGAAACTATTTCTAACAAAAAATGGTGTTCTAAATAATCTCTGTAATTCTTATTTAGGAAAACTTTGGCATGGAAATGCTCATTACCCCACCTGCCTGGTGATGCAGGGCAGAGTGGTGGCTTTGAATAAAAATCCCCCAAACCACATATTTTCTAGACTTCATGAACTTTTAAGGGTGTCTTCCAGATTCTCCTATCCCTCTGGACCCAAGTGGAGCTGCAGAATAGAAAGAAGAGCGATGTTACTGAGACCAACTTTTCTTTTTATCATAGCTGACTCTCATTAACGCACTGCACTGTTCTGAACACCTGAGGCATTATGTCTGAACATGCAGCCCCTCGTGGTGGAGTGGGAGCACTGTGGTTGCCAGCATGCCCACCCTGCACACCCATCCCTGCACTGCTGCACGATCCCTTCATGGTTGTTCCCAAAGGAACCTTGCTTGGGCGCTGCATCCATTTGCATGTGATATACCTTGCAGCTCCTGTTTGCTAAAATGTTGCAGTGGGTTTTGTGCTTAAAGCTGACTTTTCCTTTATAGAAATGGTGATGCTTGTAACTTTGGTCACAAGGCATGGGAGAGAGCAGGATGGGAGCAGGAGCACATAACATACCAGGGAATTTATTCAGAACAAATAACGCCAGCAGAATGCCTCAGCATCCTATTGCCCAGCTCAGAGATGTTTGTAACAAATCTCCTCTGAGATGCGTTTGTAAGTGCAATGCAGAAACTGTTATTGAAGCAATATGAGGCTGGAGCCTGGTGCCGCTCCGAAGACCTGCGCCGTATTTCATCCTTAAGAGCTATCATTTTACTTAGCAAGCTGCTCGCTGCAATTATACAGCGTTTTTCTTGGCCCCCAGCTACATTAAACATCCATTTTATAGCGCTCACCGTATTACCCTGAAAGCCTGGCTCCCGAGCTGGCTTTGTAAAGGGTTATCCTGTAAAAAAGTACACGGCTTCCTCATTAACTTTATGGCTTTATGGCCTCATTTGGGGGCATGGCAGCTCTGCAGGCGGCAGCTCCTCTCCTGTATCCCGCAGCCTTGCCATCGATGCTGTCAGAGCCCTGTGGGTCTGCCCCTGCAGTATTGCCCTTTCCCACCCCATTACAGCCAACTGGATGGTTTCTCACCCTGCCCACAATGGAGATGCCCAGCCAACGGCAACGCACGTTCCACCCGCTATCACTGCCCTACAGTGTGGGATATTGCTCAGTGTCGCACAGCCCGATCTGACTGCTGCTAATTACAGGCGGATAGAAGGCAGCCAGCTCTATGTCAGCCACCAGTGATCGAGGCCTATTACATATTGATAGGTCAGGATTTATTACTGAAAGCACAGCCCAATGAGTGGGGCTTGGCCGGGAGCTGTGCGCTGGGGAATAGTGCCGTCGGCGTGGGGTCATCGCTCAGCACGCTCTCAATTAGGGCCATCATCCCTCCGATACTATTGGCAGCCTAATGGCAGTAATGGCTTTTCCTGGCGGGTGCTGCACCGGGTCCTGGCAGCTGCTGTGCCCTGAGGAGCACTGGGTGGGCACCCCCAGCTGGAGGTCCTGCGGTACCCATGAGGAGCCCCAGTGAGGGGCATGTTGGGATGGTGCTCACAACTCTGAACATGTTTCCTATTATCACATCCATGATGCTATTTGCACCATGCCAGTGTCTGCTTCCCCTCTGTTCTTCCCCATTTGTTTGCCTCTGGGCTCTAAACACCCATCCTGACCAAGGTGGCATGAAGGGGGCTTGGGAAGGAGGGGACTCTTAGAGCACACCCCATGGCCAGGCAGAAATGGCACAGGAATTCCCTTTCCTCATGCTAACTCCTCTCTCATCCATTACAGACAAATCCTTTTGATCCAATGAAGATCCCAGACTGGCTTCCAGGGGCCCGTAGCAATGCAAGATGCATCCATTCTCTGCAGGGTCTCCATTCCCCAAAAAGGCAAGTGGGGCTGATGGGTGATGCTGCCCAGGATAAGAAGGTTTCAGCTCCACAATCAGTGTTCTGTATTCCCACATTTCGTTATCATAAGCAGCCCCTGGGTGCTGTAATTTTTATCTTGCAGTGCCACAGGTGAGTTATGAAGGTGCTATTTCACACACAGCAACAAATGAATAATTCTACTATAAGTCCATTAAAGATGTACAGGCAGCAAAGTGTATAGGTTAATAAAGTGCACAATAATAAATAAATTAAGATACTGGTGATTAATTATCTGGTTTTGTCATCATCTAATTTGCGAATCTTGGTGTTCAGGAAGGGGGATTCCTGCTAGATCTGTGCTGCAGGACTAATGGGGCTGATTTCCTCCTCCTGGATATTTCAGTTTGGTTGAACACGGATAAATCAGCGTCTTCAAAAGGCTGGGATGTACTGGGATGTGCCAGGGAGTCCTGGGATCAGCTGGGACATCCTGGGACATGTTGGGATGAGCTGAGACATGCTAGGATGCGCTGCAATGTACTGGGCATAGATGGGATGTCCTTGGACATGCTAGGATGTACTGGGATAAGCTGGGGTATCGTGGGATTTGCAGAGGTGTACTGGGATGTACTTGGATATGCTGGGATGTGTCAGGACAAGCTGCAATATACTGGGATGTGCTGGGATGTGCAGCACTGTGCTCAGCTGCAGGGGAGGCCTTGGGGCACATGCATCTCCATCAGCACTGGGACCTGCCCATGTCTGGAATCTATTCATCACTGGCACTTGTCCACTACTGGGACCTGCCCATCACCTGGACCTGCCCACTACTGGTACCTGCCCATCACTGGCACTGGGCAAAGGAGATGAGCAACAGTTTGTCAGAGTGCCTTCAGTTTGGAAGATCCTACATCACTGTCACACTCAGTGCATGAAACATTGCAAAAGCAAGCTAAATTATTTCCAAAGCCATGCCTTAAGGTTTGCTGTGAATTCCTCTGAAGATTCACGAGATGAAGCTACTTTAGTGAAGCGAGGCAAGTTCTACTGGTATGAGCTGCTCAGAAAACGACAAAATCTGACAGCAGTGATCCATCCACTGCTCCTGAGCTCTGATGGAGCCCTGGCTGCAGTTGGATGGGGCTGTCCAGGGAGTGGGGGGGTCACCGTCCCTGGAGGTGCTCCATAACCGTGGGGATGTGGCACTGAGGGATGTGGGCAGTGGCACAGTGGGGTGGGCTGGGGTTGAGTTGGGGATCTCAGGGGTCTTATCCAACCTGAATGGTTCTGTGATTCTGCGATTCACCCCCATGTCCCCATTCTGCCCCACACCACTCCCAAGTGGCCCCAGACAGGGAGATACCCCACTGTGTCAAAATGAGGGGAAAACAACTGAAAAAACACAACAGCAGTGCTTAAAAATGTCTTGTATTGCTTTCCCGTGCAAGGGAGACTATTTAAACTGGCACAAAATAAATTTAAGGAGCATATTCTTGGAATTACATAGAAAAATACCCTGTATGCTTTGGCAGCAGCTAAACATATCCTTAATAGAATTCATATGGGGCCTGGAGTGATCACAATGTTTGGAGAGGAGCCAGATAGTAAGTAATTTAAACATCACAGGAAATTAAATTTTAGAATTCAATTTTGCATAAAGTTTTCTGTAATGAAAATGTCACACATAAATTATGAAGTCTGATTATATTCTTTTTTGAGTTTTTAATAAAATAATAGAGGCACTTGACAGTCAAGAACAAATGCATATTTTATGTGAGCAGCATTACGTGAAACTAACGTCCTCTGGAAATAATGGAACAGATGTTAACACTGCTATATCAGTTATCAGGTGCTCTGTTACACAGCTTCAAACACAAGTATTTATTAAAAATGCTAACGGGATTGTCTCTGAGGGTTATCTAATTGTAGGTTTAAGACGTAGATGTTTAATGTAATTAATTATATCTGCAGAATTATATACTTAAGCCATAATTTACGGTGCGTGTCCATATATAAATTACACAGCATTGTTCATGTTAGTTATCCCAGTACAGACACAGACAAGGACTTGGGTGGGAACTCAAACTCAACTAAAAGTGAAACCCGGGCCTTGGGGTCACTGCCTTCCAGCCCAAACCAACCTTTGGCTCCGTGACCCCACACACTCTGAGCTTGATATGAGCAACCCTGCCCTGCTCACCAATCCCCAGCACATCCCAGTGCTCCCAGTGCCAGCAGGGACCTGGGGCACAGCTGGCACATCCACATTTTGAGCACCTCCCAAGAACACAAGCTGTGTTTTCCTCAAGATGCAACAGCGTGAGCAGCTTGGAAAAATAAAGATGGAGTTGTTTTCTTGGATTTAAATTGGTAAATTATTTGAATTTCCCCACCCCTAGGTGAATGATTTAGATGGCCTTGACCCCAGTCTGACTGCAGGGATTAATGTGGTATAATGATTGCTGAGGCTATCATTGCAGCAGGCATCATTAATTATCCTTATTGATTGTAGCTTTCAAAGATAAAGCATTATGCTGACTGGAAAATACCCTCTTCCTGCAAGGTCAAGGCTAAAATAGGGCAGCTAAATAATTGCATTAACAAACAAAGAAATAAAAATAACCTCTTGGAGAGCTGTGTAATTAAGATCCAATTACAACAGTTGGTCCTGATAGCAGAAAGGCAGAATCTCGTCCTGCAGCAAGGGACAGGGACAGGGATGGGGATGGGGACAAGGTGATGGGGACATGTTCGTGGGGGCACAGGGATCCCTAGCACTTCACTTTCTGCTGTAGCACAAGGACCCAGCCCAAAAATAGCAAAACAAGAGATCAGGGTAGAGCAGGCCGTCATCAGCCTCAGATTCTTTTATATTTCTGCTGGGTCACATAGTGAAGCTTGAGGATGTCCTGGGGATGCTGCCTCTGGTGTTCCCCACCCCAGAGCTGTGGGACAGTGCTGGGCTCCCAGGCTCAGCCCACACTGAGCAGCCCCCATAGCCCCTGTGCCCTGGGGCCTGGGTGCCCAGCCTTTGATGGGATGTGATGGCAGTACGTGACGTGTGTTCCAAACTGAAACATTTTCTTGACACCCGTTTAATTATAATTATTTTAATTAAAACATTTGTCATTGAGAGCTGGGTGATCCGGCACGCCAATTCACCAGTCCATGCGCTCTTCCTCATTAGAAATTTCAAAACTGACTTCAATAATTCACTCGAGAAATAAGATTGCTTCCGTGTAAGCTATTGTGAGGCACAGTTTCTGGCTAATGGGGTCACTGGGTGATGCCAGTGTGGGGCACGGGCACAGAGACTGGTGGGCATCACTGCCTGTGTGTCTGGAGGAGAGACCACTGCAGGAGCCCAATCCCAAACCCCAAATCTCTGTTTGCTCCCATTGCAAACACGATCCCGATGGACTCACAGATAGAGCCAAAGGGTTTTGTCCTCCAGCTGGTTTCCCGTCGAGGTCCTGAAATGGATGGGAAGGGGTGGTGTGGGGATCATAGATTCATGGAACAGTTTGAGTTGGAAGGGACCTTTAAAGGCCATCTGGTCCCACACCCCGCAGTGAGCAGGCATCCTGCTCCTCTGCCCTGGCTGCATCGACCCTATGGGCTGAAGGAGGGCACAGACACTTTGCTGCATTGGAACCACAGTTTTGGATCAGCCCCTGACAGCTTCATTTGTGCGAGATGAATCTTTGCAGAGTTAGAGATGTCATGCTAGCTAATTAGTAACGACCCATAGATATGCAGATTTCCCTGAGCTTTCTGTGCAATGTAAACCAGTGCGATCGGGTTGTGAAAAATCTTTTGAAGAACGGTGCAATTCTTTGGGTTTATCACTCATAATAGACTGCAAGACGAGCAAAACATGTGAAAAGGAAGCAATGGGAGCCAAAGGAGTTTGCATTATTGTTCGCACTGTGAAAAAGCAAGGTGCAGGATGTAAAGAGCCGGGGGAAAGCTGGCAACAATGGGCCCCATAGCAACAACAACTTCTAAGGGGGATGGAGGAGCGTGGCTGAGCAGAGCCCCCTGCCCACGCCTTGATCTCAGCACCGCAGCCCCACAGCTGGCAGCCAGGCAGCCCAGGGGACAAAGGCCCCCCACTGCCCCTGCACAAAGGCAGCTCACAATGCACCGGGCACCTGGGGCACAGCCCTGCACCCCTACAACATAGCACCCCTGCACCTTGAATCCCTGCATTCTTGCGGTTCTTTATCCTGGCACTCAGCATCCCTGCATCTCCATAGCTCTCTGCCCTTCCACCCTGAATCCTGGCACCCCTGTCACCCTGAAACCCTGTATTCCTCCATCCCTCCAATCCCGCATCCCAGCTCCTTGCATTCCTGCACCCCATGGGTCTCTGCTGTCAGCCCAAGCCATTAACTCACATATTCCAAGAAGGCAAAGGAAAACAAAAGCAAACACTGCAAGTGCTCCTCGAGGAGCAAGGAACCCAATCGGATCCCAGAGCGTAGGAAACGACGTGATGAGAGGCACAGGGCCTGTGGTGAGCAGAACAGTGCTGTGCAATGGCAGGTGGGAGTGGAGACACTGTGGTCAGGAGGAGGATGAAGAAGGCTGGTGGGAATTGGGGCACAGCAAACCCCACCCAAGGACCCCCAGCCACCAGTGCTGGCAGTGGGGACATCTCCTGCAGCCCTGCATCAGCCGGAATAAATGCTCCTCTACTCTGACCCCAGGAAGCTATTTTTGGTTTTTGGGGGACTGCTGCTTCCTTTCCCTTCCTTTGTCATTGACTGCAAACCCCTCGCTTGGAACCACATTTCTCTCATTGCATTAGCGCAAGCAGAAGTCATTCTGACTCAATTTTTACATGCAAAGGTCACCATTAAAAAGTCATAATTCAGCACCGTACCGAAGGCTGGGCCCTGCCGGCGCTGTCATTAGGGCAGAATTTAAGGAGGTTCTGCCTGAAATGAGTCGGTATTTTTAGCTAACAGTATCAGCCAGAGGAGCGGGAGTGCCTGGGGAGATAACGGTATGGTTTAGATTTCTGCCTTTACGCTCACTGTCACATTAAAAAAATAAATCATAATTTTGATTTTCCATGTCCCTGAGGGAGAGATTGACAGGAGCATCCAGTCCCCGTAATTGGATCATTCCTCTGGGAAAGTTGGCTCCTCCGCTGAAATCCTTACATGCTCGGAGAAAAATTGCTCTCAACGTTATTGAAAATATTTTAGGAGGCTGAAGATTCTGGGACCTTTCCAATTCGAGTGCTCCAGTCAGCCATGCCAAAGGAAGACAATAATGGGAACCAAATCTGGAGAGCATTTCACATAATTGGAGAGCAGTCCTGGAAGCCGGGAAGGCGTGCATTGCTGCAGACCAGCCTGTGTTAGGGGCTCACAGGATGGAGCTGCTAGGACACCTTCCGAAATAGACATCTGAAAAACATTATTTAGAGTGTTTATTGTCTTCGATAATGAAAAACTGAAAGTGTTTGGACACGGGTGAGCACCACGGTGGTGCTGCCAGAGGCAACGGAGAAGCTTTATCCCTGCCATTATGGTACTGTTCACCATGGAGAATTTTGGGGACGTTTTAGGGGCAGAGGTCCCCCACAGAACAGGACTCAGAGCTGGGAATCCACCTTCCACCAGCACACCTTGGGGCACCAAGCGCCTTGAGGGAGGTGCTGGGAATGGTCCTGTAGGAACAAGGGCCCCGTGGGGTGCTGGGCTCTGGGTTGTAGGCTGGGGGTAAAACAGGAGACTGCTGATGAGCTGCAGTCTCCCCTTCCCTCCACATAAATTAATTGCGCAACTTAATAAACTAACAGGTGGTTCCACTTCAGACAGAGCAGATGTGAGCCCGAACAAGCAGAGCCTCCTCTCGTCTTCCACTCATCCCCAGCTATCCCTTCCTTCATATCCTTCTCTTTCCCTCTTCCATTTTTCCTCTTCGCCCCAGTCTGATTTACGAGCAGCTACAAAATGAAATGTTTTGTCTGGCCTGTATGAATATTGATGGTGCAGAAACGTTGATTTTAGCTGAATTCATGGTTTTGGTGACCTTCCTGAAGTCTCTGCTCCCCGCAGGCATGGGGGATGCTGTGTGGAGCCGCGCTTCTCTCACGTCCGTATCTATTTCATGGGCACTCACATTTTGAGAAGGCAGCCCCATTTGTTAAGCTTGTGTCCTGTACACACATTTGTCTTTGATTATCTTCTAAAGAGAAGATAAGTACTTATACAAATCTACGAAGAAATTAAACTCACAAAACAAATGAGCCTGGTGTGTTTGCGTTTTTTAATTTCCAGGGATAACGCCCGAGGGGAAACACTTGCTCAACCACAGATGGGTTGGGAGCCCCAAGAGGACTGGGGCTGCCCTTGTCGGAGGAAAGCTCTCTCTCCTAATTCCCACTTGGAGAAAAAACGATAGCACTGCTAATGGCTGGGGCTGTGCAACACGCGGGAGGGAAGGAGGAGGTAGCTGGAGACGGGGAAAGACTGGGGGAAAAAAAAAGAAGTGGGAAATATTTTGATAAGAAGCGCTGTGGGCTTTTACAAATAGCCAAACACTTCTGGAGCCCATTGATCACTAGATTGAACCCAGATGATCTCAGGCTGCTTGCAGGGTCTGGAATCTGCCTCCAAAAGGCCGCACGGATGCTCAGGTCTCCATGTTTAGCGGACCCATAGCACCACAGGTCATGGATGCAAGCATCCCCATTGGAGCTGATCCCACACCCATGAGACCCATCAATGCACATCCCTCCTCATGGTAAAGAGCAGGGCCTCAGGCCTTATGGGCAAAGCACAGGGAAAAATGCAAACAAGCAGCTTGAACCCACCAGCCCCCAGAGGGCAGCTTGGTACCCACCTCACATCGCCAGCAAGATCATAGTACCATCAGATCTCCTGCAGCTCAATGGGTGACCCTCACAGACCCAGCCAGGGCCATCCCAAATCCCCTATGGAGCATCTTGGGGCACCAAGATGCAAAGGGATCCTACTGCACCCCTGCTGCTTTGCTCCATGAGCCCCTTCCCTAGAAGGGCAGGCCATGGCCAGCACTTGGATGCACATCGCTTGGTCTTTATCAGCCCCATCCCTTGGCACAGTTTGCACAAACCATGTTAGCTGATCCAGCTCCTGGAGCGTCATGGCCATGCACACAGATAGCTGTCTGCATGGGACACGAAACTCCCATCGAGCAGGAGTAATCTTCCAAGTTCTGCTGGTTGCTTGTTGGATGCCAGCACAGTTTTCCTTGCTGCCAATGGGACGCGAAAGAATTAACCAGAGTTGGAATGTTATTGTTTGTGTCAGACACTGTTAACCACGCTAAAACTATATGTAATGCTGCAATTTCCTGTGTAAAAACTCTCTAAAGGGCAATACTCAGGAATCAAAGTCTTATGTAGTGGTTAATCTCCTGCACGGACAACGCCAAGTTTAAATCCAGTCCAAATGCCACTTCTCAGTCACAGCTTTAGAGGATTATAAATGATTATAATGGTATTTGTCTACTTGCCTGATACATAAGTTCACGTCAATGTTATCTCGGAAATTGACATTCGGTTTCATCTCCGAGGTGAGAGAATAAACTGTTGACTACCAGCTTCAGAGAGGAAAATGGATTAGCCATAATGTAATTAGGGCTCCATTCACAAATGATTATTTTCGTCCGCTGCACACAAGGCGTTGATAACACACACATCCAGCAGGAGCACGTTGGGAAGCACGCCTCTGGGATCTGCCTGGTGCTGCATCAGGCAATGCTCACATGTGCCGTTCCCATTGGAGGTACCCAAAATAGTTCCCCAAGTGCACAGCCCTGACTTTGGGATTTGCTCTGTGTTAAGGAAGGAACTCCAGATCGGATCCAACACCAACAACCAGAGGAGGTCAGCTTCTTCCTCTGTGCCCCAAACGACAGCAATCAGTGCTTCATAACGTTATCTGAACCTGTGCCTCTTCAGCTCTTAAACATACATGAAAGAGCAGGAGCAGCCCCCGAGGATGAAGGAGCCGTGAGAAGCAGTGATAATTGAACAAAAAATAAAGCCAGCCGTATACACTGCTGCTAATAAAAATGCTTTGTGAATGGCATGGAAGGTTCTGCCTTGTTTTCCTTTCTTTGGCGTTATGAACTCAATTCTACTTAAAGCAACATGATAAATAGTGGCAAACTGAACTTTGTTATGTATTAATGAAAGCAGTTAGGTACAACTATTACCACAGCTTAGGGATGCTCACCTGCAAGGAGGGGTTCCTCAACACCCAAATTCAGGGCTGGTGCCTGTGCTGCTGCTCTGCTATTCCCCAGCACTCAGTAACAAAGAGAAGCCAGGGAGAGCCCATCAGAACACAGAGAGGGGATTAATGCAGGAAGACAACGCCAGCTCAGAGGCATGAATATCACTCTGGCACAACTCTGCACAAAGCCTTCTCCTTGGCAGCTCCTTAAGAGAAGGACGAGCCCCAGAAGCCACCAAGTTGTCTTTCCCAAGGGTTTAGCAGTCCTGCTCCCACATCACAAGTGTGAGGGCAGAACTGTGGCCGTATCCCCACGGCACCACTGTGTTCAGAGGGTCTCCATCTCCGTCAGTGCAGCAGGAACACTTCTGCACACAGTGCCCACAGGTGGAGGATGCTCAGCGCTCAAAGCCTCTGCAGCCTCAGGGTGATGCCTCCCACAGGGAAGACCAGTCAGAAAAAGAAACCCACTTCCATTTAAATAGTTTTTCCTCTTCTTTCTGAATACCCCTCAACTGTAGGATAATATCAAGTAGACAAATTAAAAATTACATTTGAGATAAAACACAGAGCCAGAGGTAGATTTAATCTCAGGCTCCAGCTCCAAAACTACTTACAGTCGGAAGCTGCACAGTGATTTACTTCCCTACACAATGCTATCCCACAGGTAGCAGCTCAGCAAAGAGGACATAACTCAGCCAGAGAACAGACCAGAGAACAACTGGTCTTTCCCTACAAGAACAACTCTTCAAAAGGAGCCACACAAAGGTAAACCTTGCAGCTACACATTATCTGCAGGAAAAAAAAAAAAAAAAAAAAGGCTCATTTATCCCCAGGATGGCCTTGGAGCCAGGTGCTGCTCATGGGCACCAATCTCTGTTAGGGGCTGGCAGCAGCTGGTGGTGACTGTGCTCACCTGGGGGAGGTGGGATGGGGTCTCCCCTGGGCAGCTCTGGGATCTTGTGCCCTTCACCAGCATTGGGCCCTCCTGTGAGCATGCCAGATCTCAACCTATAATGGGGATTTAACTATGGTGTCCTGCGAAAATGACATACCCACACATCAAGTAAAATATTCAGACCTATGCACAAGATCATCCTCTCTGAAGGCCCTTCACCAATACCCCACTACACCCCTATAGGTAGCTGCAAGAATACTTGAGGTGCAGGAGCTTCGTGCACTGAGGTCATCTCTGCTCACTGCATGTTGATGGGGTGCACACAGGGTCCTGGGGTCCGAGGAGGAGGGCTGGCCAGGTTATTTTAGCCCCTGGCAGGTCTGGGCTGCAAAGCCCCCCAGCAAGGCTGGTGAGGGGGTCTGTGATGCCCTCACGAAGAGAAAAGTGGTACAGTGCCCAGCACTGTGCTCTTCGTGCTCCGTGACACAGCCCCACTGCTCCACATGGGCTCCTCTTGGTGCTGCTAATGCAAACATTTAATTTTGATGATTTATAGCGTGGCTATTAAAAAAACTCTGGATTACACTTTGGAGTCAAGGTCTCAGCTCAAGAGCACATTTTTATAGAGTCAGCAACTCTGTTTTTAAATGTTATACTTCAATATTAAATATGACATTTTTTCAGCAAGTCAATAAAATCCCTTTAGACCAGATAATAACCCCATTTCTTCCGGGCTGGCTATTGTTTCTATGACGGGTCATATCCTGCAGCCTGCAACTCCGCCCTATTTCAGCCTCTCAGATTGGGATTTTTGCCTTGAGTCCCTCCCAGGAATGTGTCCAAGAGGCTCTGCAGTGCCAGCACAGACACATAAACCAACTCCTACAGTCCTTCTCTGCTCACACAGGCATTGCTTAAAGTCCTAAGAAAGCACTGAGGCCTGTGGCAGCGTTAGTTTTATCATACCTGTTCTTGGGATGCAAGGAGACCAATCTTTGATTTTTCTTAAAATGTGAGTCGTAGAGAGAGGCCAAGCTCATAAGAAACACTTACATATTTTGGTTACTTAAATGAAGAAATCATATTATACTTCTTCCTACAGATCATTTTGTATCTCTCCATGTATTCCATATATTCCTGTCCCTGCCTTGCCCTCATAGAATCACTGAATCTTTAAGGCTGGAAAAGACCTCTGAGATCCCCAGCCCCGGCCCACTCCCGCTATGCCCACTCACTGTGACCCTCAGTGCCACATCTCCAAGGTTTTGAGCGCCTCCAGAGATGGTGACTGCACTGCTGCCCTGGGCATCACATCCCCATTGTGCCCCCACACCTGGTGCACCCCTGTCCCACCCTCATCCCAGCTCACCCCTGATGCCATCCCCGTGCCATTCCCTATGCAGCGGATCCGTGTCCCATCCTCCGTCCCATCACTGGGGCTCCTGCCAGACCTGCCCCAGTATCAGGGCCCAGACATGAGGGATGGCTGAAATGGGGAAGTGCTGATGTTGCAGGAGGAGCTGATGGCATCAGGCTCACGGAACGCAATGCTGTGTCACAGCACGGATGCTGCTGCTATTAAAGTGCTGCACAACAGAGCACGACTTCAGCATTCAGAGGAAGATGCGTGCTTCATGTTTTTAGAGCTCGCAGAATTACCCTGTAATTGTATTTATTTTCTAATATGAATTTCTGTGGAAAGTGTATCATAAGATAAATAGAAATTAACTGATTATAAGGATTGTCATTCCTTAAGCTCATGTTTATCAGACCATTGTGCATTCTGCTCTAATATCTTGACACAAGAGTGTCAAATTGAACACTAGCCAGATTATGATAATACCCAGCACTTTTTGTAGCTCTGCTATCTGATTTGAAAAGCTTTCGTCTTCACAAATGCACTTGAAGTTGGTGCTTTATGGGGTTTGATTGCATTCATCGTGGGGTTAATAAGCCTTCTCTGAACCATTTAACAAAATCTCTACAGTATCCAGCCCTTGAATAGACTCGGAATACCAAAGAGTGGTTTAATTAATTTGTCTAATTAATTGAGGCAAATTGAAGTTATTTCTCTTCTGCGTATCGCTCCGTGTTCCCGGCGCCGATGTCAGTGCATTACAGGCACAAGCCAGGCTCCCACTGCAGGGTTATCTCACTGCTCTTTTAGCGGCACATGAAACCCGATGTCTGCAGCCGTGCGGGGCCACCCGCCCATGCGATGCTATAATTACTTTTGCCACTTTGCTTTCGTGGAGTCATTCATTACGAGACTGTTCTTATCTTGTCATAGCTCCGTGTCATTAGCAATGTTGAAATGCATTAGTGACCAAAGGCAGGTTTAGCGGCAGCGATTAGCGCAGCGGGGCCGCCAGCAGGCTGAGTGATGTTTGAAATATTGGAATTGGTCTCTTAATTTCTATCAAAACTGATGGGTGAGGTATTGGTGTGCAGAACAAACACTGCTCTGGGGAACAGCATCCCACCCGGCCTGCTCTGCTGCCTTATCAAGGTATTCTCAGTTTTCCTCCACCAGCCCGGTCCCATGGCGCGCTCCCATGGCAGAAGGGAACCAGAGGTAGTGCAGAGCAGGATCCAGTCCTTGCAAAACCAGTGCTTGCTGATTCACCTGGGGGCTCCCAGCCGGTCCCAGGAAGACCCAAGTTGCACCCATAGATGTGAGCTGTCAGCTTCCAGCACTATGTGAAGCCCTGCCCTGTGCTCCAACCTACCCAGGATCCAGCCCTCGGGCCTTTGTAGCACCTACAGCATTAGTCTTCTGACAACAAAGTTAACTCCATGATGGATCTCCATCCACAAGCTCTGAATTCGGTTCTGTATCAAAAAGCACTCTTTATCCTCCCAAAGGCAAAGGTTAGAATACCTATCCGTGCTGCAAAGGCAGTTAATTGCTGGCCAGGATGACACCATGCAGCATACGGCCATCTGATTAGGGACCAATATGGCATTTTCCAAAAGTACATGAAGTATTTCCCACAAAGACACATATTTCCCATACAGACAGCCTTTATAAGCAGGAGGCTGCTGAGCTCTGACAACACAGCTGTTGTGCATTCATTTCCTGGAGAATGGCAGCAGATATCCCTTTGCCACGGAAGCAAACAGCATTAGGGGAGGACAAGAGGGTTTTACTGCATGTGCTCCTGCAGATCTTCTGCTCCAGCATTCACCATAAGAGATGAGAATTTTCAAAGAGACTTTGAGTGGCTATGCCTTGTGGTGTCAATATATGAGAAATTACTGGCACAGCTTCGACACTGCTGGATTTAAAAGCTGGATCTCATGGAGAAATATTCCTTTGATTGCTATAGTTTTTTTTTGCCCTTACTATCACCAAGTGAACTCTCTTGCTCATCACCTCACTGAATAGCACAGAGATTAAGCTCTGACTTTTTTGCTTTGTTTCTTTGCTACATTTAAATCTGCTCTAGTATTTCCCTTTGGAACAGTCCCTGTGCCCCAAGACATTGGCTCAGCCTGGGGGCCATGGGGGAGGAGGAGGTGGGAAGGGCTGTGCTCTGCAAAGAGACATTGCTGCCCCACAAACAATGAGCTGGGTGAGGGGTAATTAGTTCCAAAACTTAGTGCTGTGGGCGTGATGGTGATGGGTCAGCAGTTGGACTTGGTGATCTTGGAGGTCTCCTCCAACATTAAATATTCTCTGACTGAGTGGGCATGGTGGGGATGGGTGGACAGTTGGAGCTGATGGCTGCGGAAGTCTTTTCCAATGTAATCATTCTGTGATTCCAAGAATCCATTCTTCTGTTTCCCTAAATGATGAAAGCACTGCCCTGTGGCAGCCCCACAAACACAAGCATGGGACAGAGCTGGGCGACAGAGCTGCAAAAATGGGGCCGTGTAGGGAGGGCACTGCATCACTCGACTGCTGTCTGAGCTGGATTTTCTTCCCCCAGAGTCAGAATGAAATCCCTGAAGTAGAAACTGAACACTCCTTTCTGGCTCCTGCTGCAAATTAAGTCAAATGCTTGGACAATTAGTACGGTCATTGTGTCAAGGGAACAGCCTCAAGATACAGCAAGCACACAGTGCGCCGCGTGAATATTTGATATATCTGAAAAATCTTTACAGTCGGGATGTTTTACACTAAGCCACATTGATTTCCTGTCAATTTTTTATATCAGCGTGTGTAATCCCGGTTCAGCAAAAAAATACAATAAATGCAAGCAGTGATATATCTGAACAACACACAGCAGACATTTTGCAGTCACTCCGTTCGCAGCCCAATAATAAATAAATCAAAATGAAAGCCAAAGCCAGTGCATAACTCCCATGTATGGCCCACACCCTAACCGGGCTGGGATGGGGAGCACACGGCTATCCCTGCTTATCTGAGAATTTTCTTTTCTCCTTTCATTAAATTTTGCAAACATATTACAGCGTTCCATCTGTCAGCCCTAATGCCAAAGGAGAACATTAGCCTACATATTACCTGGTTCCTGTCTGCTGAAAACGTTGATAAGAGCAGGCAGGAATAGCTCCAAAAAGCCGTATAATCGTCGGCGCGATGAGAGCAGCTTTACGAGAGACAAGGAAGGAGCAGGTTGGTGGGAGCCAGTTCTGAGAGCAGAGAGCAGCTCCTTGAGCTGTAGGACACCAATGGGCACGACCTCATGGTCTTTCAGATTGGTGCAGATGGAGCAGTGAGGCTTGTGTAGACGTCAGTTGCATTGGAAGAGCACCGGGTTTCATTAGCAGCTGTGGTCAATACATCGGGTTTAGCCGAGCCCTGGGGAAGGATGATGTGTTACAGCACAATTAGCACCGTGGTGCTTGGCTCCCATGGACCAGAGGCTCTTCCTCAACTCCCTCCCCACCCACAGCCCCTGCTTTGCCTGTGCTTGGACGACCACACGATGCCCACCTGATGAGCAAAAATGCCTCTTTGTCTATATTCTCAGTACAACAGAATTTTGAGATCTACACCTCGCTACACAATTTATCCCAGAGCAATATACTTTGGTCCAACTAGTTTAAAGATGCCGTTTTCACAGTTTTGTGTGATATCTTGTCATATTTAGAAGCTGCAGGTGCATCCCTCCACACCACAGTTCCTACAATATTCCTCAGATGCTCATGGAGGTTCCTTCTTACCATTGATTTTTTAGTTAATTTGAAGCAGCAAGATAAACAGCCGATCCACTAAATTCAGTGTAAGTGTGCATACTTTTAAATGAGGTTAAAGCAATTTTAAGCAGAGATATTTCTTCAGTCTGGCTGCAAAAGAAAAGAAAATCAATCCTAACTTAATTGGAAGCTGCAAACCAAATTCCACGTTCACCGTTCCTGATAAAGAGCAGAGGAGGCTTTATTTACCAACAGGGTTTGCAGAGGAAAGCTGATGTGCCTGTTGCATTTCAAAGAATTTTAATTTTCCCTGCTTTCCTGAGCAGAGTCTGTGCTTCCCACCAGTCCCCAGCCTCTGAGGGCATGATGGGGGGCTGGATTTCTCCCCTCTTTGGGAAAACCAAGCATCTTCTGTCTCAGTTCCAAATGTAGGAGGTTTCTCACAGCTCTGTGCATGCCTCAAGGACGGAGGCTTCATCCTGTATGCATCCTCCTGGTGCAGAGTCTGGTACTGAGGAACAGTGCAACACATGATGTCCATTGCCACTTTGCGCAAAGGAATTCACAACGTGAGTGCAAAAGCCAACTGGACGGAAGGGAGAAAAAAAAAAAAAACCAAATACTGAAAGAATTAAAGAAAAATCATATTAATGCTGCAAATTCCACTTCCAACCTTTCCTCCTGTACCAGAAGTTAGTCAGTCTCCCAGCTGGTCTCAGTGCCACTGGACCTGCTGAGCCCAAGTGCAGCATGGCAGTATGAGCTCTCAGAAGAGGGATGACTTCACCTTTTTTCACACTCTTTCTGTGCTATCTCCAAGTAGGAAGCAGCACAGAAATGCTCTCAGTGAGATGCCAGGCTCCATCTACTCCAATTATATCCAATTAACTACAGCCACAGTTTCACAAAGCTGATCAATGAAGCAGGAGGTGCAGAAGCTGTTATTTCTAACAAAACACCTCTGGAGATGACTTTGCTTTTTCAGCATCTCACGTCCGTGTGTGTGCAGCTTGGAGGCAGGGAGGAAAGGGAAAGCTGCTCTGTCATGGCATCAGCTGGACACCAGCAAGGAACCCCCAGGGCTGGCCATGGTGATAGGATAGAGGTGGGGCTGAAAGAGTCACCTAAGGCCAAAGCCCAGCAGAGTGAATGTCAACAACATCAAATTCAGCTCTAAACCTGAACAACCCTTCTTCCTGCTGTTCCTTCCTTATTCATCATCTCTAAATGGGAACTGGAAGGAGCCGGGAGGATGCTGAAGCTGGGGAACCAGCTACAACTACTGTTTGCCCTCCCCAGCTCCAAAGCTCCCAGCTGTGATGGCATCAGTGCAGCCACTGTGATTCCCTGAGGCATCTGCAGAACCGTGGGTGCCCTACAGGGGTCACAGGGCTGCCTTGCAGGTTCTACACTGCCTGGATCCCCACACCTCAGTGTCCTCTGGGTCAGAGCATGCTGGTTTTTGGTTTGGGTTGGTTCAGGTTTGGGTTTGGGCTTTGGTTTATGTTTGGTCAGGGTTGGAATTGGACTTGGGCTGCATTTGGGTTTGGGTTGGGCTGGATTTGGATTTGGGCTTGGGATGGACTGGATTCACATTTGGGGTTGGGTTCAGATTCACATTCAATTTGAGGATGGATTCATTTTCAGGTTAAGGTCTGGACCTGGTTTTTGGGCTTGGATTCAAGTCTGGCTCAGGATTGTCCGCATTACAGTTTGTTTTCCTGCTCACTTTGGGATCTGGGTTTGGGTCCGGGCTCAGGTCAGATCTGGGGCAATCCCTGACCCTGCGCAGGGGGGTCCGAGGAGTGGGTGGCATGCATCAAGAGGCTTATAATCCAGATCCTATAGGGTTGAAAGGTGTTTGCCATCGAAGGGGAGCTTCCCCAGGGTGCTTCTGAAGCAGTGCCTGTAGGAAGATGAGTTTTCTAAATGACTTTTCTAACTTCTTTTTTGGCTCACATTGGTCACTGGTTCATTTCCAGGTACTGGCAAGAATGTAAATATGGAATGAATCAACTTTTTCCACATTTTCTTTAGCAGCCCTTTTATGAAGAACAGATTTTCCACAGAGGAAATTAAAAAGTACATAAAACTGAGAAACCGTGGTGTTGTTGAGAACAGCATCAGCTTTCAATGTCACTTTATAACTGGCAGCACATACTGTATTCGAATGGCATTAATATAAAGTACAAAGTTTGTTTCAATTAGCTTCGTTTTTCTTTCAGAAGAGGAATTATCATAAATCCCTGAAATAACATTTGTCCAAAGGAGATGTGTATCATTACTTTAGAAATCTTTTATGTCTGTTTTTAAATTACACTTCCTTGTAAAAATGACTCTACGTTGATTTAATACGCACACTTGATTTGTGTATATCACTTAAATTAAAAAAAGACTCAACATAGCTCCGATTTCCTGTACAAGGCTGTCAAATAGTTTTTTCTGCAGTAAATTCAGTGAGATGGACCTTGCTGTTTTGTTCGGCACAGGGGTCTGCTAGTGAGGGAGAAAGGACTTCGTAAGCATTCGGTTCATCTTCCTTCTCTGGATTCTTTTGAACAATTTCTAAACTGATCCTTCTCAGAGCATCTGTAAACAACTGAAAATGCAGCGTTTGGCAAAGGGCTGCCAATGGGTTGGGCTTGGGAATCTCAGAGGGCTTTTCCAGCCGTCGTGATTCTGTTCTATGATCAGGTTAGGGGAGATCAAACTCCTTTCCCTTACCCACTCATAAAGCCACGAGTGGCCCAAACTGCTGCCAGGCAGAAGCTCAGCTCACATTCCCAACTCCACTCTTCCTCCTCCCACTGATTCTCTCCCCAGTTTGTTGTTGCAGCTATGGATCTCATTTCCACACTTATAAAATAAACCTGTTCTTGCAGCTTGCATACAATTAGTGCTAAATCGTGCGGTTTATTCTCAATATCAGGATCCTCATAAGGCATCAAAAACACTTAGGATGCTGACTATCACGGCGCTTTATGACTCTGTCACTTACGGACTCGGAGCAACAAATATTTGATGTGACAGTAACATTAAAATACGGCTCAGCCGCTGAAGAAGCATGTCCCACAATTTGCAATGCACGGTGCAACGATGAGCCGTCCATATTAACGATGGAGCAGCTTGTCTCACGCAGAGAGCCTTTGTTGTTGAGGCACGGAGATCCAAGGCACGTGTCAGGCTGGCGAGGAAAGGACAAATATTTTTAGATGCTGATGTAAATAAACTGCTGGGATGAGCCTGGCTTCCAGCAACGTCGGTCAGGAGACGAAATGCCTTTATGGGTGTGCAGAGGTCTCATGTTAATTAAAATGTGTGGAGCGTCCCTGTGTGGGTCTACGGGACACCCCAGTTTTCTTATTGATCATTTGCTTTGCTGATGACTCTGGAAAACAGGGACAGGCAGAATAAGCATCAAATCCAATTAGAGCCAGCGTGGTGCCCATGGCCATCGCCCCAGCAGAGTGTGTGGGGTGCTTGTGCTTGTGTCTATGTATAGATACAGGTAAAAATTTGTATGTGTGCATACATATATACATGCCTACTCATTGCTTTCCTGTGCACCCAGTGTGGGTGCAGGCCTCTCTCAGCCTCACATCCCAGCATGGAAGCTGAGGAAGGATGCTAAGGGCTCAGAGCTGTGTTGCAGCGCATCTGCCTTTCGCCCACCTGCTCAAGCCCACGAGGTGAGCAAACGTATTTTTTCACTTCTTAAAGCCTGCCTCATACACAGAAATCTATTGTGGATTATGGGTAATGCAGGGTGAAAAGCAAGCCCACTGTGTCCATCAAACTTTGCCCTTGCCCCCCCATCCCATGGTTCCTGCCGCATTCCCAACTTGGTCTGCCCACTGCTGCTCTGCCAGCACAGGGGGAAGCACTGCATTATGTGCCAGATCACATCCCCCACTTTGGGGATTTTCTATTTTCCCCACTTAGTTCAAGGAAATTCTACATTTTCACCCTGCCTGTTCTCACTGCTGTTCCTTTCGAGGGCTGAGATTTCATGGCCACAGTTTTACTCCTGCTAAATTCAGAATTTTTCCTGCTCTTTTGTTTGAATAAAGTCTCCTTCAGTCGGTATCCCAATTCCTGTGGGGATTTTAGGCCTTGTGAAATAACGCAGGGGGAAAAGATTCCTATCAGGAAAGCTTGAAAATGCGACATGATATCATGTTTAATGAACCCACTTGTATTGCAGTGTCACACATATGCCAGTGTCAGTGAAATGCTCAATGAATCAGTTTTGCATGGAGGGAAGCAGCTTTGCTTTTGCCAGCGGAAAGTAGGAGAGCAGGGAGATGTTCAGACAGTGAAAGAGACCCAATCAGCTGACCAAATAAAAACGCACACTGCAGAGCAGTGCTGGGTGTGCTGGACCTGCTCCAAAGCCTGCTCAGCTCCCCTCTGCTGATGAGATACAGCATCTGTGTGCCCATAATGACTACTAGCACGTGCATATCTATATTTGCATCTACATCTATATCTACATCTACCTGTCTGCCTATCCATACAATCTATCTGTTTGTCTGCATTACTCCAACATCACTGCACCCAAAAAGCACAGAAGTGGCCCTACTGAGAAGAAATCCACCTTGCAATCTCAATCTTGTGATTTTTTATCGGCACTGCAATTGTAATAATCTCTTTCAACCAGACCACAAAAGGGTGCCATGGGACAGCACCTTGCTGATGTGGGTGCTCAGTGGTCCCCCATTCCATTTCCCCTTTGTCCCCTGTGCCCAAGGTGCTGAGCTGCCCACAAGAAAAGGCAGAGGGATGTGTGCCAGGAATTATAAAGGACAGAGATCACTGTAGCACAGAGCAAATCAGTGGCATGGGATAACCTGGTTAGCAGATCATGATGAAAGCACACAAAGTGATTCTGGGCAATATAGTGCCCAGAAAACGGAAAGAAGTCAAATAAAATGGGATCAGGGAGAAACAGTTCTTGGTTTTGTTTCCTCTTTCTTTGCAATGCAGCAGGGCAAACACCTCCCTCCACTGCTGCCTTTCAAAGGTCCTCTCATTAGAACACCCAGTGCACTTTTGGATGCTGTTGCAGGCGCAAGTGCTGGAGATCCTGTGCCTCACCTCCCTTGGGTCCCCTCAGTGCCCCAGTGGCTGCAGCAGCCCCACTGCCTCCCCTTGGCTCTCCATCGCCGTGCACCACACATCACCCACAGCCACAGCTCCAACTTCCATGGAGTTCTGAGCGCTTTATAATGCTGATATCCACCCGTGATGCGCCGCAGACAACAGCAGCAGCTGTGCCAGCAGTGCCGCGCGGCGGAGGCAGCCCTGTGCTAATGTATGCCTGTCCCTTAAATTCTGTGAGCAGTTGTAAGACAGCCGGATCCCACCCATGGGAGCGTGTGCCCTCATGAAGCACAATTACAATGAGAATATCTCATTATCTCATTGGCTTTAGCTTACTCTTCTGTTACCATGGTTTCAAATACACAGAGGAGCCTGAAACTAAGAGCGCCGCTAACAAAGAACATCTCCTTGTACAATGACATCAGATCGTGTCGGACAGAACAGACTTAATTAAATAGCCCCGACGTGGGCCAAAATACCAAAGTTGAGGATACTTGTCAAATCATTATGGTGTGGGGTTTGCGTGGCCGGAGGGCTCTGAGGCCACAGCAATTGGTGAAGGATCACGCTGGTGCAGGGGAGGCCAACAGCAGTGGCAGAGCCTTCCTCTCCCACCACCCCATCCCTCTGCCCCCAGCCCTGCACTGCCCATGGGATGCTGCCCGCAGCCGGGTGCCGCGCTCCCATCCCCGGCTCTGGGTTCTGAGCAGCAGCATTAAAAATTCCACAAATCATTTATTTACCCTGGAGTATATCCGGTGACATAATGTGACAATAATGACATCCCCAGTGGTGTTAATTGATTTTGTCTTGGTAGAGAGGGTAATTTGGCGTCCACAGCAGCTTCTAGATCACGGACTTACTGATTGTCTGCCTAGGTATTATTACTGTTAATGAAGAGAAAACACGCTTTCCTCTTTAAAAGACAGTATGCTAATTATGACAGACAATAGGGAGTCAGAGGTCATTTATTATTTTTAAACAGAGAGGTAATGCTAAATGACTAGCATAGAAGTGCAAAATGACTGTAAATTAATAAGTGCGATTCCTGGCTCATAAAATCCAATGTCACCATCAAATGAAAAGAGAGCGTTCATGAAACATTCTGACCGTCTTAGCACTTGAAGGTGTGAATAATTAACAGCCAGAAGTTAACATCCACCAGCTTGTAAAAGGTCTGATTAAAAGCAGTGTTCATCAACCACCAAACTATCGTAGCTCATTGGGTCAACATCTCCTAATTAATGGTTTCATATTAGAGGGATAAAGCATGTTTTCTCAGGACAATTATTTTCAAAAACAAGGACTGCTCCAGACACAATGTGAGGAATAATTAAGAATTACATAGAGGCGATACGGGAAATGCCACCAAGGCAGAACCCAGCTTGCAACCAACTGCCACCAGTGCCATGGCCACCTCGTACCTTGCCTGTCCCCATCCTCTGGTGGATGTGCAGCATGTCTTCCATTGCACTGCAACATGAGGCTCTGCTCCTCGGGGTCTGTGGGGTGAGAAGTGCTGTGGGAAGCAGCCAGTGAGGGCTCATTGCAAGGCAGGGCTGGAGGCACCCATCTGGGAGATGGCAGCAGTCATCCCCTGCTTCTGCTCTGTGCAAGCGGTCATCACAAACACATCCTGAACACATCTGAAGGCTTCTGGAAAGCACGAGACTGAGTAATGCTGGATTGGAGCAGGAGGAGAGATGAGGCAACACGGATTTCATCAGCGACTGCATGGACGTGGATTTGTCTCTTTTGCGATACGCATGTGATTTCAATTGGTATTAATAAAGTATTAGCTGAATTCAGTGGAAGGGAGCTGACCTTTATGGCTCTTTGTTGGAAAACATTGAAAAATTCATTACAGGCCATCATCGGAGGTGTCACTCCAACCTCCATCTTGCTCTGCTTCTCCTGTTCCCCCTTGCCTTGCCTTGTGCTTTATGTGCAAAGCCATAGCTCCAGTGCCGAAAAACCAGCTGCCCCACACCACCAGACTCATTTTCAGCTAACCTAGGCTGAAAACCAGGAGCTCCTTGTTTTTTATTTGAATTTCAGGCACGGTTTTTTACAATTTTACAACTTTTTCATCGCAATAAAATGCATTTTTGTTGCTGTTGTTTTAACCTCAGCAGCTGAATTCGCGCATTAAGTTGGCTCCAAGAACTGGGACTTGTTGCACTCACTTCACCTGCAACGAAATTCAAAAGAACATAAAGAACTGGCATCACTTAAAACTCAGGATCACTGTTGAGGTGAACACCTCTGTGCCTCGTGCTGCTACATTCATACGAATGATTTACTTCCAAAAACAATTTTGTTAATGGCTTCAGGAATGGGTTGAGTGTTTGGGACCTGTATTTGAGGACAGTGGTTATGACACTATACAGTATATCTTTGGTAGACAAATAGCCCTCCATGCTTTATAAGATTCTTGTAAGCCCATAAAACCTAACTCAGAAAGAGAGATTTAGGCTGGTGCCAGCAGCTCCGTTTCCCCAGTGAGGGGGAGACATGGCTGAGGTTGTAAAGGTGCTGCAGGGGCAGCCGAAAAGAGGCTCGGTTATGGGCATGAATTATGAAGAAAGCTGGAGACACCCCAGACTGGTTAATCTAACAAAAGGGAGAGTAAAAGGGTAATCTCTGAGAGATACAGTGTCCTGAAAGGGAAGGAATTAATGTGGATGAGCTGTCGAAGATAGTTAATAATTTAACAGCTGTAGGTAATGGGCGGACAGCACTTTCTAAGGATAGATCAGATAGATATGGGCATCCTAGGAGCAGCCAGGGGCCGGGGGGGAGTTTGGCTCTCTTGTTGGCATTGCTTTGCTTCCTCACGCTGTAGGAGGTGCAAGTTGGTGGTAGAAGGAGGAATACCATCAGTAGATGTCAATAGATGCCAGTAGACGTCAATAGATGGCCAATAAAGGTGAGTAGTTGCCAGTGGAGGTCAATAAATTCCAGTGGAGGTCAATAGATGCCCATAGAGGTCAATAGGTGTCAATAGATGCCAGTAGATATCAATAGGTGTCCATAGGTGTCAGTAGATGACAATTGGTGTCAATAGGTGTCAATAGATGTCCATAGATGTCCTGCTGGATGTGACATCCATGAGGTTGTGCTGAGCCCTGGCTCCTCAGGATGGTCCCAGGGCATCAGTCATAAGGAGAAGAACTGCAGCAGCTGCAGCCCCACAGGGAAGAATGAGGGGCTGGTGGTGGCCATGGTGAGCCAGCAGCTGAGAGCTCCACTGGCAGCACAGTCCCTAAGGCTTGGGGCTTTTGTTTTTAATTTACTTTTTAAACACCACTCTCTAAGTGTTGACCTCCGTTAAAAGCACTCCGTGGCTCTGATTTGCATTTAAAGAAGAGAAGTTCAAGCTTTTAAATTCCAAATTCTGCAGGAAACGAGGGCTGATGAACCAATATTTACACTAGATTCAATTTGGTGCCTAAATGGCATTTTAGCTGTCATTATAATGAGCGGGCACTGCGCATGCTGCCTGGCTGGTTTGGACTCGCTCTAATGATACTGGGGTGTGGTTATGCTTTAATGACATTCTTTAATAATTTATCAATAGAGTTTGTAAGTGCTAATTTGCACTTTTAGGTGCATATTCTCCTTTTGAAGCCGTCACACAACCCCCCATTAATGTTAATGGGAATTGTGCTCACATTAAAAGGAGATTACACCCCTTAGGTGTTTAACATCTGACTTACCTAGGTCTTAAATTGCATTGCTGAATGTCACTTCTTTCATTTCCTGGGTTGGCTTCTTGCTGCACTGCCACCACACGTGTGCAGAGGCAAAGAACACGCATGTGAAACAAAAGTGGGGGCATGGGGAGGCAGAGCCCAGCCTTGTCCCATGGCTTCAGCCCAAATTCAGTGTGAGATACCACAGAGAAGTCAACTATGGGCATGACCACTGGGGAAATTCAGTGACAGCACCCAAGGCCAACGCTCTTGGATTGACGTCTCATTAACAGACAGTATGCTTGTTATGGCTCACATTTGTCTCTTCACTCAGAATATCACTTGAGTTCAATTGAAATCCTATTTACTTTGCTAAGGTTAATCAGGTTAAATTACACATTTAAAGATCAATTTTCAACCCCTAGCCCTTTACTAAGCCCACACCTACTCATATCTGGGATTTCAGAAGAAAAACAGAATGGGAAACTGAGGTATTTGCACACAAGAGGTGCATCCGATTTCTGGGAGTCTGCCCATGGGGAAGAGATGGGAGAGCTCCTGCAACTCACTAACCCCAGAAATAAGTGGTCAGGACCTGCCCTGGGCACAGCATTAGCCCAAGGCCACATCCTTTGGGACTCATTAAACGTGTTAACATTTTGGTGATGGATTAGTGTGGGTGGAGATGAGAACCAGAAAGTTTCCCTGGGAGTTTTCTGATTCTGAGAAAATGTCTTAGAAACACCAGATTCCCCAGAACTGCATTGCAGAGTCTGTGGGTTAAAACCCATTGGTGGTGCATTTGGTTCTTAGCTAGGAGCATCCTCAGGAGAGGAGAGCGCTGCAAGTCTTCCAGATGGAGAAGGGAGGTGGGAAGTCTGACTGTCTTACTTTGGCCCTGGGACAAATGAGGACTGTAGGACTGCAGTAAGTCTCAGGCGCTGGAAAAAGGGTGGCTCATCCTGAGACATGCACCAATGATACCACAAGGAACTGACGTGCCTTCTTTGGCCAAGTAAGGTTTAAGGGGGTTTTGGTGAGAAGGCAGTGAGATGGGTGGGGTGGCTCAGGCACTGGGATGCTGGGTGCAGGTCCTGGGGGTGCTGACCCTGTGTCATGGTAGTTGGCTGTGGAGCAGATCTTGTGCCGGGGTGGGATGATTTTACAGAGCTCAGGTGTTTGGTATTCATCTGCATAACTTTCTGTGCTCGTCTGTGCACCGGCTGAAAAATATAATGAATGCCTTACATGTTAATCATGAGAGAGACGGAGCAGTTGGAGTGTGCTAGGCGATGAATTATGCATTTGCCCCCACCTGGGAGTTAATATTTACCATATCTTGCTGAAATCCATTACGAAGAACAAACATTGTATTTATAGGACATGCTGCAATACTGTTCGCTGTGCGAGGCAGCAGGATGGGCGCTGCGGGGCTGTGCTGGGCTCTGGAGCAATGCAGTGTGTTTGTCCTGGAGTGGGGCTGAGCTGCTCAGCCTCCAGGACAACAGTCCCTGCACACACCTGGGAAGAACCAGGGCAACACACTGTGCTTGGTGGGCTGCTTGTCCCTGCCCAGAGCATGGCATCCTGCACTGGGATGTGCTCCCACTGCTCCCACTGCTCCCAGTGCCCCAGCAGATCTCAACTGGACAATTGCTGAGTTTCATTCCTTTCCATCTATATTCTTGTATAAAAGTCTCACAATGGAAAAGTGGATGCAAATTTACTGGAAGTCTGTCCAGCAAATCCTTCAGGTCTCCCAGTATTGGGGGTCATCTTGTCCCAGGTAACAGCAATAGGGTGAGAGGTGATGGCCTCACGTAGCACAAGGGAAGATTCGGGTTGGATATTAGGAAAGATTTCTTCACCAAAAGAGCAGTGATGCAGTGGCACAGCTGCCCAGGGAGCGCTGGGGTTGCCAACCTGGGAGATACTCCAGAACCATGGGAATGGGTCACTGAGGATGTGGGCAGTAGGCATGATGAGGTGAGTTGGGGATGCCAGAGGTTTTTTCTGTGATTCTATGTGCAAAAGCACCACCCCCTTTATTGCACACCTCCATTGATCTGCAGGGTCACAGAACTTGCCTGAACCCTGAAAACGTTTACACAATAAGTGGAAAAAAATGGGCAACAAATAGCTCCAAAGCAGCCAGCAGCACCTCAGACCGTTGGAATTCAGCAATGGGAGCTGAAATCTCACGGGTACCTCCATGGGTTGTGATAAGTTGCATTGCTGGGTGGCATTCAGTGACACGGCATGGCCGGTGCACGTGGGTTTAATTTGTTCCCGATTGATCCCATAATTACAAAATTTGTTTAAAGCTGTTATATTATCTCCTTATTTGACACAATATGGCACAATTTTGTTATAGTATTGAAAACCAAATAAGACAACCGCAGTTGGTAGCATTTCAAAGGAAGATTCCCTTTAAGATGAAATCAATCCCGTTTCAAGTTTATTCCCTTGCTTTACGACTGGGGCTCTAGGGGTGCATTTTGCTGAAATACGTCTTTTTGATTTCGCAGAAGTTCTTTAGATTAATATGCAGCTGTCATTGCAAGGCAAATCCAGGCCTGCTTTCATGTGCCTCCCCTCTCCCCAGGCTGTGGGGGACGTCTCTGCCGGGTCCCAGCACAGCCCCCCCAGCCCCCCCAGCCCCTCACCCCTCTCCGGACCCTCTCCACCCACTCTTACAGCAGCACAAAGCAGGGCTCCAGGTACACCCAGCAGCACAAGAGGAGATTTGCTCTTTTCTACCTTCCTCGCAGCGCCCTTTGAAAAGTTGTTTGGCTTGCAGATCATGTCGGATAAACTTTCCAAGGGGATATTTTCCAGTAAATAGGCACTGAGGGCTGTAAGTTTCCATCCTGGTATAAATCTTTGAGCACCGATTCCTGCTGCGGTGTCCCTCAGGTGGGGTTACCAGCACATGGCTGGAGACAGCGGCTGCTCCCATGCAATGCATTCAATGCATTCCTATCTGCACGCTGATGGGAAGTCAGCTCCTGCACAGCTCTGTTCTGGTGAATTAAGGGGGGCACGGCTTGTGGCACCCAGATACCCTGAGAAATGCTCTGAGTCGCCACCCCAGGGACTGCTGTCTGTACCAAAACAGCACTTCTGTGGCTGGGGCTCTGGGGGCTGTACAGCCTGGAGCAGAGAAGGTACCAGGAGAGCTGAGCACAGCTTTCCAGGGCCCGAAGGGGGCTGTTAGAAGGTAGGGGACAGGGTCTGCAGCAGGGTCTGTTGGCACAGGTTGCCCAGAAAGCTGGTGCTGCCCCATCACTGCAGACACCTATGGACAGGGGATGGGCTCTGAGCATCCAATGGAGTTGTGAGTGTGCCCATGCATTGCAGCAAATGGGACCAGATGGCCCTTTGGGGTCCCTTCCAACTCAAACCACTCTGTGATTCTATGGTTCGAATGATTTATTATAAGCCTGTATATGATTTCAAGGCCAGATCCCATCTCCCACCCCAATGAGCCCTGCGCCACTGCTTCCACCACAGTGGCAAGGCCATAAAACCACATTAGTGAAATAAAAATACCACCAAGAATCCCTTTCTAGTGCTTCATGGAGATGACTTTTTAAATATAGATGTTAACATATGATGTGGAAGCATGCACCTACAGGCAGGGGCTGCACAGGGCAGAGGGATAGGTGTAGGGCAGCGAGTTCAGGAACAGGGAGAATGTACAAGGGGATGGGGCCAAGCATCCCTGCATGGGTTTCCATGCAATTTCACCAAGATTAATAAAATTGACTATTTTGAAGATCTTTGCATGCGTTATTTTCTTTTCCTGATCTGCAGGGCTGCAAATCTGGCATTTCTATTGTTCCAAAGATTGAGAAGTGCTGTTGGGGAATGCTGCATTAATAGCTGAAGTGCTGCATGCAGTTGTTTCACGAAGGCTGCTTTGTGCCTGCTGAATATCTCCGTTGATCCCTCTGCTTTAACACACAATTTATATTAGAGCTGTCTCTCCCAAGCATTCTCCACAGCTGGAAACATACAACGCATCGGAATGTTTGAATACGGAGAACGCAGGAGCTGGAGTTCTGTGTGCTGAAGTGCTCATCTCTCCCAAAATTTGGCTTTTTTTTTTTTTTTTTTGTCTTTGTACTCTGCTTGAATTCCCCTTTTCCATATTTCTTTCATATTTCCATTTTCCTTCAGGGCAACTGCAAAGAGCTGAGCTGGGATGGGCTTCTATCACGTGTCGGGAGCCCAAGGTTGGCACGGTTGGGATTTGCTGTTTCTGCAAACAAAAAGCTACAGCACACAAGGCAAATGGGCTGAGATTTTTGGCACAGAATACTATCAATATCCTGGCTCATGGCCCCAGAGCAGCCATACCCCTACTGTAACACCCCAGAGCAGGGCAAGTGCCACCTACCTCCTTCCTCCACCTCTGTGGTGCTGGTGACAGCTTGGGCACACGGTTGATGTATGTGTCTGGGATTGGGTGACCTACAGGTGTATGGGACTGCAGGTACATACACGTATCTGGGAGGAGGGCAGCCATGTGCCCACAGCCTTCCACTTTGCTCTGGTTGTACACCTGCCATGTTGGCATTACTGCCTGTCAGGGAGATGCCTTACAGAGCAATGGGAACATCTCCGTGTTCCAGCAAAGGACATTGTCTGCCCATATTTCTTTAGAAAGACCATGCAGTGGTCTTTCCATATAATTACATTATATCATATCATATATATATCATATCATATCATATATACCTTACATATAACCACTGTATGCAGTGATCTCCATTCATTTTGTACAATAAGTACTGTGTCATTTAATTAATTTAGACTGAAAAGGAACGATCAGCATTCACTAACAACGTTTCCTTCGGGACTGTAAATGAAAAATTCTCTTTCAGTGCAGCCCCCAGAGTGGGAAGCGCTGCTGTAGATAAGGTTTGGGTTGGAGGGAAATGTGCTTCTGCTCCCTGTATATCCCCCAGCTCTGTAATGAACTTATAAAATGGACCTAAAGCAATGGTGGCAATGACACCCACAGCGCTGTGCACACCTGGAACCAGCAGGAGGGCACCCATGGCTCATGCTCAGCTGCCAGCCCTCAGCCTGCTCAGTACCTCTGCCTTCCTCACCCCAGTACTGCTTTGGTGGTGTCAAACAAAGTATTACAGGAAAGTCATGTGTTTGGAGATGTTTGTGGTGCATGGAGCAACAGCGCAGCGACCGCCCGGAGCAGTAATGCCACGTTTTAGCATTCCCGTCCCTGCAGAATCCATTTTTATATTATGGAAATTTCTGCAGACCTTAGGCCATGAGTATTGAACGGCCCTCACCTCTCGCAGCTTTTCATTGACCTACAGTACAATACAGGCTTTTTTTGAACATAAAAGCAGCATTGACAACCCCTCTATTACTCCAAGAGCTTGTTTACCCATGCAACGGAGCGGACTTTCAAACTCGCCGCTAATTAGAAGCATGCTGCTGAGGACATGCCCTTGGCTCCTAATGCCCAACACAGGTGATATCCCATCCCACCACCATCTCAGCCCCAGGGCTGCCCCCCACTCCCTGCCCCACATCCTCCATCCCTTCCTAGCCATACACCCAGCAGGCAGAAATCCCACAGTCACCGTGCCTCCAACCTCGCCCTTGTTTTATCCCCGCCAATTTATAGCCCTGCACACTTACTGTAAGCACTATTTTCAGCATGCATTAGGAGGACTATTTTAATCACGACTAGCAGAGCTTCTCCCCCCAAACAATTTCTCTTCTTGGGAGAGCTAATGCGCGCTGGGGACACAGGTTAGCCTCCAGCTGCTCCTTGGTGAATTAGCTGCGGAAAAGTCTCTCCCTGCAGCCTTCAGCAGTCGGAGTATTTAAATATAACCACACGGCTTTCATTTGATATAATAAAAGATTCTCATCTGTATTACCAGGTTCGATATAAGCGGTTTGCCTCTCAGATGTATTATAGTTCATTTCATATCTAGTGATACAGTAATAGCTCAAATTGCGCATTGAGGTCAAGGACAGGCATTGATCTCTTTAAGCAAATGCTGCTATTAATTAGAGGTGGGCTCACACTGCAGAACCCAGCCTGCATGGGTCCCTGCAAACCCCAGAGCTCTGTGCCTGGGGCTCGCTATGGGGTTTGGCTCAGCATTGGCTTTGGTAACCCCAAGGACAACCCAAGGACGACGTTTCTGCCCCAGCACCTTCACTGCGTACCCATCGCTCCTCTTCCCACATCCTTTTCTCTTTGCCTTTTTAAAGTCAACCCCTAGCCAACTCTTTCCAAGCAAGGAAGGTCTTGCAGTTTCATGAGCCATGTCCCATGCCTATAAATGTTTTATTGCCCAAACAATGCAGCCAAAGCACCCGCTTGTCTCCTGCCCAAGATTTTCAGTGCAACACAACTCCCTTCCACCCTCACGGACACATTTACTTCCCAGCTTTCACCAGATCATCTTAATGAAAACTACTGAACCAGAAATGAGGGAGTTTATGAGTACTGCTAAGCTGTCAGGAAAAGACTTCTCATATTAGAGCAGTGATTTTATTAAAACCTTTCAACCAAAACCAAAGAACTCCAAGAGAAGGAGGGGAAAATGTCACAGAGATGGTGGGAAGCCCTGTGGCATCCTGGGCTCTGCTCCTGATCTGCGCATGGCCAAGAGCAAAGGCTCTGAAGGTTTGGCCACTCACAGCATCCCTTGCTCTGTGACACACACACGAAGTCATTCAGGAATCACAACTTTCACCCAAACCAATTGCTGTCAATGTGGGGCTCAGGGGCTTCCTGTGGGGTGTGCAGCTGTGCCCACTGTCTGTTTACAGCAATGGGAGGAGGGAATCATAGAATCATGGAGTGGCCTGGGTTGCAAAGGAGCACAGTGCTCATCCAGTTCCAACCCCCTGCTGTGTGCAGGTCACCAACCAGCAGACCAGGCTGCCCAGAGCCACATCCAGCCTGGCCTTGAATGCCTGCAGGGATGGGGCATCCACAGCCTCCTTGGGCAACCTGTAACAGTGCCTCACCACCCTCTGGGTGAAAAACTTCCTCCTAATATCCAACCTAAACCTTCTCTGTCTTAGGAGGGAGGCGATGCGAGAGCTGCAGAGCTGGTGTTTAAAGGCTGAGAGTGGCCCCAAGTGAAAAACCAGCCACAAACACAAAGAAGAGGCAGGATAAACAAAATCCACTATTGAGAAGTTGTGGAGGTTATCCATCATTGTCAAGGCTCTCTTTGCAGTGTGAGCCTTCATAGCAATTCAGAGAACCAGCAGCTATAGCTGTCCCTATATCTTAAGGATATCCTTTTTCAGGAGACATCAATAATAACAACAACAACAAAGAAAAACTCTTCTTTAAGTGCCTCATCACACTGAAAACTTGCTTGGATTTGTGACAGCACTTTTACACAAAAATAGAAGAATTCAGATCTTCCCCGTGATGCGGTACCAAAAAATCACATTAGCAAATAGTTGAGCAAGAAGATCAGCATTTAATATGCCCTCCTCATATACTCATTTTTAACTAAAAGAATGAAATACGAAATAAAAAGGGTTTTAAGTAAAACCCATCCTCTGAGCTGTGCTGGGGGCATCTCCATGCTGTGGTGGTGGCTGCAAGGATTGTGTTGCATCTGTTGGCTGCACTGGGCTTCGAAGCAACGACTGAAGTAATTTGTCTGATGTAGGCAGGAAGATTGCAATGATACACATTGGCACGGGGAAGATTAGGAGCTAAGATATGCTGTACAGCTTCTCATCATACATCTGGAATGCATATTATAATCTGTTGTAAGCTAAATGCTGTGAGTGTGCAGCAATTGGAGCTGGCACCAATGGCCCTGGCGCAATGCAGACCCCCTCCCAAGCCCCTCTAACTCATCCCAGCTCTCAGCTGACCCAGACACGGTGTGCATTATGTCGCAGATGTACACCAGTGATAAGGGCTGAATGCAGCACGATTAGCAGTACAAGCCCTTTTGCAAGGGCTTTAAGCTGCACTTTGGGCACTGGACACCACCAGAATGCAATGTTGGCTCACTGCAAACTGCTCTGCTGCATGGAAACAGCTTTGGAGCTTCAGGGCAGGGATGCAGGCAGATGAAAATGGTCCCACTGGAGGTTGGTGCTGTGCTGAACCTGTGCAGGACAGCAGGAACTGGAGCAGCCAACAGTCCATGCTCTGCCTGCTGCAATGCTCCCACAGCAGCACTAGGAAACCAGCTTGGGAGTGTTATACAAACAAAAACAGGCAGGGTTAAGGCCATCAGCCCTTCCCAGGGTGTTTTGTAGCACAGCATCCAAGCACCTTACATCTTGCAGACTCAGTACTACCAGGACACATCATGGCTCTGTCCTGTGCCAGCCAGCAGTGCTGCTCTCAGGCTGTGCTTTGCACAAGCTCCTGCAATTTCAGAGGCACAAATGGGCAGAAGAAGGCGCCTTGCACACTGCCATCCCCTTGCACACTGCATTGCCTTGCATATTGCCATCCTGTTCCACCAGGAGAAGCATGAGGGAAAAGATCCACCAGGAGAGCACACGAGGCATCTGCACCTGCGCAGGGTGAGAACGTAGTAAATAACAAATGTGACCTGATTGGAGAACATAATATTACTTTCAATGCAAAAATGACTTATGTTGCATGCAGTAATTGATCACAACGTTACCATTCGTGGGTGCAGAGGCGGTCCTGAAGCCCCGAGCTCCGTCGTCCCGAGCACAGCCACCAAAGGACCTTGGTGGGGAAGAGGGCACCCGGCCGCGGCACACCGAGGGCCAAGCAGGGAAGTGGGGTGGTTGAGGAACCGCTGTTTGTTTCAGCTGCAGCACGGACTGAAGGAGCCCTGAGGTCGGCGACGGAACAGCTTCCCTCTCAGCGCATCGCAGCACCCCGTTGCCCCGGGCCCGGTTCCAACCCGACATCCCCGCGTGTCCGACCCGCACCTCCGGGCCACGCACACCGCGTCCATCCCCGAGCATCGCCGGAACGGCAACGGCCCCACCTGGCGGGCGGGTCCGAGGGCTGGGAGCGGGGCTCGGCGGCATCCCGAGACAACCCGCTGCCGGCCGCAGCCCCCCGGGAGCACCGCAGCCCCCTGCTGCCCCGCGGTGCTGCGCGATGCTGAGCTGGATGCGGACACGGCATCTCCCGGCCGCGGGGCCGCAGCACTCCGGAACCGTCCTGCTGCAAAAAATCGGCAGGGAACTGCAGAAAAAGTTCTGAAATGTTCCTTGCTTGAGTGTTTGCATGCTCACAGCCCAAGGAGCGTGCTGAGGGGGGAGCTGCATCCCAGCACTGGTCTCCAAATAGATGCTCGTAGATGTGCTCAGACACCACCGACTCAATACGTTCACCTGGGGCCAGCAGGAATGGTAAAAGAAAAAAGAAATTAATTGAATCAGCAACATGGATCACAAGGGCAGTGTGGGATGCGTTAGGGTGGGACTTGGGGATCTGAGAGGTCTTCACCAGCCTTTGTGACTCCGTATCTCCTGTGCAATGTAAAGCACACCCGGCCCCACTGCCCGGGGTGGGCAGCAAAAGGGTCAGGAGGTGAGAAGCTGTGGGGTTGGTGCTCCAGGAAACCATGGGAAGAGGCACACGGAGATGATGGAAAAACAGGGGAAGAAATACTCGCTTTATTTCTAAGCTTGGCACATTTGTATCTCAGCCAATTGGCTTAACTACAACTTGCAGTCCTCATTTTGAAATATGGGCATTTCTCTGCTGGAAATGCTGTCCTCGAATATTTCCTTCGTCTGAAAGCTGCAAGGGTCAATACATCAGCACTAAAGTCTGCTGAGTGCCTCGAAATAGGGCGATATCATTTCCAAAAGTAAGTGACCACTAGGCTGCCGTTAGCCTGACATTGCAGAGGAGGAGATGGCTTTCTGCAACTTTGATTTACTGACAATTGTTGGAAAAGAAGCAAGCAAGAAATGAAAGCCCAATATTTCCATTACAGCTTACTTAACGAAAAAATATGGTAGGAAAGTCAGACATCATAAAATGCCTATCTTCTCACTATATTTACAGGCTTGTACAGTAGTGTGAGCCAGGGCAGGAATCAATGTGGAGCAGAGCTCAGAGTGCAGCAGCACCGCAGGGCAGGGCAGCCCGGTCCCAGCAGCAGCGCAGCATGGCTGTGGCCATTTGCCCCAAAGAAACCAGTTGGAAGGCTCACTTTCTCCTCCAGCAAGCCTGCATTATCCCTTTTTGTCTGTTTATCTCCCCTGGACAAGGGGAATGCTTTGACCTCAGGCTCCGGTGCTATAGCCAATCCACTGGGCATCCATGGTGGATGCATCTGGATGTGTTTTGGACCTGGAAGATGTGCTTTGGGCAAAGAGCTGCTGGGGCTCCAGGCAGGAGCAGCAGACCTGAGGTCCATCAGCAAACCCGACAAAATTGCATAATGCTGCTGGGATGGGAGGATGCTGCTGTGAAAGCAAAGAGCCCCAGTGCCGGCGCCAGGCAGCGCTTCCTATGGCTCAGTCAATACTTTAATCTATTCTAATGATTATCATTACTGATGTTTAGTATAATCACCTTGTCTGATACAATTGCTAGGATCTGAAAGTCAACTAGATTTTAATGGTTCATCATTAGGAGCATTATTTAGTCGGATTAAACTGGTCTTAATTCCTCTGCAGCTATCATTTAAATCCATTCGGAGCACGGTATGGCAGCCCCCCTTGTCATGATATGAATCAATGCCCTGCCTGCACACCGTGTATTTCCAGCTGCATTTAGCAAGCAATGGCACAGATGGACACTGAGGTACTACAGCAATTAATATCCACGAGCTGCCCCTGCCACCATTAAAGTTTCTTTAAAAAGCACAGCAGCAGAGCATGGATACACCGTGCTGCCCGTGGGCAACCAGAACCAGGAGCCCCGAACTCCTTAACCACAGAACTGGGATCTTCCATGTACAAAACACTAACTTCCCAGCTTCCTGCCATTGAAAAACCAGGGAAAACATTGATGCTGCTGAGGCACTGTACTGGAAACCCTGAGGGACCATTTTTTGTTGCTTCCTCGATGTGCTGCAGAGCTTGAAGGCCAGTTAGTAGGGAAGTAACGTGACCACAGAGCAGCCAATGGCACCTATATGCTTTCCATTAGGTGAACAAAACTTGTTTCCCTGAGACTAATAATACATTTATCTGTCAGCCAGAATACAAATGTGAATTTAGAAAAAGTGCAGACTTACCCCTTCCTTCACAGGATAGAGGGGCAAATTAAGTTCACTTCTTTTTACTGAAACAAGTGAAACCCATCCTGTAATGGCCACAAGTAACTCTGCACTTGAAGAACCTCCTGCAGACTGCAGAACTCTATTAGGTAAGTTATTGGATGGCTCTGCTTAAAAATGAAACCCTCAAGACACGTTTGATGTTTCTTTTAGTTAATGAGATTTCCATGATAGCTACAAAAATAATATCAGGCAACAATGCCATTAATCCTGGATTACATGCAGCACGGGGGGAAGAATTAGTAGTATAAAGCAAGATTAAGACACTTTGCTTTTCAACAAATAGCTGTGGTGGAAGTGCAGTACTGTCCTGCCTAACAGAGGTGGTGAGGAGCTGCCTTTTGGTCTCTGCTTTGTGCTGGCACAGCTCTCACCTGCCCTTCCGACATGGGGAGGCTGGATCTGGAAAAAAGGGCTGAGCAAAGTGATGACAAAGAAACCTTACATCTTCAGAGGCAACAGGAAGCAGCAGTGACAGTGGGATGTACCTGCTGGGTGATGACACGAGTGGTTATTGCATGTCTAACTCATGCTGCACGGAACTGAGTTCACATCCCCACATCCAGCAGCAGGGATGGCACTGCCCCCACCCTCCCAAAAACACCCAACAGCAAGTTTGTTGGTAGGAAATATTTTTTTCCCCCCAGAAACTCACTTAATCTATATGTGAAATATTATACATACGAACTGCCATAAATCAACAACTACTGCTGTGCATTTAGAAAGTTAAATTGTTTTCCATCAGAATTCTTAAATCTTATTAACTTTGTATATCCCGTATTTGGCTGTTTCAATGAACAGCAGGATGAAATAGGGATAAAAAGGCAACCCAAAATAGGATTACATGGAGCAACAGAAGGGGAAATAATCTTTGAAAAAATAATCTAAGACCAAATTCTAACTGCATTAGAAAGTAACAAGTCATGGTTTCAATCAGCAGCCAGGCAGGAGTTTGATAATCTCATGCGCACAGCATATAAATCTGCAAGTGAGACAAATTGCATTTTAATTTATGTACTGAAAAGGTTAACTTCTAATACCCTCTGCTTGCTTAAGAAAGCAGCAAAAATACATTCCCTCACAGCACACACAGCAATAAAGTAAGCAGTGTCACAGGGCTGGATCTCATACAGCCTCAGTGAGGCCACGCTGTGCAGAGCAGCAAAGCATCGCAGCTCTACATGGCATTCACAAGGCTGCTTCTGAAGCCCCAGATTGCAGCCACTCACATGCATCATGGATAGTGAAGGACAAGGGGGAACGGTTTTCAACTGAGACGGGGAGGTTTGGGTTGGATATCAGGAGGAAGTTTTTCAGCCAGAGGGTGGTGAGGCACTGGCACAGGTTGCCCAAGGAGGCTGTGGATGCCCCATCCCTGCAGGCTTTCAAGGCCAGGCTGGATGTGGCTCTGGGCAGCCTGGGCTGCTGGTTGGTGACCCTGCACACAGCAGGGGGTTGGAACTGATGAGCATCGTGGTCCTTTTCAACCCAGGCCATTCTAGGGTTCTATGATCACTCCTGGAACAGAAGTTACAAATCAGTTTGCATTTCCATACCCCACAGCAGGGCTGATGTTACCTCACCCCTCCAAACACAGCCAGGCCCCGTCTCGTTCTTCAAAGGGAATGAGTTTCATGATGAGCCCAACAGCATGCCAACTCATATTGACTTTGAAGAAACAGCCTTTTTGGTCATAAACTTATTTTCTGAAGCGTGAATCATCACATACACATTCAATGAAATATTAACTTGAATTTATTCTCTTGGATCTTATTAAGGATTTCATTAAACACAACAGAGCACTGACAAAATCCCTTGTGCTCAATAAGCAATGACAAGGTACAGTCTCCTTATGTTGTGGTATTGTCTTTTCCCTGTGTAGTACTTACCCTACCCAGCAGCTTGCAATGAAATGCAAGTCCTAGAAAACCAACATCTGCAACGTATGACAACAAGCAGTAATTATGTTCCACAGAAGGCAAAGGCATTGGTATATAAAGTTTTAATTAAAACAACAAAATGCATAGTGACGCTCTGCAGTGTACATGGGGATCCAACTATCAGTTGGACCGTGATAGAACAAGGGGGAATGGCTTTAAACGGAGACAGGGGAGGTTTAGGTTGGATATCGGGAGGAAGTTTTTCAGCCAGAGGGTGGTGAGGCACTGTTACAGGTTGCCCAAGGAGGCTGTGGATGCCCCATCCCTGCAGGCATTCAAGGCCAGGCTGGATGTGGCTCTGGGCAGCCTGGGCTGCTGGCTGGTGATCTGCACACAGCGGGGGCTTGGAACTGGATGAGCACTGTGCTCCTTTTCAACCCAGGCCATGCTATGATTCTATGATCTCAAGAGCTCACACCACAATTCTGCTTTTACATCAGCAATGGATCCTCTGCACTGATGGTTCTTAATTAAAGGCCAATTTTCTTCCATGCAATGTGACCACACTGAGCAGTACAGAACTCCACGCTGAGTTCAAGGCTCAGGGCTAGTTTTAAAACAGCCGTATTACTGCTATCAAGATGTAGATTTTCATCTAAAAATTGTCACCTTGTCATATGCACGGCATCATCGTGTCAAACAAATACTCCCAAAGCACCCACTGCTGTGATTCCCATCACAGGGAGGAACAGTGAGAAAGGCAAGCATTCAGGAAAACAAAGACTTAATACAGTTCTGAAGCAACAGAATAAATATTTGCAAATGATGTGAAGATGAAAACGTTAAACAAGCAGTGACAAATTAATGACAAATACATGAATACCAAAAATAAGTGTGGTTGCAAAGCTCCTGCAGTCTGACCCATCCAAGTCCCCAGGCGTGAGGAGGGCTGAGCACAGCACTATGCATCCTCCTCACCCACAAGCAGTGGCTCCACTTCCAGTGCCACCAAGGCATGTGATCTCTCCTTGTGCTGACCATACAGAAGGAACTGCACAGTCACCTGTTATTTTGGGGTAAGGAAGTAATTAACCAGGATACAGAGGCAGCACTTGCTTCCAATCAAAGACGAAATAAGCTGTGCAGAAGAGCAGCCCTCCATTTAGTGCTGGCACAGACTCAGCGTACCAGAGTCCACAGAGGAAAGCTTAGAACTTATTCACATAGCGTGGAGTATTACTCATTTATCTAATCCTAACTGTAGAAGGTTCTACATTAGCAGATAAACTTCTCCATATCTTTCTTAATTCTCATTTTCAATGCTGTATGGCAAAAAGTTCAGTCATTTTATCAATACTAAAAACAGGAAGATACAGGGGAAAAAAAATTAAAAAAAAAAATCAAAATTCCAGAACCCCTTGGTTCTGTGGTTCAAATACAAGTGAAGACATCCTTTAATATCTCTTGTTTGCATGGGTTCTAAGTATGAGACTAATTAGAAGTGGAAGAGGAGCAATGTCCCCCATTGCCCTGTGCTCCTACAGCAAGGTGGGCAGGGAACCCCACTTCTGGATGATGGGAAGGAGGGGAAGCTGGTAAGACCTTCTTAGCAGCAGATCAGCAGGGCCTGATCAGAAAACAAGATGCTCGTTGTGCCCAAGGAGGCTGTGGATGCCCCATCCCTGCAGGCATTCAAGGCCAGGCTGGATGTGGCTCTGGGCAGCCTGGGCTGCTGGTTGGTGACCTGCACACAGCAGGGGGTTGGAACTGGATGAGCACTGTGCTCCTGTGCAACCCAGGTCCTTCTGATTCTATGAGTCTCATTTCCCACAAAGTTCCACCTCATTTGGGATTTACAGGCACTGACAGCCTGACAACTCTAGGACTCAATATTTAATGCTGTTTTCAACACAGAATTGTGCAATTAGACGTGTTTATTTCTATTGTAAAACAGACCACTGGAAATGCTACTAATCTACAAAGAATTAACAAGCATGTACTTGGTCTTTTTCTTGATAGCTCCAGCTCTGAAACAACACTGCTGGCTTTCAGCAACCCTACCTTTAGATAAATGGGTATGTGCACCTGGAAAGGACAGCAGGTCTCACTCCTTTTGCCAGATAGTTAAGCACCAACGTTGACACAAAACCCTTTGTTTTCTAATAGAGACACCATTTGTGAGATAAAGATAGAACACAAAGCTACCCAGCTATGTCTTTCCATAAGCGTTGGTGTTTTGTTTTTTAAAGGGAAATTATCTTCAGAGAGGCCTGGAAAGAGGGGAAGTTGTCTACATCACAGGCAAAGCCCTAGTAATCGTCCTACTTTTTCCAAAGCTTTCCTGCATCCCACCTCTCTGGCCCCCCAGCTAAAGATTAGACAGGATTTCCTTCATAGACAGCAGATCAGCACTCTTTTTAAGTCTTTCTGAAGTTATTATTTGGGGAATCATCTTCTTAAGCTTAGCAAATTAGCTTTATAACATATATAGCTGCTGCTTACACTTCCTGCTTCTTTCTTTTTCTTTTCTTCTTTCTTTCTTTTTGCAAGTAGGCCTTATTGTACTCACAGCACAGCATCTCCCCAAGTCTTAATAGCTGCATGGGTAAGAAAGGATGTGGTGAACAGGGGATCAAATTGCTGAAAACAGATGGTAGTCTGGGACAAGTCTGGACTGAAACACTATCACTGTTAGCCACCAAGCTGGCAACAGAGCTTTTAAGGAAGATAAGTTACAAACCAACCACGTGGAATTCACAAAAGAGTATTTCCAGAATCAGGCTTTTCTTTCTTAGCATATGCACTCATCTGCTCACGTTTTTAAAATAAATGCTGGATTTGTAAGACAGCTTAATATGGAAAAACAGTCACTGCTCAAGTCTTTGACTTCCTGGGGGAAACCATATGGGCTAAGCATGCAGACAGCACCAAGTGGAGGAGACAACCAAACGGACTCCTCAGAGCGATGGGGGCGATGGCCACTGGGCTACGGTGTCAAATCTGCACAAAACATAAAGACAACTGAATGACAACTCAAATAACCTAACTGCATTGAGACAAAACACACGAGTGCAGAGAAGTACGTTTGGCTGGGAAAGTCTTGCCGAGGTCGGACTTACATTCTATGCACTGTGTAATTAAATTACAAAGTGTGATGTTTTGTAGGAGCATACAATGGATTCCAAGTGGCTGCCCTGCAATTCACAAAAGGTGCAAGATAACAGTTTGTATACAGCAGCCTGGCTCTGGCTGAATATACTTGGGCTATTTAGTAACAACCTGGCTACACTTAATGAAAAGAAGTAGGTATGGAGGATTTGAACAGGGTTCTCTGACAATAGGATGCTGTCAAACAAACAAACAAACGCAAAAAACGTGGTAAAGGGCTTCACCTGAATCTAAGTACAAAGCAGAGTTGTTTCGTTCTGTTGGTAAAAGGAAGAAGGACGTAGGGTGAAAGAAGATACAGAAAAGGACCAAGTTTTCCAAAAACTTACACTAAATTCAGGTCCGCTGCTTTCAGCAGCAGGCAGCACTGAGTGCCAAAGGGCAGCCTGGTCTGGTGGTTGGTGACCCTGCACATAGCAGGGGGGTTGGAACTTGATGATCATTGTGGTCCTTTTCAAACCAGGCCATTCTGTGATTTTAGGATATGTTGGACTCAGTCCTTGCATACAAACAGACCATTAAGCACTCATGCACCTAAAGAGCTCTGATAAGGTCCAGCACAGACCCTAAGACAGGCACCCATGCACCCAGTGTCTCTTACAGACAAGGCACCCATTAATAAGCACACATTTACACCCTGGGCTTTGTGGCCTCTTGAGAAACTCCAATCAACTTCCAGTACAAAGCAGCAGTTGGAAGGAGACAATCACTGGAACAGGAAATCACGTCCGATTTATAATTCAAATTCCCCCTGTTACGAAACTCCTTTTAAAATTATAAAAATAAAAAAAAAGAGGACAATTCATACTTCACAAACAATTGGACATTCGCATTATTCACTGAAAATAACTGGCTTATTGTGCAACTCAACGAATCTAAGTTGGGATACCGAGGAAAAAGGATGACCACGTTATCCTGTTAAGCAAGCTGACACAACCCAGTGTAATCCTGTGCTAACCAACACTGCTCCTGCTGCCATCAGGAGTCCATTTCTTCCTAAAAATAGTCAACCCTGGCCACGTCAGATGGAAGCAGAAGAACGAACACTGCAGCAGACACAGAGTAAGTGAACCCTTAATCCTCCCCTGGACCTTGAGAAATGAGGCCTTGCTCTCCACCTAATGAAACTCTGCACACTGTGAGAATAAACCCCACTAGAATTGGACAGTGTCAGGAACTACTTCTCAAAACAGAGACTGCCACACAAATGGTCAATTATGAAACACCTCTCTTGTAGAAATTACAACCTTTTCACTTAATCCCTCTGCTTCCCAAAAGCCAAGCATCCCTGGTCTTTCTTTTCTGGTCCAACACGACACAGCATTCTGTTGGAATTTTGATTTTCTCGTTTGGCAAGAGACAGTAACGAAGCTCTCTTCTTTAAAAAGCATTTACTTCCATACCTCAGGGAGTTCTCAAAGCTGGAGGTCTGCTCTTGTTTTCTCTTGATTACAAACACTTCATACATTTTGAACTAACACTACATACACGACCAGATTTCTATAAGCTCCTCAACCTGATTTGGAAGCATCTGCTTTCAATACAATCTGAACTGGAAGGCTATTAGCAAGATTGGATTCAGCCTCCAATCAAGACAGAACTGAGAAATGAATGTCATGTGCACACTGGCACTGCAGTTGCAGGCTGGGCTCAGAGATGGGGGAGGTTTGTGGCCCACATAAAAGTTTCTTTTCAGAGTACGTCACAGAAAAGCATCTCCAAATATGCACATCATGTACTGTAAGGGTTGTCCAGATCCAATTCTATTATTATTATTAATTTTTTTATTTTGGTAAATAAACACAGACAGTTTTGTGCTTCCATCTGGGGGTAGGGAGGGAGAAAAAGTAACTACCTCATGTATGGAACAAAAGGTCTGAGCACTCAGAGCAGCCACCTGGGCTAACAAGCAGCCCTGAACCCCTATTGTCTGTATTGTCTCTACAGAGAAAACTAAAAAAACATCTCAAAACAGGCTGCTAACCACCATTTAGTCACACAAGCATTGTGCTCCCACAATGCAAACGTTTTTACTGTTTGAACTGCCCACTTAAACCATTGTGGCTGTAGATGCAAGAAGCACAGATGGCTGTTCTGAATGACAGCATGAATTCAGAGTCCACCCAAAGGGTCAGCTGTCCATCATTAGGCTAATTGGAGTGGCTTATGAAATTACTTTAATCAGGAAAAACAACCTCAGCGCCTGGGAATCCTAACTTCTTGAACTGCTCCAAGTCAATCTGGTGAAGAACTTCCTTTGAGCATGGAACGGATTAACACAGCGTCCTTTAGCACCGCATGGTCTTGAAATTACTCTTCATTCTATCCCATTTCATACCTGGAGTTAACAGAGCTAAGAGCAAAGATGCTGAAAGACAGAACTTAACCTCTGCAATGCAGCTTTCCTGTATACATTTCATATGAACTTAATATCATCAGTAAACACAGACAAGTCCAACCTGACAAACTCGAGCTCTAACAGGAAAAGGATACAAAAACATCCAGGAACAAAACTCCAAAGCTCCCAAGGAGCCATGGAAGATGGTGTAAAAAGTAGAGGGCCCGGACAGATCCAGCAGCAGGCATCTTTAGGACAAGGCTGAGGCCATACGTGCAGTTTCCCAGCATGGCCAATGCAAACAGCAGGTAAGAGGTGCCTTCTGTTGACTTTCTCTGAAACTAAAGACAAGGAGGTTTATACAGAAAACATGTTTTAAGATGCATCATAGTAAACATTTCTATATAACTCTGGCACTTTCTATTATCACACACTGAAAGATTTTTTTCAGTCGTTCCTCTCCATCTTTTCCTGAGCCCTCACAGCTCAGTATTTTCAGTACACGCCACTGAAAGCAACTGAAATTGTTACAGCTCTTAGAAGCAGCTCTGCTTAATGTAGTTTTTATGTAGGTGCAAAGCAGCAAGGATAATCTGCTTCCAAATGATATTTAGTTCTTAGGCAATCTGCTTCTCTATCAGTGTGCACAGTAGAGCCCTTTGAAAAGGTTGTTGTACTCCAGCTGGAATGGAAAAGGTAAGGAAAGGGGAACGGGAATAAGCTTGGAAATGCACCAAACCTTCTTATAACCAACTAAAAGATCCATATGAATTTGATGATGTAAAACCTGCAGGATTTTTTCTTCTATAGCCTCTCATTTTTATTTTTTTTTTTTTTTTTTTAATATGGGCATGTTAAAAAAAGTCAGTGATGATATCTTTGAAGGGAAAAAAGAAGGGCTAAAGCTTTAAACTACTTTTCCTGTGATTTCAGTTTTTGATCCTGCAGTTGGTTTCTTACAGTAGAATCATTTAGGGAAAAAAAATAAGGGAGGCATCAGTTGCTCATGAGAACAATCACACAAAGCACATTTCTGCTTATGTATCTCCTAAATCCAGCTGTAAACCTTCCTCTTTCCTGCCCAATCAATACCCTTCTACTGATTAAAGACCATCATTTTCCTAAAATTCTCACCATCCTCTTTTGAAAGGGGAAAGAAAACCCTTCTTTGACGTTTCAGACTGTCACAAAAGCCAGGGAGGCTTTCACACTTCGAGGCCAAATCTCAAGCAACGCAGAGCATTTGGTAAAATATACAAGTGTGCTCAGCCAAAAACAGACTTACGTTTTTATACAGCTGAGGAAATCTACTTCCCAAGTAAAACACACAGGATATATAGCCACAAACGAAGCCTGACATTTCAATCATATCGAGAGAGTTCTGAAAAATAAAGGGACATATATTTTGGCAAGAATGTTCTCAAGCATTTCAGAGACTTAAACTGAGAGCCCGCCGGCTGTTTTTTTGGACAGAACTTTCAAAGCAGCTCAAGGCTGCTCTTCAAATGACCAAAAAAGGACGAGAAAGTGTTTCATCTTTATCTCACAACAATGCACAGTGCTGCGTCACGGCTGAGACCGAGATCAAAATCGGCACCAGGCTTCAGGACATAACACTCGTATCAATCCGGTTCTTCTGCTAAAAAAGCCTGGGCACAATAATTCAAGCCAAAACTGAAAACCCGTCGCCAGGGCCACTAAATTGTTAGTTTTCTCATTTTAGCTGTATTTGGAAAATAAGCTGCTTCCCTGCTGGGCAATGTTGCTGGATTACAATTATTTTACCGGCATTAACACGAAGGCCATCAAATTGCTAGAACAGCCTGTGAACTTTGCTGGTAAAGTGACAGCAGCAGCAGCAGGCACAATTGTAATTCCCCACTTGTTATTGATTGCACTTTTCACTACACAGTCTCTCCATGGATGCCTGCAGTACCCAACACAGGCAGAAAGACAACACGTGGACGTGTCATTTCACAAAGCAGCACATCCTAATAACCCAAGGGATAGAATGAGCCCGAAATACAGGGAGCTGCTATAAGAAGCTATTTTGCAGCTTATTTATTTTGGAATGTAGGGTACGTACTTAGAGATCCACACGGTGCCACATTTATGGCTTCTGAAGCATCGTTAAAAACATCACCCAGATTTCTTGAAAACTCAGAGCACACAATGTTTTCAAGACACCGAATTTGTCAGCTTCGTTTCTTGGAATGGAAGCAGGTAAGCACTTACAATACTTCTTTCCATTGCTGAGCTCTGGTCTTGCTTTCTGATAAACAGCTGGCAGGGTAAAACAACACACAGGGTTATGCACATCAAGATCCAGGTTATACAGAAATTCTTCAGCCTTCTGCTGCCTAGAATGATAAGAATGACAAGCAAATGAGCTGGAAAATAACACCTGCTGTTAAGGTTATTTTTCATCCACAATACAAACATGTAAACGTCTCACTTCAGCCTAAAGATTCCACCTCCTTGGGCTCTGTCCCCAGCCCTGCTCATCACACACTGTGTCTACTGAACCACTGCAGGAGCAGTGCAGGAGCATTCCTTTAACAGGCACTGCTCCTATGGTGACTGTCACCAGTGGAACAAACGGCTGTATGGCATCAGAAGCCTGCCCCATAGACCTGCAACCTGTATCACAGGGACAGGAATTACTACAGTGGTTTCACAGCCTGTGCTTGGATTGTGACCAACTCACAAAACGGACCAACTTGTCCATGGTCAGAGCTCTAAAACTGGGTATTGAGAGCTCTCTTGTATTGCTTTATTCACAAATACCATTCTTCCCTCCCCAGCTATGCAGAGTTGAGCTGAAGCAGGCAGGAGCAGTTATAATGCACAAAATCCCATGTTTGTTTACAAGAGCAGGCAGTAGGAAGGAGGCATCTTCAGCACTGCCCTATCCTCACGTTTATTATCAGTACCATATTGAAAGAATTGGATTTATCCTACTTAGTGTGCTGTGCAGGCATGTGCTTTCCTTCAGCTTTTTGTTACCCCCGCTACACCACGGGTTTCCTTTGCTTTTTTAAGACTGATGAGCTACTGGTTTTGATTGCATGCAACGTGCACAGAGCTTTCTGCCTTCTATTTCAATAGTCTTTTTGGTAGACTGAATATTACAACTACTGCCAGTGATTACAAAGCAACTCGAGTAATTTTGTTCCTCTTGAGTGCCTTTAAATTGTATGCATTGAAACAGAGCGCATGAAGATGTCAAGTTATCTGATGATGTAAGCAAATGAAGTCCTGTTTTAATCAGCACGGAAGAAACTAACTGAACCACACAAAAAATAACACTTAATTTCAACTTCTCTGTATATTTAGATCTCTGCAAGTAGACAGTAAAACCATGGAGCAAATCATAATATGGAACCAGGTTCTGGCTTCATTTCCTGCCTATATAAACTGGCTGTACTACATAGAAAGTATTGACAGATATTGAGTGGTTAAGAGGAGGGGAGAAAGGCAGAAGAAAAGAATTTTCACAAAAGGCTGAGAGAATTGGAAGAAATAGGCCTAACAACTCCAGCTGGAATCTGCGTACCCCATTTTTAGATAGGCTTTATTTAAACTCTGCAGAAAACATCAAGGTGAAGAACCTGCGTTAAGGAAAATGTTTTCACTGTTAAAAAGCCTCACCTTTCATCATCTTCCAATTCTTGAGCTTGCAATAGGCAAATTGTGAAATCAAAATGATATCCATGTTAACGTAGGAGATGGCAGTGATAGTCTGAAAGAGAAGATACATTTGCTTGTTCAGTACACATAGCACAAAATACCATCAGAACTAAGTTGTGCTTCTTAATAATAACGTGCACAACAAATAGAAAGCCTGTGCCAAAAGAAGGAAGAAAAGCATTCAGAGGAACAAGTTGGACAGCAGCAGATCGATGCAGCATAAAGTGTAAGAAAATGGAAGAGCTGAAAATAAGAGCAGCAGATAAGAAAGCTTCAGACACCAATGACCTATCACTGACAACTACAGCTTCCTCCAGAGAAGCCCTCCCTTCACTGAAGAAACCGTAATTTTGGATTTGTAAGGGATTAACAGCTTCTTTGAACTGGTGTTTCTGTTACTAAACACTTCTCCTAAAATCAAATACACAAAAGGAAATTTTAAGAGTAGTTGCAGCACGGTAGCTTAATCTATCAGAAGCTGAACAGCACAACTTGCATCCAGCTCTGTTTGCTCTGCAAACTTACTTTGAAAGAAAAATTTAACTGGGAGTTCCCCACTTCATCCCAGTAAGTCTCTTGTAATGCTGACTGCAGAAGCGAAATGGTTCCTGCCACACATGATGGTATCAAAGTAAACATCTGAGAAATTATGACCTTTTTTTCTTTATGGATAGTAGATCAGTGAGCAGAATGTAAAACTATTTTCTGCCGTGGTGCCTACTGGACTGTGTATTATCACAGCATCCTAGAGTTTAAAGAGACATTCTGAAAAGGATATATCAGAAAGTAGAAATATCAACAGATTACCTGAATTGGCAGTTGATTTGTTAAATAGCAGCCTATCAGATTTGTGACATCTCCAGCCATCCAACACAGCAGAAAGCCCAAAGACAGCGCTTGGTCCACCTTTCCATCCCGACAGGCAACGTGAATTTGACTGGCACAAATTCCAGAATTGGGACACACTGTTAGCCAAAAATGCCTCTGACAAGTTGTAACATACAATTTTCAAAGTCTGAGTAAGGAAAGAATAACAACAGAACTACAAGAGACCCATCAGAGCAACACCCACTGACACTCAGAAGGAGAACTCAGTGTCACCAGTGCTGACCGTGTCACATCTTCATTACTGCTTGTGTGAACTTCTGTGTGTGCTATGTGTGTGTCTTCTGCAGTGAAATATCAGTCTGGACACCAAAACTATGCCTTCATCGCTTCGCACTCATCAGCTGGAAATACCAGCCTTTGAAATCCTGAAACAGGAAACGCTTTTAACAGAAGGGCTAAGAACGAACAAAGCTTCTGTGAGAGCTGACAACAACACTTAAGCCTCGAAATTGAAGAACTGTTCTTCAAATTCACAATGGGAGCTATGAAGCAATCCCAAATTTCAGTCCATTAGACACGTCTTGATGAATCACACAGTGGCTAACGTGACACTCTGAATGTAAAGCCTCCTTTCAACTCATATTTCAAAAGCTCTACAGCTTACTGAGCGTGTTCTGATTTTGATTTCCATCAGCCTTTCATTAGTTCAGTAAATTATATTCCTGTTATGAGGACAATCCTATTTTGTTTTGGGCACTTTCACCTCCAAGCAGCATTTCTACTTTCCTTTTGCCATCTCCTACCTTCACACTGGAAATCCAAACCCAGTGCCAGTTCTCCCAACAGCAATTGGTTTTGCACTACCAAAGCAGTAACTCGTGTTCCTGACTTGGTCTTAGTCCAAATTTCACTGGCAGGACCCAGCTCAACAGCACTGGTGACATGGCGTGTGGTTTACATACACAGTGAGCCAGTCTCTGCAGCAAGCATGCTGTGTGCACACATCTCAGGGTGGAGAAGATAAGGGAGAAGAGGTGATTTATTCTCATTTTCTCTAAGTGGCAGAGATTAGTGTCAAGTCAGTACAACAGAACAGTACATCAAGCTCATTTGTCAACCACCAAATATTGTTCTAAACATGAACAACATGCTTCTCTGGCATAATACATCTGCATTATGCAGAGAAACATATCCAAGATAAACTTAAAAAAAGGCAGCTTGTGAAAAAGGCTTCAGGCAAGATTACTCGTGTTTCAATCTAAGGGCTGCCAAAGACTTGAAACTTACGGTAGTGCAGCAAACAGAAAGCAGACAATGGAAGTCAGTCCTACGACAACGCTGCAGTACTCCCATGCATTCTCCACACATTCTTCCAGAAGATGCCAAATCCACGGTGTGCCATTTATACACAGACTCCTATTCTCTACTGCAGAGATATTGAAAGCATATGCATGCAGCTGGGAAGCCATCACTTCTGGACTGAGGCTCAGTTTCAGAAGTTTATTTCTGCCTCCATTTTTACCCCATGCAAATCTGCAAATCCTTTTACCAAAGCTGAATATCTGCTGTGAAAACCCTCTGCATGCAGACGGATGCTTGAGATCACAGTTATTTCCAATCTCATAAACAAACCTGCCAAATTCAATGAAACAAATACAGCCAGTGTGAATATGATGTTAACCATAAGATGCTTGCTCTTATTTATTGCTTACAGAAAAGATGTTGGACTTCCAAGAAAGAAGAGATGCTTTGTGGTCCATCACATTCATTAATGCCTGACAACTATTTGCAACGCTCTGGATTTACACCACTGCACCACTTTAATCTGAGCTCACGTTAGGCAGAGATTGCCAGTTACGCTCAGGGCTCAGAAAACTGCTACAGGGTAAAGTAAACAAAAAACAAGATTTGTATTTATATCAAAACTCTGATTTCCATGTTTAGCATTATTCCAGTGAAGTAAGGATGCTCTCTTTAATGAACACTCCACCCTCTCCTTGCCCAAGGAGGCTGTGGATGCCCCATCCCTGCAGGCATTCAAGGCCAGGCTGGATGTGGCTCTGGGCAGCCTGGGCTGATGGTTGGTGACCTGCACACAGCAGGGGGTTGGAACTGATGAGCATTGTGCTCCTTTGCAACCCAGGCCATTCTAGGATTCTGTGATTCTATGATTCACACTTACAAAACACAAACGTAGTGTTGAGTTCCAGGTAATTCACTTCCAGCTAATGTTATGAAAAGGAAATCCCTTAATGCTCAGATTGCAGACAAGCTCTTATGCCTGCCTGCATCTAAGTAGCCCATCAGACCAGTTAGGGATCCCGTACCCTGCCAGACAGCTGATAATATTTAATACTTCAGAGGAAATTGGGAAAGTATTTACTATGTAAATATTCACAAAGTAAATAAAGGTAATCCCAGCCCGAACCCACCCCCAAAAAGTCCCCAAACAACAAGAAAATGAAAGGACTCACTTGGCTAGACAGTGAGAAATTGGCTTTTTTCCTTCTCTTTTCAGACTTCAGGTATCTGCAGCGCTCAGTGCTGGAACAAGTTTTCTGCAGAAGCTGGCTGCCTCTCAAGGGAACTATCATCATGAGACCTAAACCACACAGACAATAAAAACAAACACATTTTCATATGCTGAGAATTCACCTGTAGGAGATATTCAGCTCGTGCTGGTGAAGTCACTGGGCTTTGCAGTCATCTTTGCAAATAATTTTTAAAGTTCAAAATTATCTGTGAGCAGCATTGCAGGTAAGCTTCCCATTCTGGCACTTTGCAGCTGAACAGGGTGTCAGCATCCACTAAGAAGGCAGAAGCATCAGAGCACACATACTGCTGGGCAGGCCTTATGCCATGAACTGTCAACCATCTGTAAGCACTGAGACACAAACCACACGTTTTATTAGATACCACTGCACTTCAACTTCATCCCAAGTGTCCATTTCAATATATCCAAAATATAGGAGACCAAAAAAAAAAAAAAGAAAGAAAACCAAGGTTGAACGTGGTATTTAAAACTACACCTGAGTATCTTCATTCTAGTTTGATTAGTGCATACAAAAACTCAAAGAACATGGACTGTGGGCTAAGAAGAGCAATGTGGCAATTCGGGCTCAGTCACCTGAACTCCTGCTGCTCTCTGCTCCAAAACTCTACAGCTAGGATAGGAAACAGAACGCTTTGAGAGGCAGTGGGAGCTGGGACTCAGCCAGGCCACCACTGCTTCCCAGATGGGCACTCCTTGCATCTCCCTTTTTGGCCTTATTAACACTAACTGCTTTAATTTTGGCTGTTGTTCTTAAAACTTCAGTGTCCCAAAAAAGAGCACTATCACCCAAACAAAGAATCCAACCCCAGCTCAGAACAACTGGATGCTGTAAACCTCAATGTGTCTGACACAAACCTGAAGTCCTTCTCCACTGCTGGAAGGGAAAGGCAATGTGGTCAGTATTGTTGGCAGCTCCAGTTAGTTTACATCTGGACTAGGTGTGCCAGACCAAGAGACCCACATCATTTGGAACTGACACACTGCATATCTATGCTCACAGTGCAAAAGTAGCACGGTGTTTGAGCAGAACCAATGTGAATGGATCCTCCTTCACTTCAGTTCTTCCTCAACATTTAAACAAGACCGACCACCTCTCTTCTGTCGCATGAAATGCTTTCCGCCTGCAAACAGAATGAGATTGGTACAATGTTTCTCTCCTTTCAGTCGATGAGAAAGGAAAACAACACAAAAGGGTGAGTTACGTTTCTATAATAATTCTGGGCCTTAACAATCCCCTGCCTGCAACTTCACCCTAATACATAACGACTGGGAAGTGAAATCCCCCTCATTAAGCCCAGCCCCACAGCACCAAGAGGTCCAGCCATCCCTGGGGCCATGGCACAGCCAACTGCTGCAGGATCATAGGATCACAGAATGGCCTGGGCTGAAGAGGACAACAGTGTTCATCCAGCTCCAACCCCCTGCTGTGTGCAGGGTTACCAACCAGCAGTCCAGGCTGCCCAGAGCCACATCCAGCCTGGCCTTGAATGCCTGCAGGGATGGGGCATCCACAGCCTCCTTGGGCAACCTGTGCCAGTGCCTCACCACCCTCAGGACGTCACACTGTGAGCAGTGCTGCAGACTCTGGGACAGCCTGGAACTCGGAGGGATGCTCATTCATTTGTGTGCTACTCATAGAATGGGTTGGGTTGGAACCTTCAGGATCGTGCAGCTCCAACCCGCTGCTGCAGGCAGGGACGCCTCCCCCTGCCCCAGGTTACTCACAGCCCCATCCAGCATGGCCTGGCTGTTTAATTATTCCTGGGGGATAAGAGTTAGAACCAAGACGGAGCCCAGGGGGTATTTCCGAGCTCCTGGGAGCGCTCCCAGCCCGAAACCCTCCCGCCGCTCCCGGCTGCCAGCTGCTTTCCCACCTCGAACGCCTCCTCCCGAGGGCTGAGGACGGCCGGACCGCACCCAGCGCAGATCCCGAGAACGCTTCTCACTCACTGAAGAAAAGAAAACGAGAAGCAGATATCAAGAAGAGCCGTTCCAAAGAGGAAGCACCTCCCAGCGCATCCAGCGCAGCTCCGTCCGGGGAGAGGGGCGGCGGGGGGAGCGGAGCCGTGCGGAGGGGCTGCCCGGCCATGGCGGCTCCCGCTCGGCACCGAGGAGGGAAGCGAGCATGCGAACGCGGCACACACCGACCTGCCCTGAGCTGCTGCTGCTGCTGCTGCTGCTACCGCTGCTGCTCCGCCGGCCCGAACCCTGCGGGGAAAAAGGGATGGAAATCCCCGCACTGCACTCCACCGCCCCGCGCCCTTACGGAGCCGCCCGCACGCCCCGCCCTCAGCGCCGCAGCGGTGGGAGCGGAGCGCCCTCTGCAGGCGGCACGGGGCGACGATTTGTGGTTCAAGCTGGAAAGGACCTCCGCCACCCCCGAGTCCCGGCCAGGCGCCCTGCCCGCTGAGCGCGACCCTCTCGGAGCTGTCGCTCGAGAGCCGGGGGGTTGTTTGGGCTGTGCTCCTGTTTGTACAGCGGCGCGGTGCGCTGGGCTGAGCCCGTGTCGGAGCTCCTGGGCGTCTAAAAAGTGGGGGAAATCCGCATTGGAGCTGCGGAAGTGCCGGCTGCAGGCCTGGCAGCAGCGCCCGCTGCATGGCAGTAATCGTGGAATTGTAAGGGTTGGCGTGGACCTCTGGGGGTCATTCAGTCCACCAGATATGGCAGCAGAGTACAGCTGGAAGGGCCTGTATACCCCCCATTGAATTCCAAAATCTAGGCTTTTGGTGCCCAGGCTGTACATCCATTGGACTTCTGACACAGATTTCCAGCTCTCAGACCGTGCTGTTGAAAGCCCTGTGTGTAGATGTAAAAGTGAGATTAAATAAATAACGATGACATTCATAATCCTAATAGATATGGCACCCAAAAAAAGGCTCCATCAAGGGAAGAACAACTTTTTTTTGGCTGATATCCATGTCAGCCCTTCTACTCCAAAGAATCTGTACAGCTGTATTAACCAGTAATATCTTTGCAGTGCCCCCGGACCTGCTGGTGCTGCCAGCACTGCCTGTTCACTTCATTGGTAACAGCAATCAAGGATCCAAGAAAGGAAGCAATCTAATGAACAGTCCTGGGGTCTTTGTGGGATATGTACTTTCAAGCATGAATATTTTAAAGTATTTTGATAGGAAGGAATGTTGTATAATTTACTGAATTTTTAATACAATTTTACTTCTATTCTCATTGTTTCTGTAGTTACTGCTGTCTAGCTAATTAACACAGGGTTGGGAGGATGATTAAAGCAAAGCTCAGTGTCTGCATTGTGCTGGTTTAATTGCTGCTCAAACCATGGCTCCGTGTTGGCTTTGGCAGCTGAGCAGTGCTTGCCTGGCACTGAGGAAGTCCCATTTGTGTCCATGAGGCTCATCTGCTGCTGAGTGGTGAAGGCGTGCAGCTTTGTGCATGTCTGCAGCAGGACACGGGCTTGGGGAAGAGATGGATTCTGTTCCACGCCTCAAAAGCTTTTGGCTGAGATGCCCACATGGCATCGGTTATGACAGGATGGGATGGCCGGGGTCTTCTGTGCTTCACAGAATCATTAAGGCTGGAAAAGAGCTCTAAGGTCAGCAAGTCCAACCCAACCTCACCGTGCCCACTGACCACATCCCTCCTTTGTGCTCCTCAGCCCACAGCTGGCTCTGAAAGGGCACAGGGAGCAGCAGGGCTCAGGCCTGGTGCCACCCAGGGAAAGGCATTCTCCATGCAAGGAACCCACACAGCGTGTACCCCAAAAGCTGGGTGTGAGCCTGGGGCCGTGCAAGGGCAGCAAGTGCAGAGATCACACGGGTGGATGGAGAGGGTAAAATAACAACACTGTGAGAGGAGCACGGCGCTGGGAAAGGTTTGTGCCAAGGTCCTGAGAGCACTAGCAGGCCTCGAGGGACCTGAGCAGTGAAAAAGTGAATAAAGATAGGACATTGTACTGATAGACAGGCAATTATCCCATAAATGTAAACTACGCAGAAGAGATATGTACAGCATTATATATTTATGGATACAATTTTGTTCTACTGACACATAACAAAATGAATAATACATTAGCCAGAGAACTTGTCATTAAGTGGATTTCTTTGTTGCCTTGCCATTAAAATGAAGTCTTTGGTCTGTATATGTGTGTGACATTAATCCCTTTCTCAGTGTACAGCCTGGCGTGAGTGAAGGTACTCCAAGACTGTAAATTTGAACTAGATCTTGTAATTTTTAAGGTGAAATGACTCTAATGAAATTGAAGATATTCAGGAAGGTTGCACAGATCTCTTCTGTTGATGAGATGTGAGAAACGAACTTTCAGTGTTACTGTACAAGACAAATGAGAACCCAGAGCTTCAGGAATGGGGGCAGGAAAAGCTGAGGCTGCTGAGCAGCTGCAGGGGGTGTTTGGTCCACCAGAGACATTTGAGAGAGCAAAAATCATAGAATCACAGAATCACCAAGGTTGGAAAAGACCTAAAAGATCATCCAGTCCAACCGTTCACCCATTTCCAATAGCTCCCACTAAACCATGTCCCTCAACACAACATCCAAATCAGGCTGGGTAACAAAGCAGCAATCTTTTGTCATCTGTAACGGAATTGGAAGGAGTGTTTTGCTACCAGGCAGTTCCTAATTATGAGGTGTTGAAGCACTTCTCTCAGGGAAGCAAGAACAGAACAGAAAATATTGGGTGTGCCTAGACCTGATGGCTCCTGCTCAACATAATGAGGTGGCTTACCTCACCTCTTGAGGCCTTTCCAACCCTACATGTACATGGTTTCATGCTCACTCCACACGGAGACATTCCTCTGCAAATCTGGCTAACAAAATTATGTTTGGGAAAGCAATTCACATAGGCATACCAGCGGTGGTATTAATTAATTTAAATAACCTCTCCCTTGAGGTTATTGTTGACTGGTTTCCCTGAGTTACAAAACAACTGCGACTGCTTAGCTCTGATGCCATTACTGCCATTAGAGCTCCTGATGGAAGCACTGTTCCATATGTCCCTGTTTTTCAAAGCACTGTGCTCATCTGTGAGGTATAGAATTAGCAGAGGTAAGCTTCTGAAGCACCCTGAGCAGATGTTTCAGTACTGTTTAAATACTGACTCTTACTGTGGCATCTGCCCAGTGCCAAGAGGAGGAGCTGCTCACAGGAAAGGCAGGAGCTCCTTGCACCAAGGCATGCTGTGTTCCTTGAAGGTTAGCTTAAATGCCTGTAGTAACTTTAAATGTGCATCTATGGCACAGATGAGCTATCAGCCTGAGAGGATAATCACTGTTAGCTATAAGGTGAATGAGGTTTGTAAGGATGCTGTGCAGGTGCAGATCCATCTCGGTTCCAGGCGTTGTATCTCTGCAGCAGACATGCCCTGATCATGAGCTCTTAACTCAAGGCAGCTGAGGACAGCATGTCCTCCTGCTTTCTTATCACTAATACCTTTACTGCCTGCTTCTAGGGCTCTTTTAAAGGCCTCTGGCTCTCTACCAGAAACAAAGCACGAGTGCCTATTGAAACAGTCCATTGCAGTCAGGCAGAATTTCTTCTTTGTGGGAGCAGCTGCTTTTGCTCTCTTTAGGTAAGTTTTCCTGAACTTCTTCTCCAAGGGTTGCTTGGGCCACCATCAATAGTTTGATTCATTTTCTTGGCTATCTTTAGGAAGACCTTTGCTTAAGCCAACTGTAGATTTCCATCCTTCCAGGTGGGAAAGTAGGGAAAAGAATGTGGAAGTGAAAAATGCAGCAGCAGCAGAAGTGTTAAAGGACTTCTCAGCTTGCAGGGCTCATAGTGCAGTGGCACTGCTCCAGCACTGCATGTGCTGCTTGGTGCAGTGTATAAAACTCAGCAGTGGAATTATGTGGCTCAGTTAACACGGTTCATAAACTGTGCAGCTCAATCAAGAAAGCCATGTACGTGGGAACAGTGTGAGTGTAAATAGATGCCTGAAGTAGAAGATGCAGTTCAAGTGGAAAATGATGCAGGCAGGTAATGAAAGTACACTAATTGACTAGCAGAATGTGAATGTGGGAGGGTGAGTGCATGTATGTATGGATGGAATTTGATAGAAGTATTAGGTTGATGCCTACCTTTATTTAGCAGGAGAGTTTTCAACCCTGAACGTTCCACTTTGGTGTAATTGCCTCATTTTGTGCTCTGATTATTGGGCTGTAGCGTTCAGTATGGCCCAGAAATACTTCTCATAAACCAGTCCAGCTTACACCAACGATTGCTTCATAAATGCCTGCATCATTATTCACTCCTTTATCTGGGACAGCAAACAGGGAGAAGGAAACTTGAGGAAATACCTGCTGGGGAACAAAGGTATAAAATCTTCTAATAAGAGTTGCTTAGTTAAGGTCAGTATGCTTTTTATTGGCTCTTTCTTACTCCTGGGGAGAAATGTTTCTTCCTCAGAGGACATCTGTGGGGTTTTTTCCATCGGCCTTTTATGTCATTGGTTTGCTGGTGCGTGTGGATTTTTATGAATACTCTAAATTAAAGAGACTCCAGCTTGACTGTGAAATTAATAGAGCTATCAAAAAAACCACTGTCATTATACAACAATTGTTAATTATTTACAAGCAAACTTCTGCAAGAACAGTACTGTAGCTGTCAGCATTGTAGTTATTAAAATTAAACTGCTTTGTCTGAGTAGAAGATAGCATGACTCATTTAGGCTAAGTGCTATGAATACGAAATATTCTGTTTCTCTTCACCAATTAGTCAGGGGGAGAACAATAGCATCTTTCTTTCCTAACAAGAAGTTTATTTAAAGAAGTCTAGCAAAATACATTATTGTCAGGGCTTTGTTCAAGAAGGACACAAATTAATCACAGCTATTGTGAGGGTTCAATGCAAGCTTTTTCTAGGATGGGAAGAACTCTTTTCATAAACTCAATTTTCCTTTCCCAGATGGCGAAATGGATGTGAAAACTTCTTGCTTTATTGCAGCACGTTGCTTAATATGTGCGTTATGTGCTTTGGAGTCGTGGGTTCCTCAGATGCTCTTTGCTGTCTCTAATTTCATCTGTCTTTCCAAGCATATTCCGGTTCAGTGGTAATTTGTGCTCTTTGTGTAGTGGGTTATTTGTTTTATAAACAGCAAGAGGGAAGTCAAGGAGCTTTCAAGAGGGCTGCAGTGGGTGGCTTGGGTCAGGATCCTGCTAGATTCCATTCTGTGCCATCTTGCATCAGCGAAAGTTTCCTCATCTTGGCGGTATTAATGGTGCATAGCAATGAGCACATTAGTGGAAAAGGAGAAGAATTAAGGTATGAATATGTCAGGGTTGTAAAGGGTGAGGTTAGCGTGGCAAAGCCCTGCAGCAAACAGACAGATTGGAAGGGATTGAAGCCCGTAGCTGGGGAAGTGCCACATCACTCTGTCTTTCCCCACAGTAACGCCATCAGTCTTCTTTTCAAAGCTCGTTTGGGTCTCTCACACTCGATCTTTCCTTTGCCTTGCATTCCCCAGCCTGCTGTCTTTGCTGGTTTTGTTTCTGCTGCAGATGATTCTGGGAGCAGAGAACACTCACTGCAGAGGAAGATGTATTCTGTGCGGGACCCCTCACTGCCGTGCACCTCTCAACACTGAGAATGGATGGTCTGAGAAGAGGATCAACGCTCATCCTTTTCACATAAGCCTTCCTGGACTGTGATCAGTTGTGACTGCAGTTTGAGTAAGCATAAAACCAGCTTGTGCTTCTGCTTTCCTTCTGAATAAAAATTGAAGAGATTTTTCAATGCTGGGGGGTGTGTTACTTTGGTTGTTATGAGAATCACAGAATGGCCTGGGTTGCAAAGGAGCACAGTGCTCATCCAGTTCCAACCCCTGCTGTGTGCAGGTCGTCAACCAGCAGCCCAGGCTGCCCAGAGCCACATCCAGCCTGGCCTTGAATGCCTGCAGGGATGGGGCATCCACAGCCTCCTTGGGCAGCCTGTTCCAGTGCATCACCACCCTCTGTGTGAAAAACTTCCTCCTCATATCCAACCTAAACCTCCCCTGTCTCAGTTGAAGACCATTCCCCCTTGTCCTATTGCCATCCACCCTTGTAAATAGGTATAACTCCTCCTGTTTATACGTTCCTTTCAAATATTGAAAGGCCACAATGAGGTCTCCCCACAGCCTTCTCCAAACTAAACAATCCCAGTTCTCTCAACCTTTCTTCATAGGAGAAGTGCTCCAGCCCTCTGAAATTGAAAGTGGGTTTGCAGTGAGTGAAGGAATCAACCCATTAGTTCACACTGTGCTGAGACTTGAATTGAATTGGATGCAGAAGTAAAATCCAAGGTCCTCTTTTACACTCTTCTAGGCCTAGAGACAAGAAGAAATGTGCGTCATGTGCACGCTGGCTTAGAGGGAAGATGTGGAGAAAATGCAATCGCATTCTTCTACATAATCTCTTAGCATTGTTAAAGGCATGTTGTGTTCACCCACCATTAAGTTTTGATTTGGTTGTGGAGATAATGCTGGAATGATCTGGAGGGGAAAAAAAAAGCTATTCTGAGCACATTTACTGTTAAAATTGAGAACTTCTATGAGTGAATGCTTCTTCTGTGGAAAAGAGTTCTTTTATCTATGATTTCTAAATTCTCACTGTGCTGTAAAGGGACAAAAGCCCTAAGAAGAATGGTGCAAGAGTGCCTCCTCCTTCTGTTTGGGCAGGCTGTCTCTTTTCTTCCAGTAGCTGGCTAGGAGTGCCTGACCTTACCCTTTGCTGCACTGAGTTGGCTCATTTCTTATTGCTTTGGCTGTTATTAGAATAATGTCAGTGCTGGGACAACCCAGTGTGGGTTTGCTCCTGTGTTCTGCCAGGGGAGGGCATCGCCCTGCGTTGGTTCTGCACTACGTGTAGGGTAGGATTTAGTTACTGCTGATTTGTTGGAAATCTGAAATTTACTTATTGAGAGAAGGTTAAGGGGAAGAGTATCTAGATATGCTTAAAGTGGAGGGAAAGCACGTTTTCTTGTATACAAAATGCTGCCGGAGTGCTTTAGATGTGACTCCTCCAGAGCAGCTGGCAAGCTGTAGAGGTGCTTGGGTAGGTCCTGGGCACTGCTCTCACATGGGTGGCTTTGTCTGCAGTGCTGGGGGTGGGTATGATGCACCCAATGCCACCTGAAGGGATGCATTTCCTACCAGGTGCCCAGCTTCTTCCCGAATTTTCTTTGGCTGGTGTCCTTCCAAAGACACCAAACAAGGCCGACCTTCCCACTGGCTCCTGACAAGAGGCCCCATAACTTACATTAACTTCTGCAATTTCCTCGTTGCTCTTAGCAGGTTATTAATTAACTGAATGTAACCACTGGCTGTTGATAAATCCTCCTAACTAATTCCAATTCCATATCAAAGCTCCGAGCATTTTTACTCAAGCTGCTGCAGCAGTTAATCTTTGTGAAGAATTGGTTCTGATCTGTTTTTGAGTTCTGGAGTTGGGGAAAACGGAGAGAAGATATTTGTTTGCTTGATTCCACATGACAACTCCAGGGTAACTGAATAGACTGTACGGTTGGTTTGACAAGGCTGCGCCCGCGCCAGCAGCCTCACATACCAGAGACCGGGGGATGGAAGGGGAACTGACAGCCCTAATGGATTTTATCAGAATTTCTCTAAAGACCAACAATTTGCCTTCAATTATTAATGTTTTTCCGAGGTTTCTCTTCTGAGAGGTATGAATAACTAACTTAAATATGCATTCATGAAACGTTTTCAATAATGAATAAATTGCTGCGTGGAAAGAAGTTGAGCAGCACATCCAAATATTAAATAATGGAAGAGATGTCTGAGAGTTTATGAAATGTGGTATTTAATAGTGCGGCTGTTACTGGGATTTCTGTGAATGCAAAGCTGTGGTTATTGCGTGCATAACTGTATTGCAGTAATGTTTGTGCAAAACGGGTTGTAAGTGAGCTTAGAGTTTCCTCGAGAGAGGAAAAAGCAGTGCCTGCGTGTCGTGGTGTGCCATGCTCTGTGTTAGTCCTACAGTGACAGTGGTTCATTTTGGGCTGTGAATGCGTTTTGCTTTCCCCTCTCACTCTCAGAAGGCATTCTGCCTCTGTTATTGCCTCACATTGGGGAACTTTGGGAATGCAGATGGGGAAAGGTGTTGGCCGCGTTGATTCACGCACTGAAGAGAAATCAGAGTGGATTGCTCTGTGCCTGGGAGGAACTTCAGGGCAGGTGGTGGTTGTTCAGTGACTGCAGGAGAGCTTAAGCGACAGGGATTGTGAATCCCTTCCTTGCTCTGCTCCTGCTTTCATTTCCAGAAGGGAATTCAGAGAGCCTTCAGCTGCTGCCTCCCTCAGATGCAGAAAATTGTCTCCATGGTGCATAAGGTACCGAGTAGACATCTAACAAGAAGTGTAGGTGCTTTTGTGGAGTTAGCAAGTGTTTGCACAAGTGTGAGTTAATGAGCATGTAGGTGCATTCTTTCCACTCTGCATCAGTTTTGTTCTTGTAACCAAAGTTTCATCCAAGATCTGTGAGGTCTGCCTTGCTGAAAGCAGCACCTGACCAATAAATAAATCCTCCCTGTTCAGTCTGTTTATCACAGGAGAGAGTATGTGCATGCCTAGGAGTGCTGCACGAGGATGGGCTGCTGCCCAACAGCTGCTCTGTTAGAAGAGATGCATCTCAAAGCATGCTGCCTCCCCTTCTTTTACAGTTGCTTCCTTTTTCATTAAAGCTGGATGTCTGGGACAACTCACAGCTCCCCAGCCTGCAACAAGGCAGGAAAAAAGAAATCAAGCATAGTGTAATTAGTAGACTTTGTGATTCCCTGTCTCATCATCTGGTGCAGCTCAGCCTCCACAGGATTTCCATGTGGCATGAAGTGTGGAAACCTGTCATGGCAGCAAAAAGCAGAGGGGCTTCCAGCAAACAATGGTGGTCTTGTGGAAAGAGTTTAAATGCATGCAGCCGACCCCATGGGGACTGCCGTGCTCTGTTCACCCTGTGTGGAAATGATGCTGTTTCAAAATCATCTTTAATCCTTCTCTTTCACTGAAAAATGTGAGAACTTTATTTAAAGTTTGAGTGCTTTTTTTTTTAGGAAGTTCGATGTGTTTCCAACGCAAAAATAAACTGAATTATTGGTGTAGCGCACAGGGGAGAGGAGTTGTCCGAAATATCTTGCTATATTCTGTCCCTAAATTATGTGTGTGAATATTGGGAAAGTTTCAGGCCAAAAATTAACAGGAAATGTATCCAGGCCTTATTTTTTTTTCCTGCATGGATGCATGTGGAGAAGGAAATATCTATCAGTCCTGGAAGTAGTGGTTCTGTAACTGAGACATACAGGAAAAATCTATTCTGTGGAATTAGGAGTGAGCTGGGGAGAAGAATTTCAAGAGAAGGGAATGCTGTTGTATATACAGAATGGAAGTCTGCTTTGACAGTGATTGCAGTCCACCTCCTGTTCACAGAGAAGTGAAATAAAATGAAATATGCACTAGTTGAAATCATTTGTCCCCACCCCCAGAGAGAATGGAAATAGAAACCTCTCTTTGTTCCATCCGTGTGTGTGAATAACATCAAACTCCTGCAGAGTTCACTAGATCTGTGGTCCCATTTGAGTGGACTTCGGGTTTTGCTTCATATTTATTTCTTAAAGTAAGACCATATCCTAAATACTAACCCCAGTGAGTCTTACTCCTGGTGGTATCATGCAGAATATATTTTACTGTCTGCACACAGACTGCTGAAAAGGCACTGAGTTACTGATACTGGTTTGCTTTTGCATCTTCCATCCGAGGCATCCCAAGCACTTAGTGCCATCCAGTCTGCAGAGCATGGCAGCACATCTGTGAGGTAAGGGCATCAATTCTATCGATGTATTTCTTTATATTTAATGGATAGAATAGGTGAAGCATTAGGTTGTGATGTGCCTGGGATTGCTATGGGCCAGCAAGGCTGCTGGCCTCTCAGCCCTGTGATGGATGTCCCTTTCTTCAGGGAAAATCCTGAGAGCACCTTCCTCTCGTGTATGTTGCTTCGTGTACAGTGAATCAAAAATACCATAGCACAATTCTTGCCCTTTTATTTTTAGTGGAATAGCACAGTTTAATTGTATTTTGTCCTTCTAATGTCCTTCTGCGAAACCCAAATTTCTGATAAAATTCAAGGCTCAGCTTTTTTGCTTAGAGTTCAATTGGCTCTCGGATGCCCTTAGGTCCAAATGTCACTTCATGTGGAATTTTTGTTGTTAATCTTCTATTATTGGGTGAATTATTTTGCAAACAGACCGATTCAATTGCTTTAAGCTCTGAACCTGTCAGGCTAGCTTTTATTCTGAATGCTTCTGATAAGGAACTTTGGTAAGAATGCTGTGCCTCCAGCAAGTTACCAGGCTCACCTTGGTGGGGAGCAGCTTCAAGGTCCCTGGGAACTCTCAGTTTGTTAAGAAAAGAGAATCTAGGTGCAGAAAAATCTCCCTCCAAGTTTTGCTTCTGATGTGGGAGCGCACCCCAAAAGAGTGGAATGCCCTGTATGATGTGCTGAGTCTCACTTTTTGCATAGTGATGACCTGAAGGCTGCGATGAGAGCCAAAGTCAGCGCTTTGTTCCCATGTTGTGACCACACGAAGGGGCAGATCCCTGCTGCTAACCCTGCAGACTCTGAGCTGATGGGGATCTGTGTGGGAGTCGGGAACTTTGGCAGCATCTTTGACCTTTTTCCTCTTGATGGAGTGCCTGGTGCCCGTCTCAGATGCTGCCCTGACAGAGATGTCTGTCTGTCTGTCTGAACAAGATAATGCTGATAGGTGATGGGAAGTCAAACTGATGAGGCACCTCAGAAACCATGCTCTGAGTTTAGTAGTCCAACAGGCCTCTTTCTTAGAACCCGAAGGAAACAACAAAATGCTTTACAAGACGTGTTGTGTGTATAACAGCAGCAGGTAAGGTGTCATCTGCAGAAGGCCAAGGAGGGGCGGCCGTGTTTCAGTGTTGCAGCTCAAAGAAAAGATTCAATGGGTCTCCATTCCTGAATTTTAATAATTCTGTGAGCAGATTTCGTTGTGCTACTTCTGAATGCAGCGTTAGAAGCCAAAGCAAACTTCAGACCCTCTTTTATATTCATGGGAAGTGTTGTAGAATGACAGCATTTTTTCTTTGGAAAGACAATCTCCTGTGCAGCAGAGGAAAAGAACAAGTGAACAAACGGTGCGAGCTTACGGAGGGCTTTTTTACCTTCTTCCCAGGCAAGGATAGCTTTCCACTAACACAGAGAGTTCTGTTTTCTCTATTAAAAACAACTGCACTCAAGTGGAATAGGCTTTGTATTTTGTCCCAGAAACAGAGTTTCATTCAAAGATAAGGCCCCTCTGCGTTATGGTGCCTGTAGTCACCTGATGGGGCCGCTGGTAACTTTTAGGCTGCTTTAGTCTGCATTCCTGAGATGCTTTACTCCTGGCACTGCAATTAACAGCTTCGGGTTCACTGCCTGCCACCAGAATCCCTGCTTGCCACCCGTGCCCTTGAATGTTGCCCACGGTCGCAGGAGAGCAAAGCAAATAGGCTTTGTTTCAAAGAATGCAAACTTTGCACCCACAGACATCGCTGAGGATGCCGTTGTGGAGTTGTGAGCAGGTAAAAAATAATAATAACAATTAAAAAAAAGTTTGTAGCTTTTTGATGTTTTATTTTTGAAGTTGAGAATTGCTGAGTATGACTACGATGGGCCCAGTCTCCCAGTCTGGAAGCATGCTTGGAGAATCTCTTGTTATCCTTGAAATCAGGAAATACTTTTTGCGAATAAATGAAGAAAGAGGAAATTGTTGCCTTTTTGGCAAAATGTTTGTGTTCTAGTGCATGGTCTCGAGTTTGGCAGTGCCTGGCTGATGAATGCGTGTGCCCAGAGCTGCCTGGTGGTTCTTGACACCTCCAGCAGGTTCATCTAGTGCAAACCTGAGTGAAAAAGGAGGTCATACTGATGGGGCCTTTTCTAAAGCTCAAACACAGACTGTTTGCTGTACTTGGGAAGAGTGTTGTGCTTTTGTCTGTAGTGAAAGTTCAGGAATTTGGTGGAAAAAGGTTGTTTTACTTACTCAAAAATTGCATGGTGTTGGTGGGAAAGGAGAATGCACTGCAGACTGGAGCTGAGGGACCACCCTTGTCCTGCTCCCACCAGTAGAGCTGTCATGCAGCCTCTTGGAGGCTCAAGGACAGGTATTCTCTACGTGCAAACATTTGCACCTGTCTTTGCAATGTCCACACAAGGTGTTCTGGGCCCAAGGGACTCTGTCCCTTCCTTGGAACAGGAGTCTGAGGTTGGCCATGAAAACTCTTGCTTTGAAGATGGATGAGCAGAGGGTCCCGTCCACATGAGGCAAGACCTGGCAGCCCTCAAATAGCAAACAACACTTCTGAAATGGCAGTCAAATCAACAAACCTCTCCTGTAATTAAGTCAAACGTCCCCTCTAAGGAAGCTTTAATCACCACAGTTCTGGGACATGAGTGCAGGACTGTTGTCCTTTGTGAGCGCCTGCTGAGCCTGGCCCTGCTTGGCTTGTCTTCTGTTGCATTCCCCAGCCAAGGAGATGTCCATAGCTCCAACTCAGCCAAATGTTTGTTTTACATGAGCCAGAAAGTTTGCAGGGATCGTTTTGACATCAAAAGTGACTGTTTTTTCTAAACAAAAGTCATTATCTTGAGCTCACAAATGGCGTATTTCTTGAGTCAGGACACAAACCCAGAAAACCAAGCAGCCCAGCACACCTACTCCAGCTCCACTCTACTGCTGACCATAGAAAGGAGGTCGGCACTATGTTTCAGTTAGCCCAGTCAACCTTTTTTTGTTTCCTGGTGATCCGCCTTGAGAGGACAAACTTTTTTTTTATTTAATAAAAGCCGTGTCGTTTAGCTAGTTAGTGTTTGAGGGCAAAAGTCCTTCAGCATGCAGTTCATGGTAGGTGCTTAAGGACATCTCTAGGTCAGGGGGTTCCGCATGCTGACTCTACGTACCATTTAAAAATCTTCACTAAACTGGATGGTAGTGAGTACATCAACTACTTCTTCCTCCTTGTTTTTCTCCCCCTTTTAGATTATGGCTGAGGAATGAAGTCTTGAAATATGCTGCAGATTTATTCTTCGTGTTGAATGGATGGCTGATGGACAGGATTGTTTCCGTTTTGCCCTCATCTAACTCCTTCGAGCACATGGTGTGTGCAGAGGCCTGGCTGAGTGGCAGCAAGTGCCACCATGCACCATTTATTTGGGCTGGTTTTGGCACAAAGGGACCTTTCACGTGCAGGGGATCTTTTCTCCTTGGAGGATGCTGAAATTGAAGGAAGCCTCTCTGAAGCTCTTGAACAAATAAGGACAATTAGTTCATCTGCTGTAAGTGAAATGCTGTCCTGTAATTAGTGAGATTAAATGTATTGTATTAACAAAGTGTTAAAGATGGGGATGTGCACAATTTAAGATTTTAAACTCAAGAATGCCAAGCGAAATATAAGATAAACCTTCTGCTTCCTTTCCTTTGTCTGGGACTGGCTCCAGGCTTGGGGGCTGCTGCCAGGGCACTGGTTAAAATAGAATAGAATTGCTCAGGTTGAAAAAGGCCTTAAAGATCATCAAGTCCAACCACAACCTAACCAAACTACCCTAACTAACAGCCCTCTGCTAAATCGTGACCCTGAGCACCACATCCAAATGGTTTTTAAACACATCCAGGGATGGTGACTCAACCAGCTCCCTGGGCAGCCCATTGCAGTGCTTACACCAGTGCTCCACTGGCTCCATTGTGGAGAAGCGTGAGGTTACACAGTGGTTGGTGAGCTCCTGAAGGGCAGCAGTCCATTGCCAGAGCCCAACCCCTTGTATCTTGTCCCAGTGCCATCCCTCATCTTTGTGTTTTGCCTTTAACTCGTGTCTGGTTACAGAACAAGTTGCATCCAGTTTAATGATCAGCCCATCCGTTCCTTGATTATCTTCTATGGGAGACTTGAATCAGAGCCTCAAACCCCTCAAATGCACTTCTGGCTAGGGTACGTGCCAGCCTGTGGGAGGAAGGGGAAGTATCTGAATGCTCAGATACTCAGCAAGCAACATGATATTGCAACAACTGCAATTTTCTGGCATGACGTGGGTCCACCTTTCATCTTTATTAGTTTTCAGGGTGGAACAGCATGGGTGAGACTGAGGGATGGTGATGTTGTGTCTGGGTATTGCTCTTCCCAGCAGCCTTTCAAGCTGCTAAGTGCTACCATTCTCTAGCCATGTGGGATGTGCCCCAGTAATTATGGGGGATTGCACAGTTTTGTGATGAAGTTTATTTACTTGTTTCTTATTCCTATTGTGTTAGCACTAATTGAAGCTAACTGTGCTTACATCAGGCAAAATGATGGGAAGTATTTGGACCCAGCATTTATGTGACTATGTGGATATAACTGTTTTGGTTTGATATTTTATGGTATTCATGGGAGGAAAATCCCATGCAAGTGGTTGTAAAGCATGTAGCTCAATCTCTTGTAGAATCATGGAATTGCTCAGGTTGGAAAAGACCTTACAGATCATCAAGTCTAACCACAACCTAACCACACTACCCTAATTCTGACAGCCCTCCGCTAAATCATGTCCCTGAGCACCACATCCAAATGGTTTTTAAACACATCCAGGGGTGGTGACTCAACCACCTCCCTGAGCAGCCCATTGCAGTGCTTAACAACCCTTTTTGTAAAGAAGTTTTTCCTGATATCCAACCTAAATCTCCTCTGGCGCAACTTGAGGCCATCAAGAAGGGCAGCCTATTAAAAATCATGTGATAGCATAATCCTTATCTTAGCAGTAATGAACATTAGCACTTGGAACAGCGTATTGTCTATGACATGTCTGATCAGTGTTCAATCAAGATAAGCATCCACTGTAAAGGTGGAAGCAAGCAAACAGTGAGCAGCCCCAAAACCTTTATGCCTTCTGGTTAATGCAGCGGGGTCTGCTCCCAGATGTGCTTGGCACACGTCTCTTTATTTCAACCAGGACTACCAAACCAATGACAACGACCAGGCCGTTGTGGAAATCTGCATCACTCGCATCACCACTGCCATCAGGGAGACGGAGTCCATAGAGAAGCATGGGAAAGCCCTGGTGGCTCTCTGGGAGTCGTGTCTGGAGCACAATCTGAAGCCTTCTGGCAAAGACGAGGACACGCCGCATGCGAAAATTGCATCTGATATCATGAGCTGCATCTTGCAGGTGAGAGGGAGCTGAAGGCGAGGGAGTGCCATGCATTCCTCAGCTATTCAGCTTTATCTCCTAAAAGGTAGCAGCACTTTGTGTTATCTGAGGGTGAGAGTGGCTGCATGTCTTTAAAACCAAGAATTTGACCCCCAGTGCTAATGTATATTATTATGTGATATCCATATCAGTGAATCAAATCTGTTGCAGCTTCCTTATCTTTAGAAATGTTGCACCTGTCTAGTGCCAGATCTCACTATCTTAATGCTCCTTTAATTCTTACTATTTGCATTACATGTAAGAGTTGCAGGGGGAGCCACAGGACCATCATTTGGAGAAACAATTGCTTTGGAGTGCATTGCTATGGGTTTTAGGAAGAAAACAGCAGCAAGTAGCTGGGTTTGGACAAACTTTCCAGACTGGAGACATATCTTGTCTTCGTAGTACCTTAAAAGCCATACTGAGGCATGCAATGGCTTGTCCTCACTTTCGGTCTGCGCTGTCAGCAGCTGTGTTCCCTTATCCAAATGTTTTAGGGATTGCTCTGTTACAGATTGCTTTGAGAAAGGAGTTCACTCAAATGAGATGAGAAAGTCATAAAAGCATTTACTGCTCTCTGAAACAGAGCTGCTATCAGCAAGTTCCTTTGCATGAAAGAAAACACAAAGGCAGGCATGAACTGAGTTTTGAATGCGGTACGCGAGGGTTAGTTGAAGTTGTAATGAATATCTGACAGCTGGGTTGAATCTCACAGCGTGTTTCTGTTGATATTAGCAGCAGGGAGGTCCCCTAGGTTTGCAAACAGTACTATATCATATTATTAAAATCTGTTTTTCATTGTCACCCTCACAATTTCCTAAGTGTGCTGTCATGCCCTGATACTTACAATGGAACAAATGAAACCTTTCTTCTGTCGGAATTAAAGCCTTTTCTTATCTAAGTATTTTATCTTTATTATAGGAAAAAAATATCCCATTCTTCAGATTTTTTAGATCTGTTTAAGCACTCATCAGAAGGCCAAGCCTTATCCTCTCATTCTTTCTGCACGCAGTCCTAGCGTGTAACTTGGAGGCAGAATTTGGCTCCTACTTGCTATCTCTCATCCAAAATGTAACAAGGCATTACGTTGATTTAAACATGCTGCTGCGTACGGATCTATTCGTTTTGAAGGCTTTTCTCACTGAAACACAGTTTTGGTCACACAGCAGTTGCCACAAGAAGCTGCCTCAACGCCAGGAGTTGCTGCAGCCCAATATTACACAGGGGCTGATGGAAAGGGGCTGTGGCAATCCCTGTAGTCCTTGTAGCCTCTTAAATTCGCTCTTCTGTTCTTGTTGAGCAGCAAGCTGTAGCCTTCATTAGGGTCAGTCCTGCTCTTCTAAGGCTGATGGCCAGGGCAGATCCCTCTCACAGAGGTAGAGTTGGCTATATGTACAACAGAGTTGCTTTTTCCTTGGGTTGAAATGTATATTTTTCAGGGCTGCTCCAGAACGAGCATGTGTTCGGTCTGGACTACCCCTGTTGCTCACTATTTTGTTGCTTTCTGTAACATCTGGGGCCCACTGGTTGCCTGTGATTTCAGATTCTAGTTAAATATAGTCATACTGTGGGATTCTTTTCAAAATCGCTGTATTCTGGTTTCAAAAAGATGCTCAAAAGTGAGGGAAGATGAGAGAAAAGCACTGATTAAGGAGGCTTCAGAAAGGATGTAGGTCCTCAACTCATATATACAAATATGTCCTGCTTGCTTCAAGGGCAGCTATGTACAGAAGCTTAATGGGCAATAGACATATGCAGTCCGTGCATGCTATTTCACATATAGCTGCAGAAAATCCTTCCACACTCTGATCTCAAAACTCAGCTGTATGTGCATGTAGCCCTAGGGTTGCTGAAGCTTGGTGCCATTCTCATAAAATCATTAGGGTTGGAAAAGACCTTCAAGATCATCCAGTCTAACCATCCACCTGCCATCAGTGTTTCCCCACCAAACCATATCCCTGAGTATAACATCTAAACACTTCTTGAACACCTCCAGAGACAGTGCCCCCACTGGTCTCTGACCAATCTTTGGGAGAATAAATGTTTCCTATGTCCAACCTGACCCTCCCTGGCGCATCTCGGTGCCATTTTCTTTTGTCCTATCACCTATTGCATGGGAGAAGAGACTGACCTCCACCTCGCCAGTGTGAGGCCAGAAGATAGCTTTCATCAGTGCCACGCATATGAACAATTTCTGCTGACCCCGGTGCTCAGGGAAATTGGCTGCAATTTAAGAAAGGAAGTCTTAATTATCAGAGGAAAATTGATGGTTAGCCTGTGAGCAAGCCTACCAGCGCATCCACTCATGTGTGCTCTTCTTCATTTGACGGGTATGCTTTAGATTTCAGAGTCCATCAGTTATTTTTCACCTCTCCCCTGCCCTTCAAAAAAAAAGGCTTTTCTGTTTTCACTCACTTCACAAGCATGTCACAGGACTGCGGTTTGAGCAGAGCGTGGTGACTGATGCTGGAGGGCTGTGGGCTGTCACTACACGTGGCTGCCGTATTCACGCCTTGCTGTAAGTTCTTAAAAGCACAACAACGGATGAGAAGCACAGAAATAACCACTGCTGGGCCCAATGCAAGGAAGACCTGTGCTCCTGTGCGTTTATCCAGCATGCTGATGTCCTGTTTTGCAGTGAATGTAGTTGCATATGGTCAAGTTTTCCCCAGTTGGGGTTGGAGAGCTGGGCAAGGGAACGGGGTAGGGGAGGATGAAGGGCAGAAAGCTGAGCTCTCAGCAGCAGGCACACACTGCCTGCACTCTGCAGGGCTGGCTGCTGGGCTGAGCTCTGCTGGCACAGTGAGCAGCATGAGTGGGTCCCAGCCGGAGGAATTGCTCCGAGGGGTTTGCTGTGCGTTGGGGTGAAAGCAGCCTGTTCTGTTTGGATTGGTGGACATGGCTTCTGCTGTCTTCCCTGACGGACTAAACACAAAATGAATTGGTCAAAATGTTGCAGCAGTTCATGTGTATGTTGTGTACTAAATATCATGTTTTCTCCTCTTGCAAAGTACAGAAATGTGTGTACAATCATCTCCTGCTGCAGCAGTTTTAGATTTCCTTCCTTGCTGTTTCTTTGAAGCCTGCTGTCAGTGCTGCCACCAAAGCATAAGCTTTCTTGACCCCTTGTTTTGCTTTTCCTGTCCCCCCCTCGTTGTTCTGATCTTTATTTTTCAATTCCTATCAGCAGGAGATGCCTTATTTCACTTCAGCCGCTTATTTTTCAGAGCTTCTTCATGTTTTTGCAGAATTACAGCCGCCCTTCGGTGATGGCCCTGGCCGTCCCAGTGGCGGTGAAATTCCTTCAGAGGGGCAATAAGGAGCTGTGCAGAAACATGTCGAGTTACCTCTCCCTGGCTGCCATTGCTGAAGCAGAGCTGCTGGCTGAGCACACAGATGCCATTGTCAAAAGTGTCCTTCAAGGTACGAACGTGGATCCAACCCATAGGGTTGGGAGGGACCTCAAGGATCACGAAGCTCCGACCCTGCACCATAGGCAGGGCCACCAACCTCCACATTTAATACTAGATCGCCGAGCCCACCCTGTGACGTGTGTGTATGGAACATACAAACGCTCATAAACGTGTGATTGAGTGAGTAAGGCAATCTAAATGAACAGAAATTAACCAGGGAACACCTCTCGGGAATATGTGAACTTAATGAACCCTTTGGACTATGGGAGATTCGTTGTAGTTTAGGTGACCCCCAGGGCAGGAAATCTCTCTGTAGCTGTTAGTGCACTGTGCTAATGGAGTGCAAGTAAGGAGCTGTGATAGGAGGCTGCAGTTACTGGGCTCTTCTCCTTTCTATTAGTGTCACTGGCAGTACTCCAAAATAGAAATGAGGATGAAATGGATCCCACCCTGTGTCAGATGCAAAAGCCTTATGGTGATGCTGCACTCTCGCCTACATCAGTAGCTTCAGATGGTTCTGCTGCTAAACTCTTTACATTTTACTTCTGTGGTTTAAAAAGGAACCAGAAATATTCAGAGCTTTAAAAAAGGAATTCCAATCTGGCCAACGTTGTCAATTTCACAGTTGCAATACAGTGCTGTTGTAGGAGAAAATCAGTTTGTTTTTCCGAGCACAGGTAATAGTAAGAATTGGCAACAGCTGTCTGATTATTCCATGAATATTGTTGTGAAAATGTTAAGCCCTTGAATTCATTAATTTTGTGCTTTTTTTTTTTAATGGGCTTTTTTTTTTTTTTTTTTTTTTTTTAATTTGGAGAGATACCCTGAGCTAGAAAGTAATGTGGTGCTTAAGATGGTACAAATTAGTCTAATTGGTTTAAGGACAAATGCAATCAATAAGTATGAGCTGTGGGATAGTACAAACTGACTGGTCCAGGAGCAGGATATCCCTGTGGCTTTGTGGGTTGGTAGTGATCATTCTTTTAGGGCTTGTGGCATTGGATTTAGATGCTTATGTTGTGTATTACCACTGGGGATGAATGGAAACATGGAGTGTGATGAGTTTTACAGTGCAGTCATGAATATAGAAGAGTGGCAAACATCCACAGCTGACTGCTGGCCTTCCTGTATGTATGATATTCCACCAGCAGATGTTGCTGTGGATAATCAGAGAGGGGAGCTGCAGGTTGCAGGAGGGCACTCTGCATTGGTAGTGCTGGCAAAATGCTCTCCCAAATACTTTTATTTTGTGTTTTCCAAGCAGGCGAAGGGCCTGTTCAGATACAGCTCAGCCAGGGCAGGAGGGGATGGGTGCTGATGGAGGTAGCTGCTGGCTGATGGGGAAGCTGTGCTGATCCACAGTTGCTGCAAAGCAATAGTGGTTGGAAAGCATTCCAGCTGAGTCAGTGGGAATGACTGGGTTGTGTTTGGTAATGGGCCAAAGCAGTGCGGAGATAGCAAAAGGCTTCCCAAAAACCAAAGCATCCCAGGTATGAGGAATGGCAAGAAAAGCAGCCAGGAACCACTGCTGGTAATCTGTGAGGATTTTGCTGGTTCTGCTACATCCCAGGGACATTTGTTTTCACTTAATGGAGGGCAGCCGAAAAGGGTCTTGAGAGTGCTTCATTGCTTGCACAATGTTGGGAACTTGAGTGTTCCTCTGAAGTCAGCAGATGAACAGAGGTAACCTTTCACTCTCCCATAATTCAGGTTATTTGCACATCTCATTTTGTAAGAACTCTCAGTTGTGCTCATTGCTGAGTGTTTAGGTAACTCCTATTGCAGTGGAAATTGCAGCTCTCTGAGCATTTCTTTTTCCCTTAAATGTACAGCGTGGCTGGAATGCTGAAGCAGAACACGTGGCTTTAGCCACAAAGCACAACTGCCCCCCCCCCCCCCCCCGGCATAGTAAAGTGGAAATGCCATCGTCATCACTTTTATTTCTTACTACTTCTGTATTGTGGAAGGAAGGGTTGGATAGCAGCGTTGTATTCAGCAATGAGTGGGGCAACAAATGTCAAGAAACTTCTCAGACTGCAGTGTTAGGCACTGCCTCTGGCTGATGTTGGCCTGCAGCCCTCCGAGGGGCTCTCCATCTCTATCAGACTTGATATTTGTTTCTTCTCTATTAGCTATTAAAATGGAGCACTTAAAAACATGGGGAAAATCCAGTTTTCTATTTATTTAGAGCTTCGGTTGATGAAAACCATGAATCACAGAATCACAGGAAGGCCTTCGTTTAGTAAAGTATCTTTATTTACAAAACAACTTTACAAAAATAATCTCAATAAAATTACGACAAAGTCAATTTACAGTATAATACAGCTGCACTTTCTCGAAACATATCAGATTATGATGGTGAATATTACTCCTATGTGTCGGGTCAGTCGGTGGCACTAAAAATGCTTTAAACAAGAAGCTAGTTCTATTTGTAGCCTACAAATCACTAACAACACTTAATAAACAACACGCTTCTTGGCTGATGGGGCTTCCCTTGTACAGCTTATGCCAGAGGGTGAGCAGCAATAGCCAGGGAAGGCTGGGAGGTGTGCAGACCCTGCTTGGCATTGCCAGGTCTGGGCAGGAGCCCCGGGCAGCACTGCGGTGCCCACAGTGGCACTCAGCTTTCAGCATAAGTTAGAGAGGCGGTGATTGTCTGACCTCAGGAATGGCTTATCCAATGTCAAGTCTGGATGTGGTATTTTCAGTGTTCTGCCTAAAGAGCAGGCAGAGATCAAATCCCACCCCCATAGCATCTCACTGCGTGAATTTGCGGTGCTAATCTGCCTTGGGAGCTGGGGAGATACAGGCTTCTTCAGCTCCGTTCCTTGTACGTACACTGGTGTTCTGCTCTTGATGGAATGTGCTCTGCTTCAGAAACTGGAGCTTAAGAAACATACTGAGCTCCTCCATAAGGCAGAACCTCCGTGACTCCCCAGCCCACAATGTTGCCCCGGGAGCTGCACGCATCCTCTCCGCCCTGCGTTGCTATCTCCTCAGTGCTGAGCACTCTGTCCCACAGGTTCAACCCTGTTAACTTTCCCGAGAAGGCCAAAGCTTCATCAAACCCTCCTCCAACACAGCAGCCATTCTTCTCTTGGCCGATCTGCAGAATTCCTCCATCAGGAACAACATGAGTGTCAGCAATGCCCACAGCTGTGGCCGTTTGCGCTCCGTCCACCCACAGCGATGCGGTCCCGTTATCTGAGCTCCAGGTGCCACACAGATGGATCCACCTCCCAGGAACCACCACATTCCTGGCAGCCAGCTTGTGCTGGGCATTACCTACGGTGAGCACTGCAGACTGCTGGCTGAGGTACAGCTGAATCTCATAGGGATTGAGTTTTGTTCCATAGGAGAAGACGATGGTTTTGTCCAAAACCTCCGTTGCTTTGACCCAGATGCAAATGGTGAAGGAGGAGAGGGTCATCGCAGCTGTTGGATGAACACTCCCAAAGATCTTTCTGGAGCGCATCGGGAACAGAATTGCTGTTTCATAGCCTGAAAAAGTTGATTAGGGAGAGGACATTAAGTACAAGTTGTTACTACGTGCACAGGTAGGACCCTTGGCTCACACTCGCTTTGGGCTTTTCAGAGGGCTGTGAGCTCAGCTCATCCCATGGAATGGAGGAACCCACCTGCAGGATGCTTTGAAGAAGCTGTCAGATCTGATGGATGAGTTTGCTGCATAGTTTTTATGGCAGTGAGCCTAGGGGCTAGTTGTGCTGCTTGAGCAAGGCTCAGCTTTCCCTTCTCCACAGAAGCACATTCCTGCCCTGTACACATCATACAGATGGGTTAGCTGCCTGTCTGTCCTGCTGCATTGCCCCTGCGGTCTGCATGGGTCACCAATAGAGATGGGTCCTGTCTGTGATGAGAGGTGAATGAAGCAACAGCTCTCTCTCACAGAGGTCATTTTTTAGCCTCTGTGCCCTCTTTCATCATGATGTGATTGGGAACAACGACGTTACAGTAAGCGGATGGGTTTGCTGCTCTGTCTCTCTGGAAGTCTGAGATATTTGGTGTTCCTGGGATAGCAGCATGGAGCTGCTGGATCTCTGTGTCAGGAGCCACTGCAGAGCAACCTGCAGGGCTGGATGCCACCGACAGGTTCTGAGCAGCAGGGCTGGGAGCATCCCTTCTGTGCAATGCAACGCGCTGGGGCAGGAGCCAAACCTGGAGCCAAACCCAGAGCAGTGCTGTATAGGACAAGGGAGTGCTGGCAGACGCGCGATGAGTTTGGTTTTTAGTGTCTCTTAGGTGTCTCTTTTGTGACCCTGTCTGTAGGGCCATCAGGAACCGTGCACTGGTTAAGCACTGAGAATATGAACGTTTTAAAACAGTTCCTCTCCCATCACCAATCAGCCATATATTACAATAGAAACTAGATAATTTAAGCTGCTCTCAGGAGTTCATGAAGCTTAGAGAATGATGATTACTGAGCACAAGACATCCTTGGTGTCCTATATGCTGTTCCCTGGTCCTTAAATACAAGTGGGCATTCTAAGTTACATAGGGAAAAAACAGCCCCCCCACCCCCCCCCAAGTAAGTTTCCTCTTTAGCTTAGAGCACCTGGAAGTTCTATATGTATGGAAACTTCTGCTTTAGTGAATGAAGGCCTCTCTGTGTCCTTCAGGGCTGTGCTGCTGTGTTATTTCAGACTGCTTCCTCAAACCTGGGGCAGATTTTAGAATGTGAGAAGTCCCGTCTGAACATGAGAAAGAACTTCCTTCCCATGAGAGAGACAGAACCCTGGACAGGCTGCCCAGGGAGGTGGTAGGATCTCCAGAGGAGGGTTCAGAACCCACCTGGATACTTTTCTGCATAACCTCCTGCTGGAGACCTGCTCTGGGGGGCTGGGGGCTGCAGAGGTCCCTTCCAACCCATACGGTTCTGGGATTCTCTTTTTTTGGGGAGACTTGGGGGGCAACTGCTGGGGATTCTCTTTAAGATGCTGTGAAGGAACTCTTTCACAGAGCAGCTTTTAGTTAGCAAGCTTTCTGGCTTTGTTATCAGGGGCTAAACAAAATTAAATCCAGCCTCGCTGAAGAACAAAAAGTGTGATTAGGAAATCCCTCAAGAGATGTCTGGCAGCAGTTCAAGATTAAAGTCAGTTGCTAAAAATTCCCTTGAAAAAGAACTTCCAGGCAGAGAGACACACTGGAATTGCTTAAAAGGTGTATTTTAAAGTAAAAAGTAAGAATGCTTTCTATAACATCATGTTGCAACTAGTGGAAATACTCTGAGTTTCTAGTGTTGAGGCTGAGGTCTCTAATGCTGATCAAGATTTGACTCTCCTACAGTGCACAATAAATGGTGCAAGGCTGGCTGTGCTACGGGGGGAGATAAGGAATGAGCTCATGCCTTCTGAAAGGCAAGATCCATGTGCTTGGGATGGGGGTAAGGGATATGCTGGAAGGTCTGCTCCCAGGGCATGCAGTTTACTAAAATGCTGCAGCATATAAAGGGGTGAAAGCAACGTATTCATAAGACTGCATTCATGTTCCCCATTAAAATACAGCTTTGTATCCTTGCTCAGCTGTATGGCATTGCTAAGTGGTCGCTGACAGTGCTGGGACTGCATTCCTCCTTCCTGTTGGCACACGTGCAGGACCGTGCAAGTGTAGGTTTGTGGGGTTTTTCTTAGTTTTTTAAGGTACAGGAACTTTTATTTGTGGTAAAATGTAGTCATTAAAGATATGGCAGCACTGAGAAAATATGCAGCCATAGTCACCTGGCTGGCAGAGCTGCACAGTCCTGTGCACACAACAGTGTGTGCCCATGCTTTCTGCAGCTGGGGCTCTGCTCTGCCATACCCTGCTCTAGTGCTGCTGCTGCTGCAAGTCTTGTTACAGAGCACAGGGGACCCCAAGGAAATCTGAGCAGTGAGCCCATCATTCTATGGGCACCTCGCTTGCTCACTGATATTCCAGAGGGAAAAAAGTGAATGTAGTGGTAGCAGGGTGTCAGCAGGTCTGTGCCCTGCTGCAGTGTCCTCTGAGCTGCAAGGAAGGGGAGGAAGGAGCAGGAATATGCTCCAGGGGGACAGGAGGGCTCAGTGAGTGAGTGAGTGAGGGGGCTACCAGCTGAGGGAGAAGGGGAGGATAGTTTTGGTGTGTTTGGCTGCTCTTTGGCAGCCCTTTGGGATCCAGGAGAGCTGCTGGAGGTAGGCTGGTGGCTGGGTGGCTGCTTTGCCCTCCTGCATGAGGGTTTTGATTAAATCTTTCTTTGATCCCATGTTTGGGAAGCTCAGAACTGCTTTCTCAGGAATGCCTACTGAGTTGCTCCCTTGTATCTACAGCCTGCTCAGAGCCTCTGGGCTGCCCACGAGGCTGCTATGGAGCCCTACGAGGAGGAAAGCATTCACAGGACATCTGCTTGGGCCCCCAAAGAGCCCTCTGGGAAGCGCCCCACACTGCACTCACCTGCTGGCAGTAGGTGCTGGGCAGCCCACTTCTGAGATGCCTTCAGTTCAGCTCTGGTCTGCTGCAGCTCTTTCCATAAGGTGTTCAAGAGAAGGTTGTCCTCTCTGTTGAGGCTGAGCTTGTCCTGCTGGAGCTGGAAAGCTGTTTCTTGGGCCTCCCCCTCTGCCCATCTCAGCCAGGAGCTTTCCAGCTGGCCCAGCCTGGCAGACACGTTTTGGCTCAGCTGCAGGACCTGCTCCAGAACCTTGCCCTGCTGGAACTCACAGAGCCTCTCAGCATCCTCAGGTTGGTCTCCTTTCCTCTGCAGTGCCTGCTCCAGCTGGGCCAAGGCGTGGGAGGTGAGCTGCTGCACCACGGAGCTGAAGGTGCCGGTGAGGCCAACGGTGAGTTGGCTCAGCTCTGCTCTGATTGCCTGCACGTCTGCCTTCAGCCCATCCTCCAGCGCCTGCAGCATCATATTCTCCTTCATCTGTGAGTTCTCCAGCATGATGAAGAGCTTGTCCCACTCCGTGTGCTCCCGCTGGCAGTCACACGAGGCAGCTGCAAGGCAAGACACGGATGTAGGTTTAAATAGAAGGGGTGTTTCCCGAAATCTGCCTCTGTGCAAGGCTTCAGCCTGCCCCTGCATTTATGTCTGTATCAGAGCAGAAGGCAAAGCAGTGCTCAGTACAGCAATCCTAAAACCAAGTGGCATCCACCGTCCATTGCAGGAAAACAGAAAAGTAGTGGCAGCAAACTGCAGCACGCCATCCCAGTACCCGAGCATTGCCGTCTGCAATAACCCACTGCTACAAGCACATGGTTCCTCTTAAAATAATGCTTGTGGTTGTTACAAGAGCTAAGCAACAAAGAACGCAGCGCTGCGCTGTAGATGGTATCTACTTACATTCCTCAGTGCCCAGAACTGGACCTTCGATTTCGTTATCCAGATTCACATACATGAGATCGTAGTCGTCGTCTTCATCCAGCACAGAAGCAGAAGCCCTGAAAACACAGAACAGCGTGAGCAGAGAAAGCACTCCTCCAGGCAGCATTCTGCAGCTGCTTCCTGCAAATAGCCAGGCTGGGGCTGGGCTGGAGTGGGACTGCAGCAGGGACTGCGAGGAGCCACGGGCAGCCCCTAATAAATGCTCCGAGTGTCTCAGCTTGAATGAATGAGCGCTGCGAGTGCCAGCGCTGTAATAGGAGCACTTCTGGTTGTTGGTTTTGGCAGTGAGGAGCAGGGGGCGTGCAGCTTGCTTAATGTCAGCCCCCAGGTCTGCATGTGGGGGGGGAGGATGGGGAGAGCTGCTCCGCACGCTGCTGCTTCCCCTGGAGCAGAGTGCCAGAAATGCGCAGCGTTGGGTGGGAGCTGGGAGAGGGACTGCTGCCTGAGCTGCATCACTTGGGCTGCTCTGTGCTCTTTGTGCAAACTCCGTTGGCAGTTGGTATGTGCTGTGGTTACGGAGGGGGCTGGCAGGAAAACACAGCTACCTGGAGCTGGTTTGGGTGTGTGTGTCTGGTGTAACCTATATGCTGTGGCTTTGGGGGCTGTTTTCTTTAGAAACTTCTGCTGCGCTGGTAGTTTGAGCAGCAAAGGAGAGCTTGTAAAATAAAGGCAGTTTGTCGGGTTTTTACTTTTCTAGCCCAAATTAGCGATAGCAACTTTGTATCCATTAGAGTAATGTGTTCCGTCTAGTTTCTTCCTTCGGGAGCCTACAGGTTAGCAGCTGCACGATTAGGATTGTGTCTGTTAACATGGAGAAAAACAAAATGAGAGACTGTGGGGTTAGGTGTTAATCTGGTGCCAAGTCCTACTGTTGTTGGTGTTGATCACTTTTAAGTGCTGGAGAGTGTATCAGTTTAATGAGCCTCGGGTTACTCCAGCATTGAGATTAAGGGTAGCACTCTGATGGTACAAATTATATATTGGCCACAAAATATTCAGAGAACAGGATACAAAAGCAAACAGAGCTGCATCTCATTTGCAATCCGTTGTTCCCTTTCTGGTTAGACTCCCCAGGAGAGGCCGGTGCTTCCCTTAGTGCTTGCCAGCCCTGCTCCTCCAGCACGTGGCCGATAGCACAGGAGTGGGACAAGTGTCTGTGGGAGGGTTAGCAGAGGTGCATATGGCCTCAGCAGTTGTCCCTTGAGTTTGGTAGGCTGGAACTAACTGATCTTTGAGGTCCCTTCCAATCCAAGCCGTTCTGTCATTCTATGACCAAGTGCTGCTGTACTGCTCTGCTCACAACATACCCACAGAGTGCTATGGGAGTCGTTCTCCTACAAGCTCTGTGCTGCTGGGCTGGGCCATGGAAGGGGCAGAGCAGAGGCAGCACACAGAGCCTTTCATAGAATCATCGTGGTTGGCTCTTTTGGAGAAGAAATCTTTCTTAATATCCAACCTCTGTGGTTCTTTGCACATGCAGGTACATTGGTTGTGAGCATGCAGCGTGACCCTGGGCTACAGGGCTGTGTTTTGCCTTTTGGTGCCTCTGCCCCACCTGACTTGCAGCCAGCAGCGCTCAGCCATCGGATGTCCCCAACTGTACATTGCTTTGTACTGAAATTGCCTAATTCCCAGTGTGTGGTCTGCCCGGAACGCCTGGAAAAGTCTGATCTGGAAAGCATTGGGGATAATGGTAGCAGGGGAGGAAGAGGGAGAGAAGATGATTAAGGAGTGGAGTGTCGCATTTTTCCATTCTCAGACAGCAAATGAACGTTTCAGGCTCTTCGTTTAGGCTGAGCTGCTTGGGAATGGGCAGGGTGTCACCTCCAAGCTCTGAGCAGGCAGAAGGTTGGTGGTGGCTGCATGTGGGTGAATCATATGGAAGCTGGAAAGGGCTGGCAGCTGTTGAGGTGTGCTGGGAGCTGACAGGAAACACGCAGACATGAAAATGTGGGGGATGGAGCTGTGCTTCGTGACCCTTCTGGAGTTATACAAAGAACAGACACAAATTATGGTTTCTGCTTGGGTTGTTTACAGGTTTGTATATACAGGTTATCCAATTAAAAAGAATTCCATATCAGTGAGGTCACTGAAATACGGCTTCAATGCAGGGGGGTTGCCTGCAGTTTGCCCTTGCCTTTCATTCATCCTGCTTTGTGACTGAGAACCCAGTAACGTTTGTTGTACGGTGACTGGACAAGATGCCCAATTTACTTTTGTTCCAAGTATTTTAGTACAAGTGGCTGCAATCCAGCACGTTGTGTCATGCTGAGTTATGTCCCCCTTCTGATGCATCCGATAAATTGGTGCTAAATTTAAATCGGTGCTTTTCTCAAATTGAATGGTTAGTCTGAGCTTCCAGGTGTCCATGATGTCCCAGCACAGGCAATAGCACATCTCAGATGCTACTTCTTGTCTGTCTCTGAAGAATTTCCCTCCATGCTCTTACAGTTGAGAACTTTGCTTGTCCAGGGCAGAGGGAATTTCATCTTTTGCTGAGATGTGAGTGAAGCTTAAGGCATCTGTTCTACATGGACAGAAAGCCTCCAGTGGAAGCTAAGCACGTGCAAGTGCCAAAAAGGCTTAATTCTGCAAACACATTATCCAGAGAAGGAAATAATTTTCAGTATATTTGATTATAAAACTGTTCAATTTCAAACTCAAATGAGAAACTAGAAAACCTTAATTTGAACTTTGGGCAAATTGGTGCTTTGCTGGTTACTTTTGGTTACTTTTGGTTGCTTTTGGTTAGTTTGGGTTACTTTTTCTGGTTAGTTTAAGAAAAAAAAAAACCAATCAAATCTTTGCTGAATATACAAATTAAAAAGGCACTTTCAAAAGAACCTCTGTGACACAGGAGTGTTGATCCCATGGTAAAACAGTGGTACTCGTGCCCCTCAATTATTGTGCAGTCCCACTTGTAGCATGGGGGAGGTGTGGGTAGAGCAGCCAGAACTGAACTGCTGCTGACCTGCCTGGGGTAACCATCAGCAAATCTCCTTCATTTGCAGCTGGCTTTGTGCTCCATTCATGGAACAGGGCAGGAATTGCCCATGGCCCCGGGGACAGATGTGGGGCTGGAGCTGTGGTGGTTGTGTGCAGGGCCCTGGGAGAAGCCAGCGGCTCTAGGAGCAGCAAAGTGCTTTGGGGTCAGATGCAGAGAGCGGCTGAGCAGTGCAGAAGCACTCCCAGGGCTGAGGTACTGTGAAGGGCTCTAGCCGGGTGCTTTTGGAGCCTACAACGAATTGCATTTCAGCTACTTGGCTCAGAGGTGGTGTTGCAAGGCTTGGGTTGCTCTTCATGTATCTGGCATGAGCGTGGTATGGTCAGGTCTGACACACAGGTCCTCTTTCTGCCACCTGGGAACTGAGCTGCTTCTCTTGCAAAATTATAGGGCTTGGGTTTAAGTGGGAGAAAAAGCAGCAGGCCAGAGTGCTAGTTCCTATTGGAAACCAAATTCAAGGAGACCTTAAGGACTTGCACAAAAAGAAGCCATGCTACATTGCAATAGGCAGATGTTTTCCATATGTTGTTCGAGTGAGACTTAAATATATTTGAAGCAGGCATGTACAGCAATGTGAAGTTATATATTTTGGTATGAGCCTGGGCTTCAAACTGAATTATGCGCAGACATCTTAAGAAAATGTGTGAGAGAGGGTTTTGCATATCTGAGTCTGTCTACAGTTGACTTTCTCTGGCTCCTTTCTATTCCTGGAAATGGCATCCTTAACTATTTATGTTCAAATTTACTGTCATGCACATTTAGCTCTCTTAATAACCAATTATTCTTTCCATATGCTGCTTATTTAATTTGAAAGTCTGAATCTCAGAGAAGGAAAAATACAGCTTTTATGTGCTTTCTAGCCTTCTTTGTTTTTTGTTTTTTTAAATCCATTTAAATCACAAGTGTTGAGTGTAGGACTCAATGGAGTATGATCCAAATCTGAAAGCTTGCAAGCAACCCTCTCCTGGTATTGTGTTGGGAATGAAAATCATAATGAATAGGAAATAACTTTATATGCATTGTTATACCTGCTGTGATCTGCTCTATTTGGGCCACGTACTGGGCTCCTTGGGCCAGCCCACAGAAATCAGAAACTCAGGGAGTGGTGGCACTGGAACAGGTTGCCCAAGGAGGCTGTGGATGCCCCATCCCTGCAGGCATTCAAGGCCAGGCTGGATGTGGCTCTGGGCAGCCTGGGCTGCTGGTTGGTGACTCTGCATATAGCAGAGGGTTGGAACCAGATGAGCATTGTGCTCCTTTGCAACCCAGGCCATTCTATGATTCCTCCAGTGTATTCCACACTGCCCGATTTGTGCCGATGACTGGTCCTGCTGCTTCCAGGTGGACACAGATGGTCCAGGCTGCTCCCCAACCACGCCGCACTGCTGTGCAGTAATGCTCTCCTCTACTCTGTTGGCAGGGAACTCGCTGCTGCTGCGTGTCCTGCCTGCCCTATATGAGAAGCAGCCACAGCCAATGGTGCACCGCCTGCCCGAGCTTCTGGCACTGATGGGCCACCTGCAGCCATCCGAGCAGCAGCACCTCCTGCGGCTGCTCCAGCTCATGGCACGGAGGAAAGAGCTCGGGGTAAGGCTGTGTGTGGACGAGCTGCTCGGCTCTGCACCTTCTTCTGGGGGGTTTATCTCTTTCAGATGGCTTGGTGAGCTCTGACTGCTGGTGGCTGTCTCAGTTGGAGTCCACAACAGAGCTTTCCTGTGGTTTGCCATAGAGTTTCATTAATTCCATTCTTTAATTCTATTCCAAATTCTCCATCCGGTCATAAAGAACATAAACGTTGTGGTCCAGCAGTCGTCGTTTTTATAAACCAGGACTGTGTTCTACTTTTTTGGCTCTTCCTCTGTCAGTTGGATTGCAATTCCCATCACTGCACTTCTGTTAGAATTGTATGAACATATCAAGGAAAGCTAGAATAAGTTAGGAACCGATTAAGAGTGAGCTGAAGATTAATTAAGGCACTATGTGTCATGCTCTCAGAATGGCACAACATTCACAGCACATTTGAATAAGACAAAGCTTTGCTAATTTATTAAGTCTATAAAACCTTTCTAAAAGGAGAATCAGCAGTGGTTAATGCCTCCCTCCAAATAGCTGAGGAAGCTTTATCATAACGTGCTGTCACAGATGAAATAGAGCTGCCTTTGGAAGCAAGAGACCAAAGAGCCCCATGTGGCCATGGAGGGGCTCTGCTGGAGCCGATGTGTCTGAGGTCACCGTGTGCCACTGCTGTGTCCTGGCTGGGGACACTGGGGCTGCTGCCCCACTGGGACGTTGGTGTCTGAGCCGAGAGATGCACAAGGGAGGATGTGGAACCCAATGCCATGCCATGGGAAGTTGGTGGAAGGTCTCACCAGTCTGTTCTGAAACGCATTTATGCACATCCCTCAGTTTCCCTGACCCAGAGGTGTGTTAGTAGACATTTAGCAGCACAGGTATGAAAGAATCCTTTAGTAGGAAGTGGAACGTGCTCCGTCCTGCCTGTGAGATGTTTGAAGGTCTAAACCCTCGGCCTCTTGAAAACTGTGTTGTTCTAAGTAATGCCAGCTTGCCCGCGGCATTTTCTGTGCAGCAAGGAGCTAGCCTTTATTTTTAGCTCTGTGCCCACTGTTAACCTTGTCAGGTTGTTTAGTTCCTGGGGGACACAAAATATTTTTTTACCAGTACTTTAATTTACTGTATTGCTAGGGATGACTAAGACCTATGCTGTTTTAATCCTGTAAGTATAGAACCTAAAGCAAGAGAAATGTTGGTGAGGGGGTTGAAGGTTTTTTTGGGCCTTTTTTTTCTTAACAATGGAGTATTTTCTTACTTATATATGCATAACTGTAATATTTCAAGGCTACAGCTTACCCTTCTTCCATATGTTGAGCTGAACTTCTGTTGACCTCAGCAAATAGCTATGTGCAGAGGTCAGTGAGGGTGAAAAGCTATTCCACTGAATCAAAGTCTCACGGTCTGCTTCTAGCCCTCCAATGTACAGCGCCTCTTTTTGTTGTATATATTCACCATTCACAAATACGTCCACAGCTTTCTTCTTTTTTTCTTTTTAAATAGGTGCTGAAAGAATGTCTTCTGTGTCTGTTGGGGCTTGTGAGAGACCCCAACCATAGTGACATTATCCTAAACATACTGACAGAAGTATCTGGCTATGACCCAACGGCCTTGGCTGCGTTTCTTCCAGAGCTAAAAGAAATTGGTGAGAGTTTCCCACATTTGATTGGGCAAACAGCGAAGATCTTTGGGGCTGTTGGACACGTTGATGAGGTAATTAGGAAACTAAAGGGATGGGCTGGTTGGTTCAGCACACGTGTTTTCTTGTTTGTCTGCTTCTTTTGTTAAACCTTATACTAAATATTCTGGAGTAACCAGACAGCATCCTACCAGAAATGTCTCCATGGTTTGTGAGGTGGCAGTATGTCTAGAATGTGGTATCATTATTACTAGAGTGTAGTCTCTTTATTACTGCTCCTAATTAACAGTGCATCTGTTCTCTGTGTGAATACATTCTATTTCTATCATCTTTTTCGGAGTGGCTAAAGCTCCTAGTTGATAAACGCACACGGCTGTCGTTATCCCAGCAGCTTAGCTCAGATTGCAGTGTCTACAGTAAGAGAAATGAAAGGCAAGGAAAAGGAAAAGAAATATTTTGCAGCCCCTTGGTATGATATTGAATTTTAAGTGCATATAGCCTTCAGGAATGTTGTAAGCATGTGATGAAATATGAACTTCCTAATATCATGTAATCCAGCTATTTTGGATTTGTAGTCAGAGTTAATTGAATACTTCTGACAAATGTCTGTATAATGGAAGTGCCCAGAGGCGGTGCTGGGCTGAACCTCATCATGGGAACATCTTCACGTTAATTCAGCTTGGGGTTTGACCTTGTGGGAGCCCTGTGCTGTACAATGATGTACAGTGGCAAACTCCTAAAAGCTGTTTCATGACTTTTAGGACAGAGGTACGAATTTGCAGTGGGCTTCTTGCTTCCATCGTAAGTATGCAGTGCGGAGATGGAATGATGTTCACCAGAGCCACGTGTTGCAAACAGGCTCAGAGTGTGGTCAGCATTGCTGGGCAGCCTGGGCCCAGTGTCTGAACTATTGGGTGTCCCAGGGCACCACGCTGTCCTGGCTTATATCTGACATACCCTGATTTATAATGAGATTTGGGTTTCCATTCCCAGATACAAGCTTACTGTCTTTCCTTGCTAGCAATAGATGTTTTCCTTCTGCCTCAAATCAGTTCTATGAAGGCAAAACTAATGCTCTGAAATCACAGAGTTTTGGCTAAATAAGTCAGGCTTTTATGGCTGTGATAAAACTTGGCTGCCCAGGCAGAAAATGAGTAGTATGTCGTAAGTTGGACCATTTGTGGAGTGTGACACTGAAGCCTGCCACACAGTGACATGGATAATTAATTTCTGCAGAGCTGAATTCCACCAGCCCCTGGACTCTGTGATCCTTGTGCCAAATCAAGGGAGATTTTTCCCCATATAGGCTGGAGAACACAGTCCTGTGTATATAGACAGGGCTCAGTCCCTCTCTTCGAGGTTTTAAAGACTCCAAGAGCTGCAGTGGGCCATGTTTATTTCTGCATTCAGCAGAATATTTCATAGAATGGCCTGGGTTGAAAAGGACCACAGCAATCATTGAGTTTCAACCCCTTGCTATGTGCAGAGTCACTAACCACCAGACCAGGCTGCCCGGAAGAGTACGTCTCTCCTGTTTTAATCCATTGCTTGGTGCAGTTGCACGTAGCTTCCCATGGCCAAACCTGCATGGGATAACTGTCTCTGGGCACTGCTGTGCAGATCAGGCACCTTAAAAGTAGGGAAAAAGCCTTTGAGACTGAATTCACTGATCTACTGAGCATCGCTCACTGCAGCACAGGCGCTCAGCCTGCAATTAGATAAGCAGAAACACATCTGGCATCACGAAAGCTGGACCAGCCTTAAAGGTTCAGCTGATAAAAATGAGTGCACCACAAGAAAGTATTGAAGTTCTACTCTGACTTATGTGGAACTGCTGTGTTCCAGGCATCCCTGCTGCCAGCTAGCTTACGTAGGTCGGGTCCAGCAGGGTGTGTGAGCAGCAGAGCAGTCCCAGAGGGCTGTTCCCTAAGCCAGACACCATGGAAGTGCCTTTTGGAACTCCTCTGCTGCTCCCCTCATCCTGCCCCAGTGCAGGGGCTATGGACGTGAGCCCCCACCTGCAGCCCCTTTCTGGCCAAGCAAAGTGAGTGAGAAATGAACAGTAATGGTAGGGTTGGAATTTTATGTGTTGATATTTGATTTCACTGGAAGGTTCACTTGGCAAAAAGAAGTGGCAAGGATTGAGGGTTGGCCCTTTAGAGCATAGGCTGCAAACATGAGCAGAGGGTCCAGTGGGCGAAGCTGAAATCAGACCCTGTTCATTGGCTGTAAATTAGTGCAAAGCAAAACCCCACCTCGGGGCACAGCTGGGTATTTCAGATTAATTCCTCCAATAAGTGTGTGTTTGGAACCAACTGGAAACTGGAGCTCCTTCTGCCTCCCTGTCATCTCTTTGGTAGTCTCCCCAGCCCAGATTTCAGGTACAGCACAGTGCTTGGCCACACCTCACCAAATGGCTTGGATCCTCACCTCCCAGCAGACAGAGTGCCAGAAAACGTGAGAGATATCTGCAATATCTGCAAGACACACAAAATCAGAAAACACCCGCAGCTCCCAACGAGTTCTGTCCAAACGGGCTTTCTGCTTTTTTTTTGCTTTTTTTTTTTTTGCTTTTTTCTTTTCTTGGATAAAAAATTGCGACGGAGATAATAACGGCTTTCATGTCGAGCTGTTTTGCCGTGACTCTGTTTTGTTTAACAGTTACACATGACATGGCTGGCGGGGTTTATTGTTCTTTCAGCTCGCTCCAGGCGAGCAGCAGCGTTGCAGCGGGCTGGAGGAGCTCCAGCTGGATCAAAGCGACACGGCAACGCTCAGAACTTCTCTTCCAGTTACGTCTGCTGCACAGTTTGTTTAGGAAACAGAAATGTGTTTTAAATGTTAATTGAGCCCATGTTTATCTCTAGGAGGGAGGAATGTCTTCCAAATAAGCTAGGGAATATTTACCCAACAGCCAGCCTCCTTCGAGCCATTGAGAAAAAGGCTCCGCTGCAGCTCCCAGCCCACCCCACAGTACCTGCACTGGTTCTGCATGGGGCTGAAGGGCTCTTCCGACTGCTGCACCGTTCCTCTGTGCCATGACATAGGGCAGCCATTTGCCTTTAGTTTGGAACAAGTTGACTTTTTTCACACAACACGTCTCTCGCAGCTCTCAGGTGATGTCCTGCCAAAGTCTCCCGTGTGCTTTTATGGGCCTGCTGCGCTTGGAAGCCAACCTTCAGTAGTGTTTTCTCTCCTGTTACATGATTCTAGAGGAATTTGGAGTTTCTTCTGAAATCCAAGGCAATACTGCTCTTGCCCTGCAGCGTAGGGAGGTTGCATGTGATGCGCTGCTTCCCCTCCTTACCTGCTAATGCTTGGTAAGATGAGAAGCCTTTATTTTCCTAAAGTGCCTTTGCATGCATTTTGGCACAGGTTCTAATAGCAAAGTTTCTCCCAGTTTCTGTAAGGATCTGCTGGGCTGGAAGGTGTTTGCCCCGACCCAAGCCCTGCTGTCCCACTGGAGGATCCAATATGAGCTGCTGAGCTACTGGCTTCTCCTTCTGCTGCTTCTGCCACTCAGGTGTTTTCAGCACATTGGAACCCAAACTGCTTAGGACAATTATAATAAAACACAGAAACCCCCCATGCATTTCTTTATCTTCAGGGCTTGTGTTTTAGTATGAGAATTTGCATATGTGCACACAGAAATAGTTGGAATTGGATTTGTGTGCACTTGCCAAGCAGAGATAAGGTATCTTTGTTAGAAAATATCTGTGCTTTTTTAGATTAGGATCTGAAACAGCCCCTTTCATCCTAGTTGGCAGGGAATGTGGTCCTGTGGGTAAATTGCTCCATAGAGCTTTGCCTACAAAGGGCATATCAGACTGCATTGTGTGACATGACTGATAGGGCTGCCAGGCAGAAGCTCACCACCAGTGGTGAGACCTTATGATGAAATCTCATGTTAAACTCCTCTTTGCTGCAGTGTTGGTCTCATCTGAGTGTTGCACTGCAGTGCAAGGAGAGCTGCTGTGATATACATATGTGATATACAGGATGCTTGAACTCCTCACCATCAGCCCACGTCTGGGGGGGCTGCAGTGGTACCCAGGACACTGCAGTGCTGAGCTTTGCTGGGAGTACTGCTAAAGGCTGGTCCTGGGGGCAATGCTACGTGCAGCAGTGGATCCAGAAGGGAAGTCGCAATCAAGAAACATATTTGTGCACTGGAAAAAGAGGTATTGGCTGCTGGCTGTGTGCTCATCACAGCTGGGGGCATGCATGGAGCTGGCTGTAACTGCCTGGTTGCTCTAGAGTGTCTGCAGCTGCAGAGGGCAATGTGGGCAAGGCAGTGACCTGGACACATGCCCATTCATGCAGTGGAGCCACAACAAAGACTCCAAGATGGTACCAGCCATGAACTGTGCGGCACAGCCCTGAGCACAGGGTCTGCTCCCCGCTGAGCTGGGGGCACATGAGCACAGCATGTGCCTGCATTTGGCCTCGAGGGGTACCACCCTTCCCTAATGACAGTGCTTTCATTAGCAGCATGCACACATGCCCATGTGTGCCCAATGTGCACACAACCCACCTTGCATGAGCAAACATTGCATTTGTTTGTTTAGAGTCGTTTCTTTTTATCTCCTTGTGTTGTCCAGGAGCAAGCCAGGAAGTGCCTGATGTATTTGGTGAACCAGCTGGCCAACATGGAGCACTCTTTTCACCACATCCTTTTGCTGGAAATTAAGAGTCTCACTGACACGTTCTCTGGCATCTTGGGCACCCAGAGCAGAGACATCTACCGCATGAGCAACAGCTTCACTGCCATAGCCAAGCTCCTGGTCAGGCAGCTGGAGAACAGCAGCTCAGCATCAGCCAGGTAGAGCCGGTGGGTGTGACAGGGCTGTGTGAGCCACTAGGAGCTCCTGGGAGCTGCCATGTTGCTATTTGCAAATTGATCTCGATTATCCCTTGTGTTTTGTTGTAGTTGATGCACATTCAGCTGTTGGATTGGATTGGTTATAGGTCTGTGTGCAAGCTCACCCTTACACATAATGGACAGCACCTCTGTCTGTAGAAGCAACTTAAGGCTGTAGGGATGATCCCCAGATGCCTGCAATGCCAGGTGCTTCTGCACATCACATGGCAGCAGCTGTGTCATTGGCACTGGAGAACAAAGAAGCTGTTCAAGTCTGAGCATTTCCAAAAGCACAGAAAGGAAGCCGTGTCCCACATCAGCAGACATGGGCAATCTGCAAGGCTTCCTTTCAAAATAAACCAGTGAAGTCAGGCTGCGCAACTATCATTGGGTTTACTCTAGAAGATAACCACTGAGGCTGAGAAGAACAATGGCTGGCACAGCTCTGTGACATGGGTTTACTTAAAGAGCTCTGAGTAAATATCCTGAACTTGTACCCAACTGCTGTAGCAATCAGCTTCTCCAAATCTCTGTCCTAAGATTAAAGCATGGGGAGCAATGCTGTGGTTGTTGCAATAAGGATGTAGGTGTCACTTAGATAGCTGGTAGCAGTCACTTTTAATTAGGGAGAGACTTATCACTGGCATTGTGTACACTGACGTAGGTCAGGAGGGCACAAAGGGGATACTAATGCTGTGATATAAAACATAACAGATGTCAGAAAACTCATAACCATGAAGGACAGCCTTGGAGACAGACGTAGGGCCGGAGCCAAAACATGGAGGTCATCTGAGAAACAACTAATTGGTATCCTGGAGGGTTAGAAATGAGAGAGGAGAGGAGCCCTGCTGGAGCCACTCGTTTTGCAGGGCTGGGAGAAACACGCAAAGCACAGGGATTGTGCCTGCTGCCCAGGACTGGCCATTTGATTTGCAGTAGAAAAATGATGCTGTTTGCTAATATGTTGTGGTTTTCCTATGCCTTGTTTAATGTTCTGCATCTATCATTTATCCAAAGCACAGGAAAAGGCTTTTGTTAAAGTGTTATTGTCCCATTTCTCTATAAAACACCCCTTAGTTAAGGACTTGCTTTGCTGAAAAGTAGAAGCTACTTCGTGTGTGTGTGTGTGGATGCAGATGCAAAATACTGCACTGTGTGTGGAGCTGGGGGAGGAGAGGGCAGGGCAGAGCTGTGTCTGCTGTGGAAGGAAATTAAAATACCATTTCAGGCCTGTATCAAGCATAGCATCAGCTAACCCAGACAGGAGCAAGTACTGAGCAGCAAATTCAGGCTAAAATGAGGACCTCCACTGATTTACAAAGAGCTGCTTCTGATTTGTGCTGATGTTCAGTGGGAACGACCCAGAGGCTGACATGGCAATCTGTGCTGGCTGCAGTGCTGCTGCCATTTCTGCTGCAGTGCTTCAAGGAGCAGCAATCCAAAGCAGTTGTGCTGTGGAAGGAATATAAAAGTTTTAAAATGTGTGGCTGGATTGCAACCATTCCTTCCAGAATGGTATGTTTACATAAGAAGAAACTTATTTCTTTGGAATGACGGCTCGCTTGGAGTTGTTTGACACTGGGAATTTTACATGCATTTAGCAGAGAGTGTAATTAAAACCATGTGATGCTCTACTGCAAGTTGTTCCATCTCAGAGGGGCTTTTGAAGAACACATACAGAGTCTTAACAGGCAGATCCAACCAACAAGTGTAGCACTGTCAATTAAGAGTAGGCAGGAAAAGGTAGGAAGAAAAGTTAATGTTTCCAAGCCATCATTCTGGGTAAGGACTGGGGGGTAAGGGATGGCAGCAGTGCTGCTCAGGTTAGCAGCAGCTGGAGGTACCTTTCCTTCCTCGAGTACATGGTGTCGTTTTAGCATTCATTTACTTTTCAGTTGCCTTTCATTTTCTGCAAGGTTATTGGCTTCTGGCAATATTTGGAAGCTCCTGATAGCTTCCTCCCCATGAGTGGAGGCAGGTCCTGAGCTGCAGCCTCTCCCTGCCTGCCCCATGCCATCCCACCATGCCTTCAAAGCTGTCCATTAATGCATCACAAGGACCTGTGCTCCATCCATCCACGCTGCTTCCCAGCAGAGCTGCATCTGGCAGCCATCCCATCCCGCTGTGTTTTCAGTAATTTCTATTTGTGGGCACTCTTCTGCCCACTTGAAGCACAAGATGGGTGATGCTGATATTGGTGATAGTCCAGACAAACGCTCTTTAAATTAATATATCACTCTTGATTGCTGAGTTAGATGGCTTTCTAAAGTTCTCTGAAGAGAGCCTGACAGCAATGGAACAATGAGGAGCACAACAGCATTGAGGGTTTTGCAAGCAAGGTTCCTTGTGACCCATGATAGGTCTGTGCATCCTTTCCCTCTTGAAACCAGTCCGAGCTTTGGTGTAAGCTGATCCCACTCCAGCAACCTCAGCAATGTACCGAATGCCTTTTGCCAAGATTTCAAACAATAGTTTATTTTACTGTTGCTGCAAGGGGAGGCCGGCAGGAAGGGCTGCCAGCATCCTGTTGGGCACAGGGCAGGGGCTTTGCTGCACTCTTCTGAGGCGCTTTTGTCTTCCTGGGTGCTGAGCTGGTATGTGTGAGAGAGCAAGTGGTTGCTGGAGGTCCTGGTATCAGCCAGGTCAGTGCTAAGGTGGGGTGCAAGGTGTGGTGATGAGCTCTGTATTTATTAACATATTGCTTTGTTGATGTCTTTCTTTAGCGGATGCGTTCTCTTGTGTTTCCTTTGCAAAGCCATCAGGGCTCAACTGGAGAATGCTGGAAAAGAAACATAGAATCATTTGTGAATCATGGAATCACAGAATGGCCTGGGTTGAAAAGGAGCACAATGCTCATCCAGTTCCAACCCCCTGCTGTGTGCAGGTTGCCAACCAGCAGCCCAGGCTGCCCAGAGCCACATCCAGCCTGGCCTTGAATGCCTGCAGGGATGGGGCATCCACAGCCTCCTTGGGCAACCTGTTCCAGTGCCTCACCACCCTCTGGGTGAAAAACTTCCTCCTAATATCCAACCTAAACCTCCCCTGTCTCAGTTGAAGACCATTCCCCCTTGTCCTGACACTAGAAGAAAGGTGCTGGTATGAAAGTCCACTCTTACTTCCAGCCGCCATCAAGGTTTGCTGGCTTGGCTCCATAGTTCACAAAGCCATCAGCTCATCCATCCCCACTCGGGGCTTTATATACACACATGTATGTGCAAGAAGCTTGCCTTAGCACTCATCAGCAACAGTGAGAGCAATGTTGAGAGAGCTGCTGGACTGGCAGCTTTCAAATGAACAAAATCTTAGAGTCATAGAATTTGTTGAGTTGGAAGGGACCTTACAATGTCACCTAATCCAACTCCCAGTCCTGTCCCACGTCTCCAGAAGGATTTCTTAGCAAAGGTCATACTACAGTTCCTTATTAGAATATTTCTTTCAGAAACGCTCTGCAGTGTTAATGTGTTATTGCCTGAATCAAAAACCAAACAGGACAAAACTTGCTGAGTCCCCCGAGAGGAATCCTGAGCTGCCTTTATCGAGACAAACAGCGCGCTCTGTGATGCAGTGCTCGCAGTTGTTTTCTTCAAATTTGCTTTCTTTCCACAACTGCTGATTTGCAGTGTTTGAGACTTGTTAAGGGGCTTCCCAGCTGTGAGCACGACTTGCTGAGATGCAATTGCTTTGAGGACGGTGTGTTAAAATCCTTGTTTGTGGCTTTTCTATATCCTTGTTTCGCGGATTGCACCACTGCAATGTTTGCTCCTAAGGTGGAGAAGGAAGCCAAGGGGACCAGAAGCAACACCAGCTTGTTTCAGAACTCCGGGTGGAATTATTGAGAACTTCTCCTGATCCCATTTCTTTCCATGTGTTGAGTTCCAAAACATGTTTTTCTTACTCAGAGTACATTAAGTTAGTACCAACTGCATGTGCTTTTGTCAAATTGTTAAAACCACAGCCCTCTATAAACCCTGCAATTAGCTCTACTTTTGGTTTATGAAAATAATGTAAGAAGTCACTGTTTAGCAAGCTTGGAGGAATGGTTTAAGTTCAGCTGAATAACTTTTCCCAGTGGGACTATCAGGAAAAGAGGTTTTCTGCTTGTGCAGATACAGCACACGCAGTTTCTAATCCAACGTTGTCAGAGATGTTCAGTATTTCTGATCCATCTGACAGAGATGTTGATCTGGAAGATGTTTCTGAGAATGATTAATCAACCTCTAGGTAAATCTGTGCTGAAACAGAATTATTTCCCCAGGCGCGTGACGTGGGTCAGCGGTGGAAATGCAGAATCAGCATCATGAGGAGCAAAGTGTGCTGGAGCTAAATCTCTGCTTTCTGCTTCCCCAGGACAGAAAATGATACAGACACGGTATCCCCTGTGCCACTGGGCAATTTAAAATCTGTTGTGAATGGAAATGAAGAAGATGAAACACTTCAAGAGAAAATACAGGCTTTTGAAGAAAAAATAAATATTGACACCAGTACCCCTGGCTCAGTGAGAAGATACAGCTTAGGCCAGGTTTCTAAAGAAGAAAGGAAGGATATGAGATTTAACAGGTATGGTTCTATTAAATGCACAAGTGGTTTTCAGGAATATCAGTTTCGTAATGAAACGTTATCCAAATATTGAGAAATGGTTCTGTGATACCTCTGGGCATTGTAAGGAGTCTGAACCAACTTCATATCCATGAATTTAAAGGTTGGCAAAAAAATTCCAAGTTATTTATTGAATCTGTTCTGCACTCTAAAACAGCAGGGAGGATGGAAAATGTTTGCAGATGACTGTGGAAAGGAAGATACGGACATGCATCAGCTCTGCGCCTGCTTCCAGGCACTTCCCTTCCAGCCTCCTGTTCTAATGGAGACCTTTGTTCTGTGCTGAGTGTAGGTGTGGGTAACGCAGAGCTGCAGGCTGAGTCGTGGTGCAGTTGAATGGCTGTTGGATGGCATCTTTATGACGTGATCAATAAAGCGTACGCTGCAGGGCTGGGGCTATAAGTTTCTCTCAGATAGGATGATTGGCTCCTTCTATGTCATGCAGATGTTGTGATATCTGTTTAGGACTCAGTTTCATTTGCTTATTAAAACTGCTTGCATTTGCTTTTGAAATGCGTATTTGTGGAAGGCATTTTCCCTTGGCTAAGCTAGCCTTGTGCTCAACTCTCAGAGCTGGCTGCACAGTGCTAACTCTGAAGAGCAAATGTCCAAATGAGTCCTTTCTCACTGCTCACCACACTGTGCTCTGCCGTACCTCCATTCCAAAGCACTTTTCCCTAATTGCATTCCAGGTCCAAGAGCCTGGCTTTGCATGCAGTCCGCATGAAGGGGGTGAACACAGACAGTGGGCGAGACGAGGAGAATGAGGATGTAACAGCTGGGATCTCCTTCACCGAGATCTACGACAGCCAAGAAAATGACAAGTTGCCTTTCAGTGTCGATGCTGAAGAAATGCAACTGGGAAATTCCTTGGTTTCACACCAGAGTATCGATTGCACAGAATCAGAAGGTTCTCCAGCACCTGCTGGAGGAGAGGCCCAGGAAGGAAGCATGGTGCTGGGGAAGGGTCCTGCGGAGTGCCACGACAAGCTCTACCTGCACTTGAAGGAAAACCTGGGTAAAGTGAAAACATACGTCATGGAGATGGGGAGGAGGATTCCTGTCCCTGACCATTGTGTTATTGAAGGTAAGAGGTCTGAGCCTTTCTGGTTACAGCAGCTTTAACACAAGTGTTATTGCAGGACCTGGGCAAATGGGCAGCAAATGCAACAGGAGCAGGGCTGCACTGGAACAGGTTGCCCAGAGAGGTTGTGGATGTTCCATCCCTGGAAGCACGCAAGGCCAGGCTGGATGGGGCTGGGAGCAACCTGGTCTACTGAGAGGCATCCCTATAGCAGGGGTCAGAACTCGATGATCTGAAAGGTCCCTTCCAACCCAAACCATTCTATGATCCAGTGAGAAGCACACACCTGAACAAGCTTATGGGCTGTGACAACACAAGCTGCGGAGCTGGGCCACCACGTTCCTCAAAAAATGCTGCTTGAAAGCAACTGCATAAGGTCCTGGTGCTCCAGTTTAGGCTGCATCCTATTTCACCACACCCCTTTAATGATTCCTGCTTTCATCAAGGGAGGATATTTGTCTTGAAGTGTGAGAGAGCTGCTTTTGTGAGGCCCATGGAGGTGGGGCTGGATTGCAGTGTGCTGCCAAACACATCCTTGATGCTCCTTGAAGGAAAATGATGGAGGTTGGGCTGTAAGCCTCCTGCTCGCACTGAGCAGCTGTTGGTTACTGGGACACAAGGAGATGTGTGCATCAAACCACCTGCTGCTGCCTGTGAGTACTTTGCATTCCAGCCCTTCGTGGCTCATGTTGATTATAGAGAGTAACTCAAATTAATTTCAAGTCTCTTACATCAAATCAGAAGATTTTAACTTCCATCAGATATCTCACTGCCTGTTTTCTTGCTTTTTCTATGGTCAGTGAGTTAACAAGTCTCCACTCATAAAAGAGACATAATTATTTATTATAAAAGCTCATATTTCTGCAGGAATTTCTAAAGAAGGACAAAAATGTCAGGTCTGCTATTTGAAATTGTTATTATTATTGATGAAACTTTTGTTTCATAGAGTCACAATGGAAACATGTGAGGGAGCAGTCTGGCTGGAAGTGCTGAAGGCTGCAATCTTGTGTTAATCAATATTTTTAAATACATTGTTCCATTTGCTTTCTGAAGTACCTATTATGATATGTTCTGAGCATGTGACTATTTCAAAATTCATTCCAACTATTGTAATTTCCTGGAAATCCACATCTAGCATTCTTGGGGAAATTCCTTGAGCAGGGGCACATGTGCAGAACAGGAGATTTATGTGACTCATTCCAAATATGCTCAAAGAAATGTCTGCCTCCTTACACGGGGGACAGCTTTGTTCATATTTCAGATATTACACAAACCACTCCATCAAAAACCTGGCAGCTGATGGGCTTATACGATCCCTGCACACTATAAAGGCTCATTCAAACTTACCTGCTTCACTTTCTAAGTAAAACGTTTAGAAAATATTAACGTGTTTCTAAATGCACACAGTCGGCCACGTGGGGACTTGTTGAATTGGAAATGTAGTATATCAAAGAGAGAGAATGCACACTATAGGCTGTTCAGAGCAGTCATAATTAACGACAGGCCAAGTGCTGTTCACTTCACCAGGATTCAGAACCATGCTTGTGCTTCTAGTGCAGGAGGTGTCCAACCTGTCTACTGAGTTCCTCAGCTCTCAGCCCGGATGCCATCCCCCAAAGCATTGCCTGGGCATGCTGCCTTGGGCAGGAGACACTTGTGTGCTTTTGGAAAGGCACAGAATTGGTGTTTGGAGCCCCTGCCAGGTATGGGACACCAGTACCAAGTGCATCGCTTCCAAGAGTTGGGAGATATTGAAGATTTTCCAGATGTGGTGCAACTAAACGTTCTCTGCGGGCTGGAAAGCAAATGGAGCAAAGAAGAATTATGAAGAAAAACAGATATGTCATGATGACATCGTTAAGTGATTGTCTACATTGATTACAGTCTGAATCCTGAATGACAAAGCAGACCTGTGGGAGGAGTGCGAGGATCATCAGAGCCCCTAAATGCAGGAGACTGAACTGACCTGGGACTGCACAGTCCAGAAAGAGCCAGCTGGCAGGGCTCTGTAAATCAGAGATGACAGAAGATTCGCTGGGAGTGGTGGCTCAGTGTCTGTCCTGTTATGCATATGGGAGAAGATGTAATGAAGTTGTCAGGAAGCAAACTCAACAACACATGCAAAATAGGAGCCTCTCACCACGTAATTAGCCGCATGTAATTTCATGGCAGAACTGATTGCTACAGTGCATTAATTATACTGAAAATTATACTGTACCTGCTTTCACAAGTGATTAGGTAAATTCCAGGCTGAGAGCCTTTCAGCCAGGCAAATATCTGCCTTAAAAGAGCAGAGACCAGGGAGACCCAATGCATCATCCAGTTCTTGGGCACTGAAGCTGAATTCAATGAACAGCATCTCAGCCCCTCAGTATCATGCTCTGCTCCTGGTACTGTGATGCTCTGCCATGGGCACACATGTTCTGTGGCTTAGAGACAGAGTGCTGATAAAGGAGGAGGTGGCAGAGAAGCAGGTTGCAGCTGAATCTGGTTGTTGTTAAGCACTCCGTTGTGCTGAGGGGTAATTGGTACCATACAGTGGAGGTGATGGAAAAGCTCACAACTCCCCTGCAGCGCTCACCTCCGCCGCAGCCCGGTGCTTCTGCACTGATTGGAAGCAGCTGCGGCCCTGGTGGGGCCATGGAGCATTGGGTGCTGCCAGGGCTCTGCTCTTCTGTGCCAGGGATATACCAGTGGGGATTTTATCCTGCAGAGCTGCTATGAGTGCTTGGATTTGACCCAAAGGCACAGGATGGTCCTTGTGCTCACGGGATCTGCAGAGGTGTCCCCAGAGCAGGGGGCAGTTCAGCAGGAAGGTGGATGTGCTCATGGCCACATGGACCTCTCCAGACGCCATTTATCCTGAGGTAGCAGCCTCCCACTGCGGTTTGCTATTCCATACTGCAGAAGCCAGGGGCCATGGCCATAGGAGTGGCACCATCTTGGCCTCATGCAGCGGTGAGCAGCCCTCGGTGCTGGTGCTGAGCAGAGGAACACCCTCCCAGGTGCCTCATAACCCCGGCAGTGAAGGGCGAAGGAAGGCAGGCTAGGTTAGGTTAGGAAGGCAGAGAACTGTAATGAAGTTGAGCCAATCTGTGTGCTCCCAAATGTGGCCTTTGCCACTCAGATTTGAGCTCTGTTCTGATGGTGCTGCAGGGGCCGCCCAGTGCCCGCCAGCATTATGCTATCTGTGTGACAACATGCGTGCCCTGCACTGAGCCATGTGCATGCATGGCTGGTGGTGCTCCAGGAAGTGATCATTTCCTGAAGCTGACTGCTCCAATCGTTACCCTTTTCTCCTACAGTTATTCTTTGCATCCCTATCTATAACCCAAACTGAAGGGAAACTGAGGAAATGGTTGAAAACCGCCGTTATAAAAGTCATATTCATTTCCTCTTCTCCAGCTCTGTGTCTATGGGTGGGTTTGATTCCAGATGGGAAGCTGATAAGCATACCTCCTCTCCTATTAACAGGCTTCACTTAATGGTACAAGATTACCACTGTAACTCAAATAATGCATGGATTGTTCCCAAGCAGTGGGTTACCTACCTGTACCTAGAAAGCTGGAGCAGCTCTGCTGACACACACTCGTGCTCACATTCATTCACCTGGGCACTGTGTGCACCAGAGCCATCCCCAGGCATGGCAGTGCCCAGCTAGGGGCAGCTATACCTCTGGTATGCGTCTGACTTTCATATTCTTTCTACTTACTTTCAGATACCGTGAGAAGCTGTGTAGCAAAGCTGTTCTTCAGCTGTCCCCTGAAGGGCCACTACTGCCTCTACAGCAAATCCAGCTTCACACTGCTCAGCCCTCAGCCTCCACTGTGGATCCACATCATGTTCCTCTTCCAGCAGGTGTGTGCAGGGCAATGGTGGGGCACATCTCTGATGTTGTGCTTGGAACAATGTTTTAGGGGTTAATCTGTTGGAATGCACTCCTAACCAGCTGGGTGAGCTTTTGTGACTCGAGTGATTGCTCACCTCTGAGGTTACATCATGGCAGATTGAGGTGGTTTTGCAGTTTGTAAGGATTTCTCTTAATTAGTACACTGTTCAAGATGAACTTATTGTAAAACAACTGGGTCCTAAATTGTTTTTTAACCTAAATAGATTCGATCATTGTCATTCACCCTACCCTACTGCACACTCCAAAATGCAAAGGGTTTATCCGGAATGTGGAGCTGATACACAGTGAGTGACGCTGTGAAGTCAGCAGGTCAGGTCACTCCTCCCTCTGTTCCTAGAAGTGAGTATAGAAATGGTTGGAAAAAACAATAATGCAGTATGGCTGTGATGCCTAGGTCACAATTTCTGCAGATTTCCACACTGGTCACCGTGTTTCTGTTCACTGATTGTTGCTCATACTATGTTCTCTTGGACTCTGCAGCAGAAGAAGCAAGAAATAGTTTTTCTCTATGGTCTCCAGAGCAGACCCTCAATTTCAAGACTCTGCTTTTTATTGAATTTCAGAAATTTTAATGGGTAGCTGTCTCGTGTTTCAAACATCTCAGATGGAAGTTGTGAAACTCATGTACTGCTGTTTTCTTGGCTGGGCAGCTCTCGGTCAGAAGGAAGGCAGCACATTTCAGTGCAGAGCTGATTGTCAGACAGAAGAGTGATAACTAACAGGAGGAAGAAAATGAGAATATGGGTACCTGACACAGGAGGTGCTCTTGGATTCGGTCATTAAAATCGTGCTGTACCACCATAAGACTCGGGGTTGCTTTCCCCCATTGGTGTGCAGCGCCCAGCACTCCCCCTCAGTTGGTCTGAGCCCCAGCTAACAGGCTGCAGGCTCCTCATGCCCGGCGGCAGCCTCAGGCACTTTGTTTCTCAGCTCTAATTCAGGCAGGGCAATCCAGCTGGGTTGCACGTGTTGTGCAATCCAGCATTAGAAGTACGGAACATTGGATTTGCTTGTGTGCTCTTAACTTGGCTCCAGCATGCAAATGAATTTTCTATTTACAAGATCATGTTGTAGATATAGTAGAGGAATAATGCTAAGCTCTCTTAGCCACTCTTTTAATATTGGCTTTGTATGCAGTTCATATGGTGAAGAACCTACCAGCACTGCAACAGTAGAGTATTTCAAGGCAGAGTTAGGTTGCATCCCAGACCATTGGGGTCTTGGAGGTGACAGCCCTTTCAGCTCAGTGCAAAGCCCCAGGAGCAGGTGAAACCTGTAGGCATTCATCTAACATTGTGCATGTATATCCATCATCACTCCTGAAAGAGAAATGAACTAGTTGCTTGTTACCTGCACAGCTGCCGTGGTATGAAAAGGAACAAGATGCTCTTGGTTAATGGCTGAGCCAAAAATGCTCCAAATGCACTTTCCAACATTTTTTTTTCAGAGCCTGTTTGCTGAGCCTTTGTCAATGCAGAGTAGTTCCGTGCAAGTCCTCAAGGCCCTATGGGAGAAGACACAGCTCAAGGGGACGCACAGTTTTGAAACTGCCATGATCCAGTCTACATTCCCACACCAAAAGGTAAGTATGCTTTTCCTCTGAGAGAAAAAAAAAAAAAACTTTTAAAATAGCTGTAACGAGTGTTTGCAGTGCTCTTATTGTGAAAAACAAGCCCTTTTCCCTTCCTTCTTCCCTTGCCATCCATCAGAAGTTCTGCAGATTAGGAAGTCCAGGGAGGTGGTGGAGTCACCATCCCTGGAGGCGTTGAAGGGACGTATAGATGTTGTACCGAGGGACATGGTTTAGTGGGAAATATTGTGATAGATGGATGGTGGATGGTTGGACTGGATGATCTTAGAGCTCTTTTCCAGTCTGAGTCACGCAGCCGCTGGGAAATTTGCCTCCTTAAACACAGACTTGACTGTTATGAAGATGATCATTTGCACACTCACCATTGCTTGCCCCCACCAGTTAAAAAGATTACTCTTTCAAAGCTGTTTACTGTCTCCAGGATTTCAGAGAATGCCATTTCAAAGCTGTTAATCGGGCTTCTTGGAAAAGGACGCTATAGGATTGTGAAACAAATATCTGTTCATCCCCGAACATCTCCATCCAGCGAAATGGGATGAAATGCACTGTCAAACACGGTTTTAAAACACTGTCTCTCAGGACATTGGAGGCATAAACATGTTTGGCTGAATAAGATTAATTTACAAAAGTTGTGGGCAGTTTAAAAACAGGAGTTTTATTAGAGACAGCTTCTGAACCCCCAAGCTTGCACTGGACAGAGCAGGGAGCTGCTGCCGCAGTGTGAGAGCAGTGGGTCACAGCTTATGGGCCATTGGACATAGGGTCGGCAGAGCCCCATCCGGCCTGTTATCTGCATGGAAATCCCAGCTAGAGTCATCCAGAGGAATTAGGGATGTCTCTGTTTGCACAGTGCCATTTAACTTGGATCCTTGTCATTGGTCAGGTCAGAGCTGGTGGAGCACAGAAGGGTTTGGGGTGAATAAAGGGTTTGGAAAAGAGCGTGCTTTCATGAGGCTTAGATATAGTGCCCTGTGTGTTCCCATTCTGAAAAATGCCTTGAAATGTCATCAGTCCCCAGCGCGTTGGTTGCACAATCCTGCTGCTGTCAGAGAGGCATTCAGCCTGTTTGGGGAACTCCTGGCACTGCCCAACAGGAAGAGCATCTCCCAGTTCCTGAAGTAGTGGGGCTGAAAAATGAGATGCTGATCATTTGTGACGGAATGGATGGGCAGAGGGAGCTCCAGGAGATGCTGGTTATGGGAAGAGCTCCGGAGGCCAAGGACTGTTGGACTGATGTGATGCACCTGAGAGGGGAATGGCTTCGGCGGTGCTCCCCGCACCGTGCTGCTGCAACTACTTCCTCCATTTTTGTTTTGCATGTAACGTAGAATCTGAATTTGGGTTCCGTGATGTTTCTGTTGAGCAACTGTGTGAAGTCTGATGGAGCTCTCATGGACGGGGACCTGGGCCTGCTGGGTGGAAGGAGGGTTCCTTTACCTTTACCTGCCAAAACCTGATGGGAACACTCATGGTGTGACCCAGCCATCGCTCTGCCCAGCAGGCTGTGCCTCCCAAAAACCTAATGCTTTGGTGTCCAAAGTCTTCCTGTCACCAATGGACTCCAAAATAGCGAATGATTTGACAAAACAATTGCTGCTGTTAATCCCGCTCCTCTTCTAATAGCACAGAAAGCAGATTTCTGGATGTTTTCCTTTAAAATGTTTTGAAATCTCTTGGTGACGTTTGGAATACGCTGAGAATGAACACCGTGTTCTCTACCCAAGTCTACCCACCCCATGTCACAGCACTGTCCGAATGGCTGTGCCAGAACTGGGGATGCTGCTGATGATGTGGGAGCATGCAGGGAACACTGCAGGCTGGCAGCCAGCAGGCACCCAGCAAAGCCAATGCTGTGACCTCTGCTCCACTATAAATCAATGCAGACGTTTCCTTGATGCGTATTCGAAAGAGTGTTGCAAACCAGCAGGAAAAGCTATTGCACCAGTGATTTATCCCAAAGTAAATTCTGAGCAGTATTTCCAGCTTCACCTCGCTGTCGGAATTCAGAACTGGGCCAACCAGTGCATGCAAGGAATTGCAGCAGATGCCTTGCAGTGAGAATGCCCGTATTGCTGGGCAGTGCTGTCCCAAAAGCCAAATGGACAACGGGATCGTGCCACAAAAAATATTGATTCAACACAGCTCAAAACGTGCCGGGAGTAAAGTGCTTCCAGATGTGCATCCCTACAGATCTCCATTCCGTTGCCTCACTGCTCTCTACCCAGGCGTACGAAGGCTGTGCTGGTTGCAGCTGTGCAGAGTGTGTTGTGTTGCATCGTGGTGTGTCAGAGCAGACATTCGGTTCCCTCTGAGTGCCTCTTGCTGAGCAGCTTTGCAGGAGAATAGTTCACATTTTTAAGCCACTGTTGGCTCTGTCCTTCTCTGCTCTTTGTCTGCCTTCTCCCTCTGTGCAGCAGAATGAGGTGCTGCGTTCTCACAGTGCGGTCACTGACGTTTCCCAGATGATGGAGGGCAGGATGAGATGCATCTCTCCTCTCCAGTGAGTCATTTTCCCTATGCTTCATCTCCCAGAATCAGCTCCTTGTTTTGGCATACAAGGAATACAGAGTGAAAAAGGACAATGGCTGCCTCAGTATTTCCCCAACATTTGCCTTTCACATGGCTCACTGCAGACGTTGGAAGGTTTCCCTCAGGATCCCAGGCTTGTTGTTCAGCTCCATCCTCACAGTGCCCTGCACAGACCCACTGGGAGCAGTGCCCCATGCGCTTTGTCCACCTCACAGCCCCCAGGTGGGTGGGAGGATGGTAGGGGAGGCTGTGCACCTCTCCCATTGCACAGCACAGCAGCCAGACGCTCCTGAGCTGCATGCAGTTCCTCTTCAGGGGGCAGTAAGCACCTCAGCAATGCAGACAGAGCAATGCAACCACATTGTGCTGTGATGTGCAGTGCCCTGGGGCAGGGCACGCAGCCCTTCCTGCCCCAGCAGATAGAAAAGGTGAGAATAGCACAGCTCCCCTTTGCTCAGTGGGGTGAGCCCATATCCCTGGCAGCACAGGGTTTTGTTCCCATCTACTGCATGAATTCTTGTTTTCTTTGGGCTGTGCTGCAGACTGGTGATGCTCCCGAGGAAACAAGCAGGAATGTTTTCTGAGCCTTCCTGCCTGCTCCTTCTGCACAGAGAGCGTTGTGGTTGTTGTTATCTGACGTCCATTTAAATGTGAGGTCATCATCTTTATATAAATTAAATGGTGGGTTTTAAATGACAACAAATTACACCATGTTTTAATGGCCTCAGACAGAGCATCTCCTGGCTCCTTCTGGGAGCTGCAGCTGAGCTTTCTGCAGGCCTTTCATAGAGACAAGCATCACCTTGGCTTTTTGGCCCAGCCCTCACTTTGCTGCCTGCTCTCGGTGGAAGGATAGCATCACATGTACCTGGATGTGTTTTGTGCAGGATAAATCCATCCTGTTGTTGCTTCATTTCTGGAAACATTCACATTGACATTTTAAAATGTTATTATTATAGTGCTTCTTGTATGGGGCGTGGGTTCAGAACTTTCTTCTTTATAAACAACAACAACAAAAAGACAGAAAAAGGGAAAGAGCAGCCGCTCCCTCTGGCTGCACTGGGAACCCATGGACAGATCTGACCTGCTGTCAGACAGGAGGTCCCCAGCATGTGGAACCACTGCCCTGGGGGTCCTAGAGAACACTGAGGGCTGGAGGAAAGGAGGGGCTCAGCTGTGGGCTCTGGTGGAAGGGAGGAGGAAAGCACTCAGCCCCATGATTTGCTTCTAGAGAGCTGTTGCAGTGGGTGCTGCCAATGGCAGAGAAAGATGTCCTGCTCAGCAATTTACCTGGGCAGGCTGTTTTTCAGCATGAGACCAGTGAGAGAGGGCACTTGTCAGCTCCTGCTGTGATGCAGGGTCCTGAAGCATAAGGGGGTTTGGTTTCTCTTCCTTATTGGCCCAGGATCTGGACCACGTGCAGATGCACCTGGAAGAAGTGAGGTTCTTTGATTTATTTGGCTACAGCGAGGAAGCGGGAGCCTGGCAGTGCTTCATGTGCAACAACCCTGAGAAGGCAACAGGTGAGTGCTCTGCTGGCGGGCTGCAGCCAGGGGTGCATAGCAGTGTGGTTCTGCACTGTGCAGGAGTGCTGGTGGTGGTGGTGGTTGTGCAAAAGCAAAGCTAGCTTTCCAGAGTAGCAGAGATGCTGTCTGTTTCCATTGGAACTCTCCATGAAACTCATCTCAGCGTTCCTGGTGAGATTTGGAATGTAAACCCACAGCTGTGCATGATTGCTAATGCATGGGGAGGGCTCTGTGCCCATCCTGCAGCACACAGATAATGGGGCTGCCTCTGCCTGGCTGCATCCCATATGCCATCCCTTAGGGGCCATCAGCACTGATATTGCACCTGACCTCTGTCCTCTGTCAGGACATCCCAGGGAGGTTGTCCAGGGACTCTACTTCCTTTAACATCATTGTGTCTGTAAGGCACATCTTAAGAGCAAGGCAGCACTTAGGAACAGCCTTGATACTTCAACTACGTTAGAAAATAAGGTGAGGAGAAATGAACTTTGTCCCAGGTAAAAGATTCTGGTTCAGGATGGCTTTTTCTTGGATGATTTTGCCACAAGTTGACTGCATGCACAATTCTGGCTGAGAACTATGAATAATTTGGCCAAGCCTTCGAATAGCTTGCTGATTCAGCTATCTGCTTGAGCAGCTGCCCTCATTCCATGGGGCATTTCCCACTCTTCCTCCTTCTGTAGCTCTCATATGGGACTCATCTACTGCAGGAGAAGTCATGCTCTGAGCTGTAAGTCAGTCCAGTGGCCTTACTGTGCTTTGTCCATCACATCAGAATGAGATGGATGTCAAGCCATGAGGAAAATGAGCCCATCTTGTTTAAAACACCAAATCTTATTGGAGCTCGCTCCTCAGTTTTTAATGCCCTGAGAAGTCAAGTGAATGAAACTGCTTAGTGGTAATACAGCTCAGATGCACGAGAGGGAGGAAGATAGTGCTTAGTGGATGAAAACCTGCAGGTAAACATTCCTGAAATGGGGGTGTGGAGGTATGGGAAGAGTGGTGCCAGAGTGGGAGACACTCGGGGCTCATTGGGGGGGTTATAAGACAGAAGAAAGGGCTCCAAGGTCTCCTGGAGTGGGAGAGAAATGTAAAGGCTGCGACACATCTTTTATCCTGTTCCACAGTGGGACAGAGCCTTTGGAAATCCCAAGTACTTTTGAAAGACAAGAAAGTCATTCCTCCCTCTCAGCAATGCTGTTTAGCAACCCGGTCCTTCAAGAAGGAATTCAGAAGCAAATTCTTTTTCCATTATTTTCATTTGTTTTCTGCTAATGTTGGGTTTTTGTGACATTTTTTTTGATACCGTGTTGCAAGATGCCATTTATCCTGGGGACTTAGGGAAGGATTATGCCCTGAAGCCTGGATCTTGCTGTGCTCTGTGGTGCTGTTTGCAGATGCAGTTGTGCTTCAGCAATGCAGTGGATGAACCCAACGCAGCAATCAGCGCAGAGAAAGTTTGACCATTTCACATGCATTCTTCTCACTTGAAAGCATTACTTAGACAACCACACTCTTCCAGAAGTGCTGCTAAATCATCCTGAGTTGTTTTGCTCCTGCTCCCCCTGAGCCAAGGAGGGAGGGAGCATTCCTGCAAGCCCGACTCATCTGCCCACATCCACACACGCTGGCTCTGCTGCTGGTCCCAGAGCTGGGAAGACCAAACTGCACCATTTTCTATTTTTGTTTTTTTATAACAATAACCATTCAAGTGTGGATGTAAGGCTTTAGAAGCGTTAGTCAGCACTGCGTGCCTCTCGTTGGGAAAAGCTGGCTTTTAGGAGCTGCGTTTCAACATAACCTCCCGCGCTGACAGTTGGCTCGCAAGCCTTTGCACACCAAAAATTCAGTAAAACCACTTGATAGCCTGCGAGGGAATTGCAGTGCATGCCTTGTTCTGGAAGCTTACAAAGAAATCGCAGTAATCCCCGTGGGCTGCAGAGGAGACATCGTGCCCATGGGCAATGATTCGGGTAAAACGGAGGGCTTTTTATGAATTCCTCCTTCAAAAAGCAATTCCCTCAGAAGAGCCCATGCCGTGTTAACTTGGGGATGCATTTATCTTTTGCTAGCAGTGGTGATTATCTGGTGAAGCGAAATATCCCCGCTGTAATGCTTGCTTGAAAAGTGGCATTCAGCAACGTGTCCTTTCCAGGTTTTCAACAGAACCAAATGCGATGATTAATGAAGGAGAGCCAATCCATATTCCCTTAGGTTAATTGCATTTATCTTCTGCCTGCCACCCACACATTCCATTTTTTCAAGTTAAGAGGGGCTTATTATCATTGAGATCATTCATGATGGGACTGAATTTTTGTGGATGGCTTCGTTTCATCAAACAGAAGATTTAATGCTTTGCTTTTTTCTTGAGTTCATCTTGGAAGGGTGTCAGGTTTTGTTTTGTTTTTGTTACTTTTGTTCAGTACCCAAACAACTCAGAGCTTGGCGCACTGTAATTCTGCAAAGAAAACAAGATACAGGCAATACAAAATAATTCCAGCTTACATCACGGTGGACACTTACATCAGTGGGAATTATTTGGGGTTGAATTGATTTTGGAGTTAGTCTTCCTCCACTGCAATTGTTTAAAAAGCAACGGATATTATGTAGGAAAAAAAACATCGTTTTTATTTTTAGGGTACTATTTAGTATAGACCCAGTCCAATAATGCTTACGTGGAGAAAATCTCTCCCCTTTGATCAGTATCACACCAGCATACTTCTCTAAAGATGCCTAAATCTGTTCTTTAAAAGTAAGTGAAGGACAACTCAGGAGTTGTTGCTTAGGTAAATCGACCTCCTGCTAAAATGTGGGATTATTTCTGCCTTGTTGCTGAGCTCTGGATCTCAAGGTGCCCTTCCCTGTTCTGAGGAAAATTGCTCTATGCAGACTTTATCACGTCACATCTAGACCTGTGCTTGAGAAACTGGAGAGAATGCACTTCCTCAGTTTCCCATGACATGAATGGTCGGATAGCAGATCAGCCATTTTTGTATCGCTCTTCTGGAGCCTTCTCAGTTTGCCTAGAGCTGAGCAAATCAAAACTGGACACGATATTCTGGTGATTAGTATGTGTATAGAGAAAGTGCGTGTTCCACCTGCCAGCTGATGGCACTTTTTTAATCCTCCTAACTGCATTAACAGTGCGGATGCTTCTTCCACATAACGATGCTCTGTGTGGTAAGCCATGGGTCAGCAGGAACTGAGTTTGGTTCTGGCAAGAGTTCACAGTGAATCTCTGCCTTCCTGGGGCAGTGTGGGTCCACTCCCGATGCCCTGTGCCTGCACGGCCCCATGCATGGATTCCTACTTTGCACACACCGTGCATTCAATGGTGGCCAAGTAAAATCCCAGTAAGGACTGGGGTGGGCAGCCCTGGGAGCTTTGGGGAAGTTCAGATCAGCTGCAAAGGGAAGTTTTCCCACTGTAGGGATGGTCAGTCATTGGGGCAGCTTGACTGGAGGTGTCGCTGAGATTTTCACATCCCAAATCATTAAATCTTTGAGCAACCTGGCCTGACCCCAGAGCCAACCTTGCTCTGAGCAGGAGGTGGGATGACCAACCCCTCGAGCTCCCTTCCAGCTGAATTATTCTGCCTCTCTGTGAAGTTAACTGCAATCAAAACAAGCAAAAGGACTTAGAAAAAAAGATTGGAAAAGAGCTTCATTCTTATCTTTCATGAATCTTTTTCTTCTAATCAGACACTCAGACATACTGGCATCTGCTTCATTATCACAACTTTGGAAGCTGACATCAGAATTCCCCATGGACCTCTTAGTGGATGTAGGCGAGAAGCGCTCTGTTATCATTGGTTCCAGCCCCGAGTGCTTAAAGACAGACCAGCATTTCTCCAGTAAATCCTGTTTGTGAAAGACTTTGGCCATGAAAATCCAGTTTAGGCCAAAATTACACGTTAACTTCCTTTCCCATGTTGCTTTCCTGACCACCAACCATCTCAGTGCCCAAACGTTTTGTGCCTTAAAGCTTCTTAGTTTGGCTTAAAACATGTTCCTACTGCCCTGGAATCAGTACTGCTTCACAAAGCCTAAGTTGCTGATTGAGCAACTGATTGAGCAACTGTCTTTCCATATCAAATCTTTCTATAGCTCCATCCAGATGACATCAAGGTCTGAAAGTTACTGTGCACGTAATGAGTCATTTAGAGTGTTCATTCAGAAAAAAGATTCTTTCCACCAAGAGGCTGCTCACGTGAATGGCAAATGATGGGAATGATGGAGGTATGGGGCTGCGAGGAGTGCAGAACGACCTCTCTTTATCACAGGAATCACCGGCACGGTTCCCTGTTGTGGCTAAAACTTGGCCACCCCATTTTCATTCAGTGTATCTCCTTCCAGAGACGGAAATATTTACAGTCTTTCATGAGGAAATTGAAGCAGTACACACTGAAGACCCCCAAAGCGTGTGTTACTGCCAATGTAAACAGCGCTGGGGAAAAAAACCACATTCCTGATCTAAACCTGCTGCATCTGTCACCGCCTTCTGCCCCAGCTGTAGGAGCACCGCAGTGCAGCTGGGGGGAGCAGAAGCTGGTGTGTCTCCCTCTCTTCCTCCTCGCTGACCTGGGCAGATCTTTCATTTAACACACGCTCCATACCGATGGCACTCACCCATGCATTGCACAAGTGCTGTTTTTGCTGTTGCCACCCAGGGAAGCAGAAAGGCGGTGGTGTTGGTTGATGATAAGTAAGTGAATTTTGTTGCAAAAGGCCCAGGGGAGGTTTAGGTTGGATATCAGGGAAAACAACTTTACAGAAAGGGTTGTTAAGCAAGGGGCTGCCCAGGGAGGTGGTTGAGTCACCACCCCTGGATGTGCTTAAAAACCGCTTGGATGTGGTGCTCAGGGACACGATTCAGCAGAGGGCTGTTGGAGTTAGAGTGGTATGGATAGGTTGGGGTTGGACTTGATGATCTTTAAGGTCTTTTCCAACCTGAGAAATTCTATGATTCTATGAAAAATGTGGGCGTGCAGCTGGAAGCACAGGCAAGCCATGCTGGTGGGCACACAGCAGTGAGTGGGGAGCGAGATAACCTGTCCATAGCACTGCAGAGCAGGAGCAGAACTCTGTGCTGAACTCTGCAGCATGGCGTGAAGCCATACAGACAACATAAGTGCTGGCCTCCAGTTGTACAGAGTAATAAATTCTTGCAGGGCTGAGGAACAATTGGGAGGCGTGATGCTGAGGATAAGTATGTGATGAACGAGGGACTGAAGGAAGAATTGCAGCCTGCTGCAGCTGCCAGGCCTCCCAGGCAATGTATGACTAAGGCTGGGCGCTGGGGTCAGGAGGAATGCAGGCAGAGCTGTCAGCCAAACTGTGGATATTCAGCACTCTGTGGAGATAACCCCTGCTCTGTGATCTCCCCCACAGAAGTGAACCAGGACGGGCAGCCGCTGATGGAAGGCAAGCTGAAGGAGAAGCAGGTCCGCTGGAAGTTCATCAAGAGGTGGAAAACTCGCTACTTCACCCTTGCTGGAAACCAGCTGCTCTTTCGGAAAGGAAAATCCGTAAGTGTGGAACACATCAGCTCACCTTCTGTGTTTATCTCCTCTGCATCACCATTCCCAGGGGCTCCATCACATGGCTTTTGCCACGGACCTCACGCTCCACCCAGCCGCCTCCAGCTGAGCCTTTGCTCCCGGCGCCTGCTGGAGAAACCAGTTCTATCCCAGCTGACACCAGGGTGCTCCAGCACCACGAGTGCATCCACCACCAATGGAACGGTGATGTAAATCTGGCTGTCCATCCTGCCTAGCAATTATTACACTGCATAAACACCACTTCAATAAACTCCGCTTAGATAAATATATTTTCCCCCTTGCAGAGTGTTCCCATAACAGGCATTGTTTGTGCAGGAAGTGCAGGTTTGTTTAAGGCAAGGTGATGCCAAAGTGCTCCTCTCCCAAAGGAACCCAGTGCTGTCTTTCACTTCTTGCCCTCATCTAAATTCAGGGCAACTCTGCTGAAATTTCTGTGAAATCATTTGGAAGTGACACCAGTGTGACTCAGAGTCAAGTTCATTGCTGGGCATGGACGAGCAGGTAATTAAATCCAGTCCTCATTAGTTCTTACTTGCCCGTTAGTAGAAACTAACTATCCTCAGCTGTTCACAATGAGGATTATCAAACATGGCGCAAAAAAAGGCCTTTTATTTTTGTTGCAACAGCACTCTCTTTGGTAATCCAAAAATAGCAGCATCCTCCAGCTGCAGCCAAGCCTTAGTATTTCTGGTAAATAATCTTTTTCATTGCAGAAACCCAGCAAAGCTCTTTAAGCCTCTGAAATGGCTTCCTGAGCCCCTTCCTCTGAGGACTGCAGCAGGGAGGGCATTGGCCCTTGCAAACAGAACAGCTTTTTCTTTACTTTCTGATGACTTACTCTGATGAATTGAGATTTTGAAGACATTTTAATCCATATAGAGCCTCAGCTTCTGCTCAGGACTGGACGAGGTTCACTTTTTGTAGTGCTGGAGCAGTTGTCATTTCTTTTAGCATGGTGGTTGGCTGAAGGAAATGCATTTAACGGAATGGATTTAATTAGCTGTGCAAACAAGGCAGGCAAAAGTCACACTGAACACCTTGATTCCCCCGGGATGCTATTGGCATGGAGCAGTCGCCCCAGCACTGTGCTCTCAGGGCTCTCCTGGTTGATGTGAGGAGATGGTCAGACAGCAGAGTTTGCTAAATGGCAGAACTCATGTGGGTTAACTTCACTTTCTTAGCTGTCAGATCCAAGCTTCTTTGTTTCCTCTGGAGCTGCACACAAATATCTGGCTCCTCGAGGAGCAGACTGGCATCCAGCCCCCAGGGACTGAGGTGGTTGTGCCTGGGCAATCAGTCCTCCAACTGCTGCCTTATATCCTGTTACCACTACATTTTTTGCTTAAATTAGAGAGTTGAGATGTTAACCATTGCCTGGGCTGCAGCACGGGAGCCCCCATGCCCTGCAGCAGCCTGCGTTGTATGCAGGCCTGGGTTTGACTGTTGCACACACCAGCAGAGGGGCTTCCCTGGCTGTGCATCGTGCTGTGTCTTGCTTCGTGTCTGCATCTGGTGGGAAGGGGCAGTTTGCTCTCAGTGCCACAAAGTCTGTCCAGCATTGGACTGTGAGCAGACAGCGAGATGCTGTGCTGGGGCAGCAAGCAGCAGCAGGGAGGTCCCACCAGCAACAGGAATGGCTGCAGGACACACCAATAGCACTGCAGCCATGAGGGCTGGTAAATAACTCTGTATTTAGAAAAGAAAGAGGTTCTGCCTCATCTGGTGCTCATTGCAGGGCTGAGTGGGACAGCTCTGCTCCAGCTGCACAGAAGATCCGGCACTGCTGCTGAGGGATGGGCACACGGGGGTGCTGGGACTGTCACACTGCTTGCCTGGAAGCCCAAAGCAGCACAGAGGAGGCACGGCAGGGCGGCCAGCTGGCTGTGAGTGCCTCTTTCCCACCACAAACCTTTCCTCTGCAGATGTACCCACGCGGATGCTCTTTGCTCTGAGTAAGCAGTGGGATTGCCAGCGGGTGAAGGGAGGCAGGAGAAAACCAAAACAGAAGAGGTTCAAAATGAGCCACATCCCATAGTCCTGGAAAAGTGTGGTAAACAGTATTCACAGAAATGTGCCATGGGTACAATCAGCTTTCTTGAGCAGATTTCAGCAGTGTGTACACGACATCCCATCAAGGGAGCATAGTGGTTTTGCTCAGTACCTGTTGGCAGGTTTTCCCCCTGAGCTTGTTGTTGTTTTACATTTGCTGTGATAAAATTCTCACTGTTTAACGCGGGTCTGATTTCAGTGCAGAGCTACTTATTGCTGTCATAGAATCCTAGAATGGCCTGGGTTGAAAAGAACCTCAACCCCCTGCTGTGTGGAGGTCACCAACCAGCAGACCAGGCTGCCAAGAGCCACATCCAGCCTGGCCTTGAATGCCTGCAGGGATGGGGCATCCACAGCCTCCTTGGGCAACCATGGAGCCTGAACTGGTGTTGGTGTTGTGTCCATGCATGGGGAATCCATGTGGTTGGAGCAGAAAGCTTTTGGAAAACCTGCCTTACTCCTCTTGCTAAAAAGCCTAAGAATCTCAACAGGAGAAGCATAGATAGCGCTGGGGGATTGGGGCTCACATGTCTCATCTGGAGACCGCAGCTCGTGTCTGTTTGGTGAGCTCACAGATCTCCCACAGGAAACTTCTGTGACTCTTTGCAGCCATCTCTGCTGCTCCCTGCATCCCATCCCCACTCTTACAGTGACGCTGAGGTTTCACAGATGTGCTGCTCTCTGTTTTCAAACCACAGCATGACTGAGCTGTGCCATGCTCTCCATTCCCCATTGAAAACCGCCGTGGCTTCCTTTGCATTCCCGACTCAGGCACGAAATACCTCTCCTGTTTTCCAAACCAGCACAAGGAGTGTCTGCTTCCCTTTTGGTGGAAGCCCCAGCATGTGAACTTGGTCCTGTTTATCTTCCCCACCCTGTGTTTCAGAAAGACGACCCCGATGACTGCCCCATTGAGCTCAGCAAGGTGCAGAGTGTCAAAGTGGTGGCCAAGAAGCGCCGGGACCGCAGCCTGCCCCGGGCCTTCGAGATCTTCACCGACAGCAAGAGCTACGTCTTCAAGGCCAAGGATGAGAAGAGCACGGAGGAGTGGCTGCAGTGCATCAACGTTGCTATCGCACAGGCCAAGGAGAGGGAGAGCAGAGAGGCCACCACGTACCTGTAGGGCTGCAGTGCTGAGCATCCCACTGCTCTGCACCCTCCATGAGCTGCCCGGGGTGGTGGGCAGCTGCTGGGACATGGGAGGCTGTGGGGTGGCTGTAATGCTGCCAGAAGACCCAGTGCTGCCATCCGTGTGCAGGTAGAGATGGAGCTGCCACGTCCACATGCAAAGTACAGCTTTTCCTTCAGGCTGGTCGCCTCCAAGCTGGGAGATGTGGCTGGAAAGCAGCCCAGCTCCAATCCTACGGCTCAGGTGTCCATGGCCTTGGCACTGCTGGGAGCACCCCACGTCCCCGGGCTGCCTGCATTCCTCCATCTGCAAAACGATCGTCCTCCTCCTTATTTAACCTCAATGCCTCTTACCTTTTTCCTGTCCCTGTGAATAAAAATCACAGCTGTTTCTCCCTTCAGGTCAGAGATGGGGCGATTTTAAAGATTTAACAGTGCAGAAGAACAAATTTAAATATTTAAGTGTTTTGGTTTCTTGCCACCTTCTCCCACTTTGCCCCCATCTGTAACCAACACAATTTTTAAAAACTGTTTTCCTTTTTATTTTTTTAATTACTTGCCTTCACTGTAAGCTTTCAGAATGGCTCTAAAAATGGATCATTTCAAGATCTGGGCTGTTGGGGTGTTTTTTTTTGGGGGGGGGGGAGGGGGTTTCTTACTCTCAAATGATTCCAAAGTGAAGGAAATGGCGCAGAAAAAAAATTAAAGCAGAAGAGAAAAAGTGGGGAAAGGTGAGTGGGAAATCTGTGGATGAAAAAATTAACCTGCAGGCCAAGATGGGGTAGATATAAAATTTAATGTTTTCCAATTTGACTAAAACCTCTAAAACAGTATTTTAGGAATCTGCTATTTCAGTACTTACAACCTCTATGACGCTTTGTGCCTCAAAATCAAGAAATCAGATCCAAGCCTGAGGGACAGAGTGAGGATTTCCAGGGGAAGGGAGCTGTCAGCCATTGGACTGCAAATACTGGGACCAGCAAACCCTTCCTTTGTCCACACAGGATGCACCATTGAGTTGAATGGGAATGAAGTTAATTCATGGGTGTACGTTTGTGGTCTTCATGTCTGGAGTTACATTGGCACAGCTGCTCGGGGAGGAGTGGGGTCACCATGCATGGAGGTGTTCAGCACCGTGGGGCACTGAGGGATGTGGTTATGGGTATGGTGGTGTGGGTTGGGGTTGGGCTGGGGATCTCAGATGTCTTTTCCAACCTACTTTAGCGATCCAGAGATCAGAACCTGTTTCACTACCAACAGATTTCCGTGTCCAAGTGCAGAACCTGGGCATGGGCCGGGCTGTGACTGTGTCACATAGAAGAATCATGGTCAGCTGTTGGGCTGTGGCTGTCACTGGCCAGGCCATGGCTCACCACTGCCACCACTGCCACCAACCCACGCCCTGCCCTGCGACCCATGGGAGCAATGCGACCCATTGGGGTCATTAGTGCCCTGCTTTGTGCCAAGAAACGATTACACAGAATGAGAAGCTTCGCCACACTTCTCCTGTCTTAAATTAAAACTTGGAGTGAAATAAAAGAGAAATTCGGCTGGCAGCTTATCCTAGTCAACCTCCCAAAAGGAGAAACACAGAAATCATCAATCCAGCTATGATGAGAGCAGGGAGATTTAAAAATAAATATGAAAAAAAAAAAAAGAAATGCAAATTGCACTGTGGCAAATGTTCTTCTTGAGCAAACGTATAAATAGTTCTTCCTGTTTCTTTTTTTTGAAACGATGTGCATTGGAGTTTTCTAAATTTGAGTAGTGCTGTGCTCTGAGTGGGGAGCTTGGGGCACTCCTCACTTCGTGACTGTGCAATGTCCCCAGCAAGAGCCATCCTGGGATGGGGACAGGGATGGGGATGGGAAGACAGAAATGGGGTCATGGAGAGGGAGAGGGATGGGGAATGGATCAGAAATGGTGACAGGGATGGGGAAACAGAGACAGAAATGGGAACAAGGTCAGGGATAGGGATGGGGAATGAGTCAGGGTGGGGATGGGGATGGGGATAGGGACAAAGAGAAGCTTCTGGTGCCTGTGGTCACATTCCTGCAGGCTGCAGGGGAACCCATCACCTTCCATTTGTACCTTGCATGGTGCCACACTGCTCATCCAGTTCCAACCCCCTGCTGCGTGCAGGTCACCAACCAGCAGCCCAGGCTGCCCAGAGCCACATCCAGCCTGGCCTTGAATGCCTGCAGGGATGGGGCATCCACAGCCTCCTTGGGCAACCTGTGCCAGTGCCTCACCACCCTCTGGCTGAAAAACTTCCTCCTGATATCCAACCTAAACCTCTCCTGTCTCAGTTTAAAACCATGATGGGGACAGATAAGACCCTTGGGCTGGGCTCAGCTCCCAAGGTTGGCAGAACAGCAGAGCTCTTCCAACACATCCCTACAAGACCCCATTCCCCCCCCAGGGCTGTACTCAAAGGCAGAAATCACAGCTGCGGACGCTGGGCTGCATCCCCAGGCTCCAAGCAGTGCCCTGTGCTCCAGTGGCCCCACGCACAGCATTTCCCAGAAACGTGAGCTGCCTGCCCAGGCCTTGTTTACAGAGCTGAGCGCAGCCCTGGGAGCATTTCCAGGGAAAGTTTACCCCACGATTCGCCCCTGAATCCTCGAAAAAGAAGTTCTCCAGCACGGTTAAAAGGAACAGAATAAAATAGGGGGTGAGTGCGTAGGTATTGCACACAGCACTGCGGGTAGAAGTGGAACAAGCTGGATCTTTGACTCACTCTCAGAGCTTCCAGCTTTTCTGATCCTGCAGGGACCCCCATGCCTGCCAGCTGCTGCCAGCTCAGCCAACCCATCCCAGTGCAGACAACCAGCGCTTCGAGGATAAAATCTGGAGACCTCAGAGGTCTTTTGCAGCCATTATGGTTCTGTGATTCTCAGTGCCGTCTCCACCTTCTGTGGACACAAAGCATTCTAAAGGTAATCCTAGCATGCGACGAAGCATGACTTTCAGTCCATCTGAGGTCACGGTGTTTCAGGACAGAAGAGCTGTTCCATTGATAGCTGTTGGTTCAGGGCCAGCTCTGCCTGCTGCTCTCTGCCCTCTGCCTTTGCCCTCCACTTCTTCTGCCTTTTCCCCAGCAGGGGAACCACATGGAGGCACACGTCCTGTGTGTTCTGTGGGCAAAGCATGAGGAAATTGGAACGGGGGGCAGGAGGCATCACAAATCAAACAATGCCTTTTGTTACCAGCAATGAGCATATCCAGCTCCCTTCCAAGAGAGTGGAAAACAAAAAACACTGATCTGGGAGCCCTCCAGGTTTCAGCCTGGAGCTCACATCAACATCCCCACAGACTGCTCAGTAACAGGAGCACCATAACATCTTCAGGTCATGAGCAAAAAAAACCACATTTGCTGGTTCCTGGCAGTAGCATGTGGAAAAACTGTGAGTGTCTGTAAGAGGGCTCTTTGTTTTGTTCTTTTCTGTGACAAGATAACTTTGCATAAGCAGGTAACACTCATCAGTGGGTACACATGTGTATCTGATGGGGTGAATTTGTCCAAGAGCACACAGCACTAGGAGGCCATGTGTCACAAAGCGCCGCACGGATCCGTAACCGAAGATCTGATGTTGGTTGTGGCTTGGGGCTCCAGCCCAAGTGAAAACACTCGTGCTGAGTGCTGTTGTTTTCCCTTTGAAGAGAGTGAGTGTGACAATCCTTTGCTTTGGTGCAGGTGGTGTTTAGGCAACAGCAGAAGATGTTTTTCCAGCTGTCCATGGCTGTGCCTGAGCTCTGACACTGCCCCAGCCACACTCCGAGTCCACACTCGGGTTGGGGTCAGGGTTAGGGATAGGATGTAGGCTGCTGAACATGGGCAGAGCTCAGAAGACCTGCTTTGGGAAGATGGATGTTGTTTGAGAAGTGAAGCTGTGTGAGCACACTGTTCTCCAGCAGCCCTCCAGCAATCAGTCTGATTGCTCTTCGGATGGGACTGGGACCACAGGAGCTGGGGCCGTGTGGGACATGGGACATCAGGTGCCCAGCCCCCTCCCACCAGGATTGCTCCCAAGCAGCTGAGCTGAGTGCTGTGCCTTCAGCAGAGCTCGCTGCGCACTGTGCAGGAGCCGAGGTTGGGGCTGTATCCCATTGCCCTCCATAAGGTAACGACACAACTCTGGAGAGCACCTTTCTGCCCTCTGCATGGGAGGAGCTCCAGGAGAGGCCTTGGGACCATGGCTTCACCTCACTGCATCAGCCAAAGCCACCTGAGTGACCAAGCACAGGTGTGGGGTAGAAATTGCTGACGGATCTCTGCAGAGCAGCTGCAGCTGCCTCGTAACCTTCGTGGATAATCGACTTGAAATTGCTCACTTTGCCTCACAGGCCATTGGCCTTTTCTGCTTCCCAACAGAGCAAGTCAAGTTTACAGGCAGGAAAAAAAGAGATAGAAAACGTTGGCCAGGGAGAACCATTTGTCTTGTGTAAAGTTACTCCAGCCTGAATTCATCAGTGGCTTGGTAAACACCTTGCAGCCCTCCAGAGAGCTTTCTTTTTTGGCCAAACAAAAAGCAGTGAACGGAATGGAAGCTGAGCACTCAGAACTATTTTTGCAAATGGTTTCAGCTGTGTTGAGTGCATCACATCTGGTTGCATCCCGGCCCATTTAATCACTAAGGAGAGCACAAGTGAAAAGCAGCTGCCCTCTTCAGCAAGCTGAGCTCAGTTCGGGCTCCCCTTCTGCTCCCTATTAGTTCCCCACCCCTTCAGTCACCTCCAACACAGGCAGTGCAGTGGAACAGGAAGGATGATGGGGAACACGATGGTTTTATCTGCAGCCTGTTGTACACACTATGATGAAAGGAGAAATAAAAGCCATGTGTCAGATATCAGTGTTGGTACTGAGCTCTAAAGCCCTCAAGGCTGTTGGGAGGGGCTGTGCTGGGGAGGATGCTGCGTTTAACAGCAGGATGTCGCCCAACCCTTTTAGCTGAAAGTTGTAGCTAAGCGTTGCAATGCAACAAATTCATAGAATGAGAGACTCCCAGAATGGATTGGGTTGGAAGCAACCTTTAGGTTCGTCAAAAGGCTCTCAGGGCTTTCTTTCATCCACTCTTCTGACTCCTTCAGACAGAGTGAGCAGCACAGACCCCCAAACCACCTGCTGTAATACCCATATGGAGCAAGCCTGATAAGAAAGGAACAAAAGTATTTTCTCTCATCCTGAAGGAGATAGAGGGCCTCCTGAACTTTTACAGCTCCCTGCCTTTACTTCCACAGCTCTAATATCTATACAGCATGACCTGTATTTGTCACTTTCTCTACTCCACTTCTCTTTTCATTTATTCTTTAAAAAGTTTAGCCCTTGCCTTCCCACCTAGGAGATTGCGGGATGGCTGCAAGGGCACTGGCAGTGAGCAGTGAGCAGTGTCACACAGTGCCAGCAGCCCTGCATGCAGCACCGGGCTGCTGGAGCACCCACAGAGCAGAGTCTGGGTGGCCTGCAGGTAGCAGTGCTCCCCAGGAGCTGATATTGGGCTCAGTCTTGTTCAATTTCTACATCAGTGACCTGGATGAAGGGATAGAGTTCAAGTTTGTTGGTGATATGAAGCTGGCAGGGCTGTGTGGCCCCTTCAGCTTGCTGAAGGCTGTGTGGCCATTCAGCAAGGTATGGACAGGTGGGAGAGTTTGGTGGAGAAGAATCTGATGAGCTTCAACAAGGGCAAGAGTAGAGTACTACAGCTGGGGAGGAATAATAACACACCAGTACAGGTTGGGGGCTGAACTGTCGGAAAGAAGCTCTATGGAGAAGAACCTGGGGGTCCTGGTTGACCAATGGTTGACCATGAGCCAGCCATGTGCCCTTGTAGCCAAGGCCAATGGTATCCTGGGTGCTCTACAAAGAGTGTGGTCAGCAGGTGAGGATGCTCTTCTCTCCCTTGATCTGCGCTGGTGTGGCCACGTCTGGGGCACGGGGCCCAGTTCTGAGCTCCCCATTTCAAGGCAGGCAGGGAACTGTTGCAGAGAGTCCATTGGAGGGTGCAGAGATGGAGATGCCTGGGGGCCTGACCACCTCCTGATGAGGAAAGGCTGAGAGCACTGGTGCTGTTCAGCCTGGGAAAGAGAAGACTGAGAAATGGATCGTATCAATACCTGTATGTATACAAAGAGCAGGAGCCAGGTGGATGTGGCCAGGCTCTTTTCAGCCCTGGCCAGTAACAGGACCAAGGGCAACAGGCACAAACTGGAACTTTGGATCTGTGATTCTGTGAAATACAGAATGGAGAGGGGAGGGAAGGAAGAGCTGCCATGGATCTTCATGTTATTCCCGCACGCCAGTGCAGACGGTGCATGAAGGGCCTGCTGCAGAACACCAGCACTGCGGGTGCCTGCATTTCTCATAGGAGCCATTCATTTTAGGATGGATCCAGCTGCGTGCCTGTTATTTTGGCTCTGCCAGTTTGACTTAACAAACACATCTTGATGGGAAGTCCCAAAGTGCCAGGAACGCCCCTTGTTCACCAGCGGGTTTCAGCAGCCTGCTGAACGTTAAAGGGCTGCTCAGACAGGCTGAGATGTGACTGGCCAGGGATGGCCCACTGGGGACACCCTTCCTTTATTTGGCCTGACACATGAGCTAATGCAATGCACTCCCCATTCATCATAGCTACATCCCAAATCGTGACTTGGTTAAAAAAAAAAAAAAAAAAAAAGGCATTGCAGAGAGGTCAGAGGGACTTTGTCAAAACTTTCCTGAAATTTCCAGCTAAGAACAGAGCAAAATAGCCTTTCCCAGCTCTCCAGAAGCAGCCTGACTCAGAGTAGGTACAAGGAGTGAGAGCCTGAGCCAATGGAGGGATCTGGCTAATAAGATGCAGCTGGCTGAGCTACCAAACCTGCAGCTGGAGGCACGGGCAGTGGGTTGGGGGGGTTTGTTTGGGGTTGTTGGCTCTCCTTATGTGGTATTCTGGAAGATGAACCTGCATGTGGGCTTAAAAACTGGAAATGTCCAACAGGTAAAGCTCCCCTCAACATAAGGTTGTTAAGTCTAGGCTGGGAAGGGTATGTTGGCTGAGAGCTGGGCAATCACTGCACGGCCTGAGCTCTTTGAAAACACACCATGGGTGGAGGTGGGCTGCTGGGGGCACTGAGGCTGCACTAAAATGGGGGGCTGTGCTTGGGACAGCGTGACCAGCACCTGCATGAAGGAAGTATACATTTTATATATATATTTATAAATATAAAATAGTGTACACAAAAAGGTTTAAAAGATAATTTGCCATGCTGATCACTTCCATGGATTATGCTGTACACTGAAGGAAAAATCTGGTGCACTTTGAAGTGGCACAGAGCTGGTGAGCTCTGCTCTGTCTCGGAGTGAAGTCAAAAAGTCTTTTTTCCAGTCCTAATGATAACACTTCTATGTTTGAAGCTAAAAGCTTTGCACAGCTGCTGAGACAGGCTGTGTTATCAGCAAAATGTTCCCAATTTTGGTTGTGGGGTTTTGGGTTTTTTTTTTTTTTTGTAACAAAGTGCTGCCTCCTGCTGGGTAAAAGGGTCTGTGATAAAGCTTGTCTTAGGTTATTATTAAGTGGTTTTAACTTGAAGTTTGGGGAGAAGCGTGGCAGAGCTGCTCCCACCCACCTGGAGCCCTCCTGGCCCGGGGTCCTGCACTGCTGTGTGTACTAGCAAGCACTGTGGGCTGATGGATAAGAGCTCTGGACGGGGTTCCTCGCCTGAATTGCATGCCCAAGTAGTGTGAAATGAATGGCAAGTGAATAACTGCAAAAATCTGCATGGTTGGTTGGTTGGTTTTCCTTTTTTAATCTGTTTAGAGAAATATTAGCCAGTGGTATTGTGAGTCTTCCCAGAACCTAAGTGAGGTTTTGAGCATCTTTAAGAATCTTGTAGTTCAGACCATGGTCCATTCCAGAAATAACAGAATTATCCTTCTGTGCTGATAAAATGAATTACATGAAGCATAATCCTGACTCTTGCTGCACTGTACAGTATGAAGGAACTATAAAAGCAAAAATCCCTATTCATGTCTGTTATGGAAAAAGGAGTGTAACTCACAAATGACCTGCTAACGTGACTTTCAGATCTCCCTTTGTTTCTAGCTAACTGTTACTGGAAATAGTCATGGGTACCGATATGCTACATCCCTTATTCCCATGGCGCACCCTGCTCGCATTTGTGTTGGTTTTCTCAGCGCTGCAGGGACAGACGGCTCGTTGTTGGCAGCTCCTTTTATTTGTGAGTACCTCGTGATCAATCAGACGTGGTGTCTGTTGGCTATCTCAGTAAAACGAAACATCCTGCCCGTACGTTGGCACTTCGATTCCCCGTCCCGCGGCTGGCCACGCTCCGCGGCACCGCACCCCCCCCGCAGTGCGGCTCCAGCCCGCTAGGTGGCGCACTGCCCCTTCGGAAAGGAGCGCTCCCATGCAAACAGGCAGCTGCGGGTCAGGAGGGTGCGCAGCGCTCGGAATTGCCCCGGTGCACGCAGCCCCTCCTGGCCCCATTCTGATACGCACATGGACAAAGCAGTGACAGATTTGCTTGATTTAGCTGAGATGAAGCATCTCAGCGCTGGCTGTATCTGTCTGTAGAGGAAAAAACTCGGCAAAGCTGCTCACCGATTGCACTGAAGATGTTTTCAATCTGGTGCAGTCAGTCTATCAGATATTGCTCAGGATGTGGTTCTGTTGTGGCTCCCAGCACGGCACGGAGCCTCCCTGGGCTCACAGCACCCAGCAGCACGGCCTCACCCTGCCTGGTGCGTGGCTGCAGAACACAGCGCTGGCAGCAGTAGGAGAGAATCACCTCTCCTGCTGTGCAGCAAGGTGACTGCAGGGCTGGGTGTCCTGTCACAGCTGGGGCCACAGGGACTGATAGAAAACAAGACAATCTTTTTGGATCTCCAGACTGTTTTATTGAGAAATGCTCTGTTGGGCTCAGCCTGCAGGCACGCTGCTGTGTGCGTGGCCCAGGGTAAGGACAGCACGTGTGATGTCAGGGTTTGCTGACTGCTGGTGTCACAGCTAGCAGCAATAAAAGCAGGCATTGTACTTCTAGTAGCACATGGTGTCTCGTATGTACCGACACATTCCTCAGCTTCCCAGGGCTGCAAGTGCTCTGAGAGAGCAGGATAAGCCCTCACTGGACAAGCTGATCTTTCTTTCACTGTCCTTTAAAGCTGCAGGCTCATGATGCATCCACTAAAAATAATTTAGGCCTGTCCTCGCGGTGACAAACATCCTCCTGGCTGAACGAGAGCTAAATCTGTCTTGCTGAGGTCTGCCTGTCAGGACACAGCCTGTTCTTTTCCATCTCCCCTGTTGCTCGTTTCTGCTCACACTCCGTGCTAGGGGCTCACTCTGATTTATTCCAGGCTGGAGCTTTGATCCTTTGCCTTTTTGCTGGCGTGCCTGCAGATACAAATTGCTCAGTGGTGATAATCTGTGAGAAGCACATCGTGGAGCACTGGTTCTGGAGAGGTGTGCGATGTAAAGAACAAACTGCTCAGGTCTGCCCTTCTGCTGATGGCACTGGGTGTAAGAGCCTCTCACCAAAGCACAGGGCCGTGCTGTGAGCTCAGGGCACCTCTCCCAAGCTCAATGTCACTTAATTCCATTTGACATTAACCCAGTTTTTTACTTCCAGATGAAAATGCTATCAGTGATGGCAATGTTCTCAGGACAGAGCCAAGGCAGGTGTGTGTGCCAGCACACGTGCAGAGCATAATGCTTTTTAAAAGCATGTTGTGATTGCTTGGTGTGGATAACACCAAGCCTGGTTGCTCATTTCTCCACTCCAAATGCTGGTAGGTGGCACTGCTGGCCCATGGAGGGGGCTGAGACAGAGCCAGAGCACAACAAAAACTGCTTCTCAGTCCCAACTTGTGTCCTGTGTCTTTACTCAGAGGACAGGAAAGACAGAGAGCAGCCAGAGCTGTATGAGCAAACAGCAGTGATGGTGCTGCCACCAGCCCTGCCCTTCCTCTGAAGCTGCCTGCTGCAGTTCAAAGGTTGGTGCATTAACTGCCAGGGTTGGTATCAGCTGGACACGTTTAATGCCACTTCTCAAACCAGTTCACTCAATCACATAACGTGCACGCAGACAAAACGTGCTCTGTGATCTGCATCTGAATGTCTGCTGCCTGCTCGGCGTTGTCTGATGATGGTAAGACCTGATAAATTCCACTTGCTTTGTCTTGATGCCACTCAACGGGAGAAACAAGTGTGAGTTTTGAATGTGCTGGAACACAGACTGGAACCAAAAGGATGTTAAGCATGATGTCCAGTTTGAAAATGCACCCAACTACTGTTCAGCAATACACGATCAGATGGTGGGGAAGGCTCACTGATTTGAATCTTTTCTTGGTAAAGCCTTCAATGACTTTAAGCTTGACACCAGCAGTGGCTTCACTGGCAAGAGTTGAGGAATGCACTGAAACCAACAAAATGAGAATGGAAGGTAGAGTCGGTTAACGTGAAACAGACAGACAGACACTTGTATGAAGGGCTGTGCTCACACTCGTGCTTTTGGTTTTGTACCAAGTTATTCCAAGCAGAATGTAACTACTGAATTGCTCTTTTCTCCTTCAAAACCACAAAGAGTTGAACGTAACCACCCTCTGGGAACCATTTCAAATATCCCTCGTTTCTCAGAGCTGTTAATTTAGAGTCCACACTTGCAGTCTCTGTAAATCTTTTATAGAAGTCGCCTACCTAAATCTTCTTTAAGTCTTAATTTGACTGAGTAAAGCTTTCTTGCTCCAGACTGAGTAAATTGCATTGCCACAACTTTTAGTGCCAAGCTCTTCCATATCATTGCCAACCTCGTATGTGATCCACACTGCAAGTGTTCCTGCAATCAGGTTCTATAACATAGGTTCTGTCTATAATTCTTACAGATTCTTCACTAGTTTATCAGATTCAAGTTGAAGAATAGAAACAGATCTCCTAAAAATTTGATTTAAAAAAAAATCCCAAGTCTTTGAAATAAAAAATTGATTGACTGCAATGGGTAAATTAATTCAGTAACATTCCCTGTTCTCTTAAACTGATCTACTTGATACGACAGCAGAAACTTTCAGGTATCACCTAATGTCACAACATTTTACTGCTTAATAGCCTGTCACGTTGTCGTCTTATACATTGACCTCATTCTCCAAGGAAATGTTTCTGCCATCACAGTCTCACTTTTCTGAACAAACCCCTTCTATTCTGTGAAGGGATCTGCATGTTGAAATTTGCAGTTCTTTGCCTAAAACCTGCTCTTCTATTTCCTTTAGTGAAACATTTGCTGACAAACCTGTAAAATCCTCAGGGGATGTTCGGGATGGAGGTGGTTCACTTCCCCACTAGGATGGAGGTTTCTGGATACCCTACAGCTCCTTTCCCACCAGGTTTACTTGGAAACTGGTGTTACCTTCATTTCATCTTTGCCCATCCTCTGCTTCCCAGTTCACTGCTCAGCTTTGGAGTCTGCACCTGCAATCAGAAGTAGGGAAAAATGCAGCAGCATTGCAAGGTGCTGCAATGGTGTAGATACCAAAGGAGTGCAGGACAGACACCGGAGATTTGGGAGCTGCCATACGCTGCTGCACCATCCCAGGACTATCTGCTTTGCTCAGGTGAGATGGGGACTCGTTCTGCCCCAAAGCCACGGCCAGCAATGGGGCTGGTGGGGACCCTGACAATGCCTCCTGGCACCCTGTGCTCAGCACTGGTGTTGCAAACACTCCATGTGATTTCAGGCCGTCGCACGAATTCTTGAAACCAAAGATGGGTATTTCAGTGTTCGTTTTGATGCCAGTAGTTATGTCCACGTAGTCAACTTAAAGAGCTCCCAGATATGACTCGGGGCTGAAGGGCACATTAGACTCATTAATGTACTCACATCCATGATTCAGCCAGCAGTTATGGACTGCCTTCATTTTCCAACAACACGCTGCTTCCTGGCAAAAAAGCATGAACTTATTAACTGCTGTGCTGATGGGTTTAAGTTGTCTACAGTGCGCAGTGGGGTATGGTTCTGGGGAGGTGACAACACAGGCTTTCCCTCCTGTTGGTGGTGTTACAAAATAAAGCGTTAGATTAAAGATTTAATTGGAAGTTAGGAAGCAATTCTTTTCTCAGAGGGCAGCAAGGCCACAGAGCAGTGGGTGCCCCATCCCTGGGGGTGCTCAAAGCCAGGCTGGATGGGGCTCTGGGCTGCCAGCCCATGGCAGGGGGATTGGAGCTAGATTATCTTGAACATATCTTCTGACCTAAGACATTCTATGATTTATTAATGTAGCTCCACTGTACCATCCTGGAGACATCAGGTACTAGCTCATCAGATGCTACAGACTTTGTTTTTTGTTGTTTTTTTTTTTTTAATATGCTGCTATGGGGACAACACATTGCTCAACTTTACTGAATTGAAAAACATACGCCTCCATGAGAACCGATACAAACCTGGGGTTTCTTTACCCAGCTCCCCTTTATTATTTCTTTAACCTGCAGTACTTTCAGTGACCTGTACATTGCTTCTGCCACTGCAGAGATGCTTAGCACGAGCTTTGTGTGCTCACTGGCTGCACCAGGCACCCAAGAGGGCTGCTGGAGGTTTCTAAAAGAAAAGATCTCCAGTCCCCCAGGTTGGTGGTAGGCTTCTTAAATCTATGTAAAATTGTTTTGAAAATCTCAGTGACTGCACGGTATGAGGCTCAGGGAAGGAAGTTGTGAAAGGGCCAGGAAATGGGGTGGGTACAGAACCCCTCCAGCCAACCAAACCCCTGCTGAGCCACAAACTGCAGCAACCACCCAGCACTGGGGGAAAAGGGAAAAGCAATTAAATCCTTCTGAAAAAGCACTATTCCAGTGATAGTTACAGACTGGCTCTCAAACCCCAAATACAAACAGGGAAGGGAAGACTGACAAACAAGCACTGTGAACTGTGAACTCTGAAAGCCTTGTTTGTAAAGCCTCACCCTGACCATGACACAGAGCCCAGTGCCTCACCCAGCTGCTCCACACCTCCTCGGCCGCCCTTGCTGGCAGCCAGGCCTTGTGCACCTCCAGCTCACTGCCACAGCCTGGCAGCACCGCCCTGATCAAACTGATTGATCAGCATCTCGCATTTGTATCTCCCCACAAAGGCTCCTTACCACCCGTCTCAGCACACGGAGCAGCACGGACTGCTGGCTCTTTGCTCAGTGAATCACAGAATCACAGAACGGCCGGGGTTGGAAGGAACCTCAAGGACCATGAATCTCCAACCCCCTGCCACGTGCAGGGCCACCAACCTCCACATTTCATAGCAGCCCAGGCTGCCCATGGCCCCATTCAACCTGGCCTTGAACACCTCCAGGGATGGACGGGGCATCACAGCCTCTCTGGGCAGCTGTTCCAGCACCTCACCACTCTCTCTGTAAAGAACTTAAGGATGATGCTACAATTCAGCCCTGCTGCTCGGAGCCTGGGCACGCTGTGAGCCCTCAGGTTTGCTGTTTGAATGGCAAACAGCAACTTCACAGGGCTGGGCACGCCTGGCTGACAGGGCCGGCACACGGCACTGCTGTGGACCTGCCTTGCTGCACGAGTCCCTGCCGCAGCACGGCTTTCTGCTGCTCACCCCGTGGCGGTGGGTGAGGAGCGGGGCGGTGGCTCAGAGCCGCGCCACGGGAGAGGAGCTCCGGGCCCTGAGGGAACCCGACCCGAGCGGTCCCCTGCCCACGGCACGAGGTGCCGTCTCTCCACGCGAAGCCCCCAGCCCCGCTTTCCGCACCGGAGCGCCGTCCCGCCGCCCTCGCAGCCCGCCGTGACCGCGGAACCCCACGGCGACCCGCGGGGCCACGCGAGGACGCGGCGCCCCCGCACGACATGGCGGACGGCTGACGACACCGGGCGGCGTCAATCAAGCCGAGGGAGCCAATCAGATCCCGGAGCTGCCCGCCGGGGCGGGGTTCGCCCGCCAGCCGCGGGTTGGTAGTCCCGGCCGCGTGGCGCAGCGATACGGGCGCGGTGCGGCCGTTCCGAGAAGTGATGCGAGCGGGCGGAATTTCCCCGGCGTCGCGATTGCGACAGAGCTGCGTCGTGTCCTTCCCCGGCGGGGCGGAGGGAGGGGAGCGGTCGCCGCGACTGCGGAGCTCTGCCGAGGCGGAGCGGCGGTTGTAAATAAGGCCTGGTGCCGTGCCGGTGCTCCCCATCCGCCGGCCCTACCGAACGAGAGAAGAACGTCTGTATGAGAGCGGGCGACGACGCACGCGTCGACGTGGAGCCGCGATTTCCTCGCGTCTCGGAGCGATTCCTCCACGTCGCTTAGAATGGCTTAAAGAGGACGGGCTTTGAGCGTCCAGCGATCTGAACGGCTGGGTCCCTCCCCGCTCCGCCCGCACGGCCGTA